>NC_142145.1:58726481-59023981 GCF_024610735.1 Ursus americanus
TAGCTGACAAAGAGTTCATATTATGGGTAGAATTGTCAGCTCTACCATTTTGTAATTGTTTATGTGAATTTTAATAAATTAGAATTATCTTCAATACAAAGTTCATTGGCACAGATCTTCTTAAGCTCCTTACAAAGTTCTGGGGAATGAATTAAGTTAAAAGAAGATAAAATAATCTTTGAGTATTCCCTTCTTCCAGTTTTGGCACACCTAAGCTATAATACATAGCAATGTATTCAAAGCAAATAAGTGCAAAGAGAACTGCTCTAAATCCCTCTGTCTTTTGTTTAACATATTTTAAGTATCATGTGTAAAGTGACCAGGTATTACATGGATTAATTCAGAGTACCAAAAATAATCTGTTAAACATTAGTAAGGCTTACTTATTTTTTGAAATTAAAAGACACATAAATAGATGTTCTCATTTTTAACCTACACTTGATCAATTGGCTACAGACAGCTTAAAATGTGTTCACCCTCCTTTGGGACAATGGATTTAAATAACTTTTAATGACTATTTATTGCAGTCTTCTCTTTTGGTTCAGTAATGGATCTGACCCAATTAATACAGGCCCATACTTTCCACAGTCATAGTTCTTTACTTCTGATTCCATATTCACCCTACATTGCTAACCAGGGTAAAATTATGTAATTCCTCAAGTATTCCTTTCTTGTCCTCAAATGTTTAATATTTCCAATTTCTGTTAGGTCACTGTGTATTCCTTGGTGGTAGGGATTGTATTTAGCATTCAACCTTCATTTAATTTCTTACTTTTGACGAATTTATTGAGTAAATTTTCTTTCTGTTCTCTAACATCCTTCAACTCTCTTGTGTTAAATGTATGGTTCTTTTATTTCCTCTAAAGAATATTCTGGGGACAAAATTTTGGCGTTCTGTCTTTAAATTTGTTTAATAGCAGCATAAGTACTTATAGTGCAGATATTGCTCTAAGATATAAGGAAACTCTTTATTTACTACTAGCTCTCAAGTGAGTAAAATGAAGCCTTGAAGTAGGTATTGAAGTCAGCTAGTCTCAAACTTTCTTGGGCCCATACTATATGTCAGGAACCTGTCCTCAAGGATCTCAGAATCTTACTGTTCAATACTGACTCCAAATAACCCACTGCTAAGTGTGATGATACAGGTATGCAGTAAGGCAAATGTTGTTTTATGGAGTTTGCAAATTTCTCCTAAAAGAAGCTACCTTTCCCCAAAGAGGCAACTTTGTCTTTAATGATAGGCATTGATTGGCTGCACAGAGGAGCAAGAAGAAAATTTTAGGCAGAGATAATTATATGTAGGGAGGTATGGAAGCATAGAGTATTCTGACATATTGAGTGAACAGAAAATAGCTAGTATGTTTGAATTATGGTATAGCTTGGATGGTGAAGAAGGGAGAATTTTTGATGAGGACAGAAAGGTTAGAATGATAGCTTTGAAGGGTCTTAAATATGATTCAAAGTAGTTTGAAATATATTCTATAATTACTTAGGAGTGCTTAAAATGGTAAAACAGAGACTGAAAAGTATTGAGGTTTTACAGGGTGATGGTAGTAACACCGTGAAGTAACTCCTGTATTATTTTAATAACCTATGTAAGAAATGATGAAGGTCTGGGGCACCTTGGGTGGCTCAGTCAGTTAAGCATCTGTCTTCTGCTTAGGTCATGATCCTAGGGTCCTGGGATTGAGCCCCTTGTCTGGCTCCCTGCTCAGCAGGGAACCTGCTTCTTCCCTCTCTTCCAGCTCTTGTTCTCTGTTGCTATCTTTGTCTCTGTATCTCTCTCTCAAATAAATAAATAAAAATCTTTTAAAAAATAAATAAATAAATTCTTAAAAAAAAAAAAGAAAGAAAAAGAAATGATGGAATTCTGACCTAAAGCCATGGAGGGTAATGAAGAAGAGGTTCAGATTAACTTGTCAGGTAGAATTGTGAACTTTGGTAACAGAGGTTGTACAAAGGATGACACAAGACAAAAGCACAATCTCTAACCAAATACTGTCTGAAAAATAAGCAACACCAACCCAAAGGCAACTCCTAGGGATTCAAGTTTTAAAAAGTTACACAAATTCATGTTAGACTAGAAGAGAATATCAGCACCCAAGCCTGTGTACCTCCCTGGAAACACAGCAGAGTTAGCATCCAGGTATTAGTCCCTGGCTGAAGGTGAGACACAAATGAAAATCTTTGCACTGCGGTAGTAGCTTCTAAGCCACACACGTCTCCTAGTAAAAGATAAAATTCTACCTGGCCTAGGAGACTTAAGCAAAACCATTGAGTGATAAGTGGCTTATGATGTCCCAATGGTAGCCAAATGGCAAGATTAGAAACAAGGAAAAAAAATATCTCAGCAGGGACATCAGAGGCAACACACTGCAGGGGCAATAAACTTCTGAGTTCATTCAGCCAAGGAACTAGACAAATCAAATAACTACAACCAAACAACTACGACCAACCGATCATATAACTACAAGAGCATCAACATTGGAGAGAAGAGAGATCAGTTACCAGAGTCGCTGCAATACATTATAAAAAGTGTCCAGTTTTAATCAAAACTAATGTGACATTGGAAGAAACACAGTTATGTCCCATACATGAAATAAAAGGTCAATAGAAATTGCTTTTGTGGAGACTCAGATGTTGCACTTAGCAGACGAAAACTTTGAAGTAGCTATTATAATTATTTTCTGAGAACTAAAGGAAAGCATGCCTAGAGAAGTAGAGGACGGTATGAAAATATCAAGTAGAGGGTATCAAAAAAGATAGAAATTATTTTTTAAAAATGGAGATTCTGTTGTTGCAAAGTACAATAACTTAAATGTAGAACCCACCGGAGGAACTCACCAGTCAATGTGAGCCGTCAGAAGAAAGAACCAGTGAATTTGAAGATATATCTGTAGCAGTGATGCAATCTCAAGAACAAATAGTACAATAGAAAATGAGGAAAAATTACAAAGCATTAGGAGAACGAGTGACACCATTAAATACACCAATATATATGTCATAGGATGTAAATTTTGACTTCTAGATTGGACCATTAATCTCATCAAGATATTATAAATTCAAATAGGGAGTTCAGGAAGAATAACAGGTTTGGGAAGTTAGGTAACTAATTTAGTTTTTACATATTGGACTTGAGATGTCTTCAAGATACCCAGGGAATGGTTCAGTAGGAAGTTGAAAATAAAAATTTGCAGCTCAGAAATGAGCAGAAAGGAGAAAATGATATTACTGAGAGTAAGTTTAAACAGTAACTACCACCTTGAAGACCGGATGAGCAAGAGGAAGAGGCATTACCCAGAACCCATAAATGCTGCTGGGACAGTATGACCATTTCTGATGTTGGAACCTCTATCCTATTACTGAATAAGAAGATAAGAGCCCATGCACTTGATGAAGCTTTAGGAGCCTTGAACCCTTCAACATTGCTGATGCTGCTGAGCCCCCCAAAATAATTCTGGAATCCACAGTTGCCCAATACTGCTGCTGCCTGATCCCAAAGCAGAGGAATACAAAGGCTTTCCTCTCTTCCTGCCATCCAGTATCACATTAGTGTCTTCCACTGATAGAACCTGATAGGCATATGACTGCAAGGGAGTTCAGGAAATGTAATTTTCAGAACTGTAGCTATCTCCTCTAGAGAGAGGACTATAGGAGAGCTAATATGGGGCTGAGAGTCAAAAGAGAAATATTCAGAATCATCTTCCCATTTGGTTGCTCAGCATCCATGCACATCACTCCACCTTTATTTAAATTTCCAATCAATGACAGTTGCTTCAGCATAAAGACTCATCTGTCCTGCCTACAAATTAAGATATTGTCCTTTTTTTTCTCCAAAAGGAAAGCTAAACATTCTCATAGATTACTATATTCATCTCAGGTTAGTGTTGGGATTTCCTCTAGTTTAGTTATAATCCCACAGGAATATTCTGTAACTTAGAGACTAAGTGGTAAAGTTAATCACCAACATCTCCTTGGTGAGGAAAAATAAAAGAAAGTGAATTTGAAAATTCTTAATAAATATCATAAATACACAATTTTACCATAGTACACAATTCAGGAGGAAAATATTCTTAGTTAATATAATCATCATTTTCCTACCAATGAGTCACGAGACCCAGTTATCCACTGTTGTCTTCTTTTACTGCAAGTCCAGTGCAAACACGATGGCTCATGATCCTTTTGTAATGGAGGGGTTTGCATACGGCACTGAATCTATCACTTGCCATGGCTACAAGCAACATCATCTCACTTCCACCTAAAGGGTGAAGAAAGAACATCTGGATCATGGAGCCTTCATAGGAGATAGCCTTATATTCACTAATTAGGTCACAGATCATTTTAGGAGTAGCAAAGGAGGTCAGGGTCATATCAATAAAGGAGAGGTTGACCAGTAAGAAGTACATGGGAGAGTGTAAGTGAGGGTCCAGTTTTACTCCAAAGGTAATAATGAGTTTACCTAATACAGTGACTATGTAGATAATTGAAAAAAAAAATAAGAAAAAGCAAATCTGTAACTCATGAAACTCTGTGACTCCCAGGAAAATAAACTCAGACTCCATGGAGTGATTTTATTTCTCCATTTGTTTGAATATTGGCATATGTTACCTAAAACAAAACAAAACAAATTAGAATAAAGTCTGTGAATTAAAGTTGAGAGATGCAATACATATTCACTTGACTTTCCTCCTAAAATCCACCGAAATGTGCAAAAAGAATCAACAGTGTTGAACAATATTGAATTAAAATTTTTTTGAATGAAAAATGGACACTATTTCTTAGCAAAGGTTATGAGGGATTTCTGTCAAAAACTGAGACATTTGAACAAGATTGATGCTGACAATACCTAAGTCATATCTGCACTAACCTTGAGAAAAGTGGTACATGAGTTGGTGAAAGAATTTAGAAATTCCTTGCCCCTTTTTTTAGAGAATAAAAAAGATTTTTATAGATCTATCAGTCCATGGGAAAAGAAGAGGTTTCATCTTGAAATCTATTTCTACACTGCAAAATAGTGAGGGGCATAGCAGTGGAGGAGAGGCCAAATGGTTTTCTAACTAAAAAGCAGGACCAAGAAAAATGAAATTAAGTAGATGAAATATAGAACATGCAGAATGTAGGAGTCAGCTGGAAGTCAGCTGAGCAGCAATAATAAACACTGAATTTTAGACAGTTGAATCTATTGTTGGCCAAATTAAGGTCGCTTCTCACCTTTTTCCATAAGGTGGAAAAAAGACTCAGCTGTTTGGGTCTTTTCCCATGGGCTCTGACTTTACCTCCAGGCCTATGAATTTAGTAGATGGGAAGGTACAGTGCGCAGGGATGGCACAAATGGATGCTTGTTGCTAGCTTACTACTGCCTTGTTTAAGTTACTTGCTTTGTCGAGTGGTTAAATATCCTAATGGATTTGGTATAACATCCAGATTATTTATAAGAGAGTATGATTGTAGAGTTCTTTTTTTTAGATGGTTATTTATCTTCTTTAAATTTTTTTTTATTTTAGTGTTTTTTTTTATTATATTATGTTAGTCACCATACAGTACATCCCTGGTTTCTGATGTAAAGTTCGATGATTCATTAGTTGCATGTAACACCCAGTGCACCATGCAATACGTGCCCTCCTTACTACCCATCATCAGTCTATCCCAACCCCCACCCCCCTCCCTCTGAAGCCCTCAGTTTGTTTCTCTGAGTCCATAGTCTCCCATGCTTCACTCCCCCTTCTGATTACCCCCCTTTCTTTATCCCTTTCTTCCCTTACCCATCTTCCTAGTTCTTATGTTCCATAGATGAGAGAAATCATATGATAATTGTCTTTCTCTGCTTGACTTATTTCACTTAGCATTATCTCCTCCAGTGCCGTCCATGTTGCAGCAAATGTTGAGAACTCATTCTTTCTGTTACCTGAGTAATATGCCATTGTATATATGGACCACAGCTTCTTAATCCAGTTGTCTGTTGAAGGGCATCTTTGTTCCTTCCGCGATTTAGCTATTGTGGATAATGCTGCTATGAACATTGGGGTGCATATGGCCCTTCTCTTCACTACGTCTGTATCTTTGGGGTAAACACCCAGTAGTGCAATGGCTGGGTCAAAGGGTAGCTAAATTTTTAACTTTTTAAGGGACCTCCACACTGTTTTCCAGAGTGGCTGTACCAACTTGCATTCCCACCAACAATGTAGGAGGGATCCCCTTTCTCCACATCCTCTCCAGCAATTGCTGTTTCTTACCTTGTCAATTTTTGCCATTCTAACTGGCGTAAGGTGGTATCTCAGTGTGGTTTTGATTTTAATTTCCCTGATGGCTAAGGATTTTGAACATTTTTTCGTGTGTCTGTTAGCCATTTGTATGTCCTCATTAGAAAAGTGTCTGTTCATATCTTCTGCCCATTTTATGATTTATTTGTTTCTCACGTATTGAGTTTGAGAAGTTCTTTGTAGATCTTGGATACCAGTCTTTTATCTGTAGCATCATTTGCAAATATATTCTCCCATTCCGTGGGCTGCCTCTTAGTTCTTTTGACTGTTTCCTTGGCTGTGCAGAAGCTTTTTATCTTGATGAAGTCCCACAAGTTCATTTTATCTTTTGTTTCTCTTGCCTTTGGAGATGTGTCATGAAAAAGGTTGCTTTGGCCAATGTCGTAGAGGTTGCTACCTATGTTTTCCTCCAGGATTTTGATGGATTCCTGTCTCACATCGAGGTCTTTCATCCATTTGGAGTTTATCTTTGTGTATGGTGTGAGAGAGTGGTCAAGGTTCATTCTTTTGCATGTAGCTGTCCAATTTTCCCAGCACCATTTATTGACATTTATTGAATATGTCATCTGCAAAAGCAATTTATCTTTTTTTTCTGATTTGATCCCTTTTATTTATTTTTTTGACTGATTGCTCTGGATAGGACTTTCAGTACTATGTTGAATAGAAATGGTAAGCATGGACGCCCTGACCTTGCTTCTGACTTTAGCAGAAAAGCTTTTGACCTTTTACCATTGAGTATGATGTTTGCTGTGGGCTTGTCATATATGGCTTTTATTATGTTGAGGTATGTTTCTTCTCCACTCACATTTTATGAGTTGTTTTTTTTTTAATCATGAAAGGGTGTTGTATTTTGCCAAATGCTTTTTCTACAACTATTGAGATTATCATATGGTTTTTATCCCTCGTTTTTTAAATATAGTGTCTCACATATATTGATTTACATATGTTGAACTTTTCTTGTATTCTAGGGGTGATTCCCACTTGATCATGACATATGATCCTTTTAATTTGTTGTTGAATTTGCTTCCTAATATTTTGTTGAAAATGTTTGCATGTATATTCATCAGGAATATTGGCAGTAGTTTTCTTTTCATGTACTGTCTTTTTTTTTTTTTTAAGATTTTACTTATTTTAGAGGGTGAGGAAGAGAAGAGAGGAAGGGACACAGGGGAAAGGAGAAGGACAAACACACTCCACACTGAACACAGAGCTCAACACATAGCTCTATCCCAAGACCCTGAGATCATGCCTGAGCCAAAACCAAGAGTTGGGACACTCATCAGACTGAGCCACCCAGGTGCTCCTTGTGGTGTGTTTTTTGGCTTTGGTAATGCTGGCCTCGTATCCCCCCTAGTAACAATACTTTGGCAGCCAACCATGGACAAAAGTGCCTTTGTGGGAGCTTTGGGATCTAGTTAAGAGATTGTGAAAATCCCAGTGTAACCCATGATCAATGAGGGCCATTTTGAGTAGGCAGACCCATGCCCAGGTGGCAGACTCACTGATCTAGTGTCTGGGTACAGATTCAGAAACAACTGCAGTCTCCCTGTGGACTTGGCTAAACCATATTTGGTCTTGGTCTCCCCACCAACACCATCTATCCACCGGGACCACTAGGAGTCACACTCACCTGTGCCACAGGTAGCAGTCCTGCGAACCTCAGAACTTGAAGTGGCCTGTGACCCAATTCTGGTCCCTTTTAGCCACTAGTTGTGTATGCCAAGGGACCGGGTGGTAGACACATCTGTCCGTGTTCCTGAGGCAGGCCCTCTGAGCTTGGTCCAACTGTAGATCCTGATATGGCCCTTTAATTCAGTCACAGGCTGGGAACACTCCTGCTGCCAAGCATCAAAAAGTAAAAGTACTTAGGAATAAATTGAATCAAGGAGGTGAAAGATCTGTACACTGAAAACTGTAGGACATTGATGAAAGAACTTGAAGACACAAATAAATGGAAAGATACCTTGTTCCTGGATTAGGAGAATTAATATTATTACAATGTCCATACTACCAAAAGTCATCTATAAATCTAATGCAATTCCTGTCAAAATTCCAATGGCATTTTTCACAGAAGTAGATAAAACAACCTTGAACTTTGTATGAAACCACAAAAGACCCAAATAGCCAAAACTATGGAATACCATTCAGCCATAAAAAAGAAGGAAATTCTATTTGTGACAACAGGAATGAAACTGGAGGACATTATGCTAAGTGAAATAAGCCAAACACAGAAAGAGAAATATTGTGTGATTTCACTTACATGTGGAATCTAAAAAAGTTGAATTCATCAAACCAGACAGTAACATGGTGACTGCCAGGGGCTGGTGGCCAAGGATGGGGGTGGTGGTGGAATGGGGAGATGTTGGTAAGATGATAAGTTCTGGGGCTATAATATGTAGCATGGTGACTATAATTAATAGTATTGTATTGCATACTTGAAATATGCCAAGAGAATAGATCCTAAGTGTTCTCACCACACAAAAAGTGTAATTGTAAAAGGCGATAAATGTGTTAATCAACTTGAGGTGGTACTCATTTCCTCACAATGTATACATATATTAAGGCATCATTAACTTGTATAACTTCAAAAAACTCACTGTACAACTTAAATACATATAATTATTGTCGATCATACCTCAATAAAGCAGTAAGAAGAATGAAGGAGAAATATATACTTTCTCATAAAAACAAAACCGAGGGAATTCACTGCCAAGTAGACTTGCACTATGAATAATGTTTAATGTTTTCAGGCAGAAGTAGTGTGATACCAGACCGACACATGGACCATCCACCAAAGAAATGAAAAGCATTGGGAATGGAATAAAAGAAATATGTATGGTAGCAAAAGTAGAATTTATGGCAAAAAAAAAAAAATCACCCAAAGGATGAGAGTGAGGAATTGGGGATATACTGGTGTAAATCTCTTTTACAACACATCAGGTAGTGATATTATTTGAAGTTAGACTTCGATTAAGTGTTTTTAATCCTAGAACAACAATTTAAAATATTTTAAAAAGATATAAATAATAGGGAAATGATGAAGTTAAATGGATTCATAAAAACTAACACAAAAGGGGGCAGAAAAAGAACTGATTAGATAGAATAAATAGAATACAATTAGCAAAATGGTAATTTTAATCTAACCATATCAGAAATTAGATTCAATATAAATTATCTAAAGAAACCAAGAGACTGGGATGATAAATTAGAAATAAAAGGAAGACCCAACAATATGCTGTCTACTTAAAAAAAAAAAAGACTAAAAGTAAAATAAAATCTAAAAAATAATTTAAAAAGTAAAATACATACTATTCAAACATTAAACAAAAGAAAGTTGGAGTAGCTACATTATATTAGACAAAATAGACTTCAGAATGAGGAACATTACCGGAGAGAAGGACATCTCTTGATTCAAAAGGGGTCGTTTCTTTTCTTTCTTTCTTTCTTTCTTTCTTTTTTTTTTTTTCCAAAAGGGGTCATTTCTTGCGGAAGATATAACAGTTCCAAAGGTGGGAGGTACCCAACAGAGCTTCAAAATACATAAGCAAAATCTGATCAAGGTGAAATTAATTCAAAGAGTGAATTTTACTGTATATAAAGTAAAAAGAAATACATTTAAAATAGAATATATTAAAGATGATTCCACCTATATAAGTTTTAAAACAGGTAAATCTATTTTTTAGTGGATGAATAAAAAGTATAAAGCAAAGAAGTTTACAAGTGAAGTTAGGGGGAGAATTAGGGGTGATAAAAACAAAGGGACTTCCAGAGTTCTTGCGATGCCCTGCTTGTCTTTGGTAGTGGCTATTGGATGTTTGCTTTATATTTATTATACTTTTCATATATGTTTTGTGCATTTTATGCTGCATATTGTATTTTATAGGAAAGTTGTAAAATAATTTTTAAAATAAAACCATGGGGAACCCAACTGAATCAATTCTTTTCCAAGTATCATGCTATGTAAAATTTTGCTTCTCTGATTTATATTGTCTCATTATACAACTAGAACACTATAATTTATTTAGCTTCCTTTCTTGCTTTGGATTCTGGGATGCTCAAAGATGTTTATTCTGAAATTGAAGTTTTATTTACTGATCTGTTGTTTCTCACAATATTATGTTTCTTATGTATGATGAGTGTGCTGGTGTATCATATATTTTATTAAGCTTTTTTGTACTTTATTTGGGTGTGTATTTATACCTACTATATCTTCTGACAGACGTCTGACAGCATTCTTTTTTTAAGACATCCATTTTTTTAGAGCAGTTTCAGGTTTACAACAAAATTGAGAGGAAGGCACAGAGATTTTCCCATATATCCCCTGCGTGAGTGCGCAGACACACACACACACACACACTCCTCCATTGCCTCCCCCATTACTGACCACTCACCAGAATGGTACATTGTTACCAAAGATGAGTGGACATTGACATCATCATAAGCACCCAAAGTCCACAGTTTACCTTAAAGTTCACTCTTGGAGTACATTCCATGGTTTTGGACAAATATATAATGACCCAGCCATCCTTATAATAGTATACAGGGTATTCTCACTGCCCTAAAAATCCTGTGTCCTCTGTTAATCTTTCCTCCACCTCCACCCCTGGCAAGCGTTACTTTTTTGTTCCTGGGTCTTCTTAATACAGTTGGAAAAAGTAGACTCTCCAGGGCTGCCAATCACAGTGCCTTAGTAACAAACAAGGAAGCAGCACAGCTGCCTGCGGGCCTCCCTAGCACCAAGAGCACGTGCACGACTGTTGCAAGCTAACTGGCTGCAGGTGGGAGCGCGCGCGCTCCCCAAAGGCTTCTGGGCAGGAGCCAATAAGGCGCATGCTCAGGCACAGACTTCCCCGCCCCCTCCTGGCTCTGGAGTCCACTTTGGCATGGGGAATGGCCTCCGGTCCTGCAGCACTGAGCCGGTCTCCTGAGCCCCAAGTAAATCTCCAGGGAGAGACTCAGTCAGCCCAAGGTAAGGAGGCATGGCCAGCCACATCAACTCACTGTTTGAATTTTTAATCTTGCTGTTTGAACACTTTTAAGGTTTCCTTCTTGTCCCTGACATTCTCCCGCCGAAAGTATCAAACCTAAGCGGTAAAGTTTGAATCTTGGGAAACACGGTGGAAATGCTTCTGTGTGGGTCGTTTTTTACCTCTTACCCTGTATAAATCTTTTTATTGTCTCCATAGTTTTGCTCTTTCCAGAATGTCATAGTTGGAATCATATAGTTTGTAGCCTTTCCAGACTGGTTTATTCCACTTAGTAATAGCATTTAAGGTTCCTCCATGTTTTTTCATTGTTTGATAGCTCATTTCTTTCTCTTTTTTAAGGTTTTTATTTAAATTTCAGTTAACATATAGTGTAATATTAGTTTCAGGTGTAGAATTTAGTGATTCAACACTTAATTCAACACCTGGTGCTCATCACGTGTCCCCCTTAATCCCCATCACCTATTTTTTTTTTTAAGGGAAATTCGATTCTTTATTAGAACTCTTTAGATCAGTGTTTGCAAACATTTACCTGGGGAAGGGGACCGAGAACTACCCACACCATTTTTTTTTTAAAGATTTTATTTATTTATTCGACAGGACAGAGACAGCCAGCGAGAGAGGGAACACAAGCAGGGGGAGTGGGAGAGGAAGAAGCAGGCTCATAGCGGAGGAGACTGACTTGGGGCTTGATCCCATAACGCCGGGATCACGCCCTGAGCTGAAGACAGAGGCTTAACCGCTGTGCCAACCAGGCACCCCTACCCACACCATTCTTTCCCCAGCTTCTTCCTGAAGAAGCGGGACTTAGATGAATAGAGCAGCAGCAAGGTCTTCCACTTTATCTTTGCCTGGCTCCTGCTCCCGGGCCTGAAGTGCTTTTATGACCTGGTAACCAGGTCCTGCGTAGCGTTGGGGGACCTCTGGGTCGCCACCTCCGGGCTGCTGCGGGGTAGCTCCGGGTGGCTGCCTGGCGGGCAGCGTGGGGGGGGGGGGGGAGCTCCGGGTAGCCTCCTGGCAGGCTGCGCGGGGGCGGAGGGGGGAGAGCTCCGGGTAGCCTCCTGGCGGGCAGCGCGGGGTGGGAGGGGATAGCTCCGGGTGGCCGCCTCGCAGGCAGCGCCGGATGGGGGGAAGGGAGAGCTCCGGGTGGCCGCCTCGCCTCGTGGGCTGGGGGGGGTGAGGAGCTCCCGGTAGCCTCCTGGCAGTCTGCTGGGGGCGGGGGGGGGGGGGAGTCCGGGTAGCCTCCTGGCAGGCAGTGCGGGGTGGGAGGGGGTAGCTCCGGGTGGCCGCCTCAAGGGCAGCCTTCAGGGGACCGCCGGGTAGCAGCCTCGGGGGCAGCCTCGGGGGACCGCTGGGTGGATGCGTCCTGGGTAGGGACCTCGTCTGAGCTTTGTGCCCGGAGTTGGCGGTGATAGTCAGCTAAATTCATGATCATCTTGGCTACATCTTTCTGGTAATAAGGCCGACCAAATATCAAGATATAAGCTTCGCCCTTGGGGTCCCACTGATTAACATGAAGTAGGGTCTGTGACATACACTCCACGTGCGGGATGTGCTCTCCTCCGGCATAAGATCGCTTCCACCAGCCAGCCTCGAGGTGAACTGCCTTCGGACTCTTCAGATACTCCGAGTGGAACCAGTAGAGCCGCTTGCTGAGGTTACCGAGCATCGTGAATAGCGTCCCTTCTTGCTGCTCCAGCTGCAGGAGCATCGGAAACCGCCTTTAAGAGAAGCGAGCTGGTATGTGCGGAGACACACGTGCTTTCCCATGGTTTTAATGGGACCAGCATTCCTGAGGGGTTGGAATGACTTTTTCATGGAAAGCCTATATATAGGACCTGGAAGCCTCCCAGTTCAGTAATATGATTTTGTTAGATCAGTGTTCACGTTGATATTATTATGACCTTGTAAATAGTATCTGTAGCTGCAGAGTTTGCTACAATTTCTTGCATAAAGTTTTGTTTTTCTTGATGTCATTAATTGCTCTTTTGCTCAAATGCTTCTTTTTCTTTTAAAATGCTTATTTTTCTACCTTCTCCTTTATCTCCACACTCCCCAGCTGTGTAAATTTCTTCTCTGGACCTTCACGCACAGCAGGAACTTTATCATTTCATCTTGAGAGTACTGCTCCTTCAGTCTTGACTGCTCCAGTCTGGGTTAGCTGCTTTCAGGCCCACAGTCCTGTGGGTTACTATAGCCTTTCCTGGTGTTAGATCCTGGGCTCTCTGGATCCCGTGACTTCCTTTCTTTTGTGTGCATGCACATTTGGTTTTGTTGTTGTTGTTTGTGAAGCAGATTTTACAGTAGTAGCAAGAGCACCCTGGCAACAATTCCTGAGTTGCTCTGTGATCATCTCCAAGAGGACCCTCATGGTTTTTACTATAGTTCTCTTTCCCACTTTATTTCTGCTTAGCTTCCAGGAAGCTGAGGATGAGGTAGCTGAATTCCAGGAGGGAAGCAGAAAATGAGAGACAGAGTTGTGGGCATAATTAGTTTAGGCTGAATGAAGAAATAGAGACTTGCAGGCTGGTAAGGAGACTGCAGCTTGAAGTGGAAGCTTTGAAGCTAGTGGTAGCAGTGGGTGCCGATGCCTAATGTGCTAGGTTTATCAAAATGAGAAATATACTTTTTCAGGTGGAACTGAAGAGTGGTCATCAACAGCAACAACAACAGAATAAGCGTCAAGTGAATTTTTGAAATAAAATGTTTTATTTCATGGAACCAAGGGAAAGTGGTTTAGAGTTTAGAAGTTCACTTAGAAACTTCATAGCTGTCAGTTTTCTAGCTATAATGTTCCTATAATTTTCAAAGGCTGATTGTTTTGACAGAGTGCTTCCTTCTACAGGACTTTATTTTTTTTATTTTTATTTTTATTTTTTTAATGTTTTTTTTTTATTACATTATGTTAGTCACCATACAGTACATCCCTAGTTTCTGATGCGAGGTTCGATGTTTCATTAGTTGAGTATAACACCCAGTGCACCATGCAATATGTGCCCTCCTTACTACCCATCACCAGTCTATCCCATTCCCCCACCCCCCTCCCCTCTGAAGCCCTCAGTTTGTTTCTCTGAGTCCATAGTCTCCCATGCTTCACTCCCCCTTCTGATTACCCCCCTTTCTTTATCCCTTTCTTCCCCTACCCATCTTCCTAGTTCTTAATGTTCCATAGATAAGAGAAATCATATGATAATTGTCTTTCTCTGCTTGACTTATTTCACTTAGCATTATCTCCTCCAGTGCCGTCTATGTTGCAGCAAATGTTGAGAACTCGTTCTTTCTGATAGCTGAGTAATATTCCATTGTATATATGGACCACAGCTTCTTAATCAAGTCATCTGTTGAAGGGCATCTTTGTTCCTTCCGCGATTTAGCTATTGTGGATAATGCTGCTATGAACATTGGGGTGCATATGGCCCTTCTCTTCACTACGTCTGTATCTTTGGGGTAAATACCCAGTAGTGCAATGGCTGGGTCATAGGGTAGCTAAATTTTTAACTTTTTAAGGGACCTCCACACTGTTTTCCAGAGTGGCTGTACCAACTTGCATTCCCACCAACAATGTAGGAGGGATCCCCTTTCTCCACATCCTCTCCAGCAATTGCTGTTTCCTGCCTTGTTGATTTTTGCCATTCTAACTGGTGAAGGTGGTATCTTAGTGTGGTTTTGATTTGAATTTCCTTGATGGCTAATGATTTTGAACATTTTTTCATGTGTCTGTTAGCCATTTGTATGTCCTCATTAGAAAAGTGTCTGTTCATATCTTCTGCCCGTTTTATGATTTATTTGTTTCTCACGTATTGAGTTTGAGAAGTTCTTTGTAGATCTTTGATACCAGTCTTTTTTTTTAATGATTTTTTATTATATTATGTTAGTCACCATACAGTACATCCCTGGTTTCCGATATAAAGTTCGATGATTCATTAGTTGCGTATAACACCCAGTGCACCATGCAATACGTGCCCTCCTTACTACCCATCACCGGTCTATCCCATTCCCCCACCCCCCTCCCCTCAGAGGCCCTCAGTTTGTTTCTTATAGTACATAGTCTCTCATGTTTCATTCCCCCTTCTGCTTACACTCCCTTTCTTTATCCCTTTCTTCCCCTACCGATCATCCTATCTCTTATTTTCCATAGATGAGAGAAATCATATGATATTTGTCTTTCTCTGCTTGACTTATTTCATTTAGCATTATCTCCTCCAGTGCTGTCCATGTTGCAGCAAATGTTGAGAACTCGTTCTTTCTGATAGCTGCGTAATATTCTATTGTATATATGGACCACAGCTTCTTAATCCAGTCGTCTGTTGAAGGGCATCTCGGCTCCTTCCATGATTTAGCTATTGTGGACAATGCTGCTATGAACATTAGGGTGCATATGGCCCTTCTCTTCACTACGTCTGTATCTTTGGGGTAAAGACCTAGTAGTGCAATGGCTGGGTCATAGGGTAGCTCAATTTTTTAATCATGACATTTGCTTACCATCATATTGTTTCACTCATTACTTAGTAACACTAAATATAATTTTAAATTTAATGTGTTACAGGTTGAATTGTGTCCTCTCCAAAAGATATGTTCTGGTCCTCACCCCTGATGTCTCAGAATATAGCCTTATTTGGAGATGGGGTCTTTACAGAGGCAATCAAGTTAAAATGAGATCGTTAGGGCTGTCCCTAATCCAGTACGATGATGTCCTTTTAAAAAGGGAAAATTCAGACCTAGAGACAAACATGTGTAGGAAAAAGAAAAAATTAAGACCTAGGGAGAAAACAACTGTCTATAAGCCAAAAAGAAAGGCCTGGATCAATTATTTCCCTCATGACATTCAGAAGGAACCAAACCTGCCAACATCTTTATCTTGACTTCTAGCCTCCAGAAATATGAGACAATTTCTGTTGGCTAACCCACTCAGTTTGCAGTAATCTGTTACAACAGCCTTAGGAAAGTAATACAAGTATATTCGTTTCAATTTTATATGAAAACTTTCCATTCTAAAATCCAATATTTTATATTATCTTAATTTTTAATTCTTTAAAATATCAGTTCATAATAATTAGTGGTTTAGTACTGTATAAACATTGTTTAAACATATTTATAGACATGAAATTTTTCCTTGCCTTTCTTCCATGATATTTGCCTTTACCTGTTATAATTCTTCCTCTCTGCCCATTTATTTCCTAAATCTTTTACTGACTTCTTTACTAAACAATTCATGTGAGAATTCCTGTCTTGTCCATCTCCTCTTTCCCTTAGGCCATCTTGTATATATATCAACTACGTCCATATAGCTGTGTAGGTATATAGTCAAGTTATTAGTAGGTCACCCAGGCAACCCCAAATACTGACTCATTTAATGGTGTGACAGAGCAGCAGGGCCAAAGATTTCATCGAAATGTGAATGTACCCCGAGTGACTCAGTACCAGAAGCATATGAAGATTGGAGGAGAAATAAATTTTGAAATGTACATAACTGAAAATTCTTCTAATGTTCAATGAATAACATGCAATTAGAGAATTTGGTTCTCAAGTAATAGAAGTTCTTTCTTTTTGGGTATATGCAAAGATAAGCACACTATTTTTTAGTGGCAATTACACAAAATAGAATTTATCAGAATTCCTGTGTTTGTAGGGTACAAACCTGTGAAGTCAGTGAGTATGAAAGTAACAACTCGTGTGAAGGAAACTTGAGATTTTTCCCAAATTTGAAAACAATCCTTAAAGTTATATGATATTCCATTAACAAGTTATAATGCTAAAAATATTTTTTTAAACAACCAATGTTTTAAAAAATCAACCATGCTAGTGGAAAAGTAGAATTTTCTTTTTATTATTTGTATAGAAAATTATACTGAGGCACCAAGGTGGCTTAGTTGGTTAAGTGTCTGATTTTTTATCTCAGCTCAGATCTTGATCTCAGGGTCATGAGTTCAAGGCTCGTGTTGTGCTCTAGCTAGGCTGGAGTCTAGAAGGGAGGGAAGGAAGGAAAGAAGGAAAGAAGGAAGGAAGGGGAAGGGGCAAGGGAAAGGGAAAGGAAGGAAAAAGGGAAGGAAGGAAGGAAGGAAGGAAGGAAGGAAGGAAGGAAGGAAGGAAATTATATCACCAAAGCACTGGAATTTGAAGAGGAGGTCAAAGAGTACCCAGCCAAAAATATCAGAAAAGAAGTGTTACAGAAGTACGTCAGAAATAAATAGCATAAAAATACGTTATTTCTCTGGACTTTGTGATGTTTAAGGTATTAGTTTTTTAAAATTTGTAATTTATTATTTTTCTCATTCTAAGTAAATATCCCTGTCTGTATGTAATTCTGCATTTATGTTTTTTTTATTTTGCGAACTATATAATATCATCCTTTAAAAACCAAACTAAATGTATCCCAACTTAACTTTTCAAGCCAGATTTCAAATATGCCTTTTTCAACATCACCTGACATGAGGAGGGTAGAGTAGAAAAGGTCAGAGTTAAAAAAATATAGTACTTTTACCATGGTTAAAATATCTTATTTTGTGAATTTCACACACACACAAAATCTGATTGTGTGAATCCATTGCTAGCAGCTCTCCCAGAGCTGTAGAAGGGGCTTGGACAATTGAAACTCCCCAGTAAATCTTCTTGTGCCCCCCACTGAGTATCAGCCCATCCTTTCTCCATAATTCCATGGCCATAGGTTCAGTCATTCATTGAATAAGTTTCGGCAGGGCATTTAGTACATATGAGGCTCTGTTCTAGATGTGGGTGTAGAAACAGCGAATAACAATCCATGTTCCCACAGAGCTTTTTTGTCAGGTGGGGAGAGGGGAAAACCAATTAGCAAGTAAATACATAAGTAACCAAGACTATTTTAGATAGTCATATAAGCAATGCAGGAAATAAAATAGGAATTGATAAAGATGACTGGGGTAATGAGCAACCTGAGATAGTACTAGAAGGTGATTCTAAGAAGAAAATATTCTGAGACATAATAATAAACATAAACCATTGCTATAAATATTTTAGGAGAAATAATTTTAGAGAGAGAGAGTGAGCACACATGTGAGTGGGGAGGAGAGGCCGAGGCAGAGGGAGAGAAAAAATAAGCTGACTCTCTGCTTAGCTGGGAGCCCTATGTGGGACTGGATCCCAGGATCCTGAGATCATGACCGGAGCTGAAATCTAGAGTCGGACACTCAACAGACTGAGCCACCCAGGCACCTTAGAAATTATTTTTTTTAATAATTTGTTATTTATTTGAGAGAGAGAGAGCAAGCACGAGCAGCAGGGTGGAGAAACAGAGGAAAAGAAGCATGCTCCCCGCGGAGCAGGAAGCCTGACGTGGGGCTTGATCCCAGGACCTCAAATTCATGACCTGAGCTGAAGGCAGATACTTAACCGACTGAGCCACTCTATTATTTTAAATAGAGTAAATAATAAATGCAAAAGCTCTGGGCAGAAAACTGTTGCATGTTCAAGGAATCTAAAGAATGTAGTGTTGGCTAGAGCAGGAAAGCAGAGAACGGGAGGAAATGAGGAAGGGGTGAGAGCATGATGTTAGACTTTCAAGGCAGGACTGTTGGACTAATTGCAAAAGGCTATTCCTTCCTGAATGTTCCAAAGGCACTTCAGATTTAACATATTTAAAACCAAATTCGCCACCTTTCTTCCACCAGCATGTTTATGCTTCTACCTTGCCCATCTCATTTAATGACATCATCTCCCCTCAGTTGCCCGACCTAAAAGAATCTCCTACTCTGCCCTGTAATTCTTCCCTGATTCCAAATCTAGTTTATTAACAAATCTTATTTGCTGATTCTTCCTCACAAATCTCTCTCATCCTGCGCCCCTTTCCAGGTCACTGCTCCTGTTCCAGTTTACCCCTTCACCATCACCCCTGCAGTTTCACCTCACTTCCCTCTTAGAGACCCACTGCTTTTCCTTTTATTTCCCTGAGTTAGTCTTTACACAGCAGCTGTCATGAGCTTTGCAAACAATGATCGGTTATGTCGCTCTGTTGTTAAAACGCCTCCTAATGGTCCATCACCGCACAAATAAGAATGTCTACACCATTAGACATGGAATCCAAGATCCTTTAGGTCTGACTATTGCCTATGACTCCAGTCTCCATCACACAGATTAATTCTCCAACAAAACCAAACTACTTTCAATTTCCTTTATGTTCCCACTGCTTCAAACCTTTATTCTTTGCACATGTTGTTTTTGACATTTGGAAAGACTATTCCCATTACGTCCCCTGCTGTGTCCCTGCAAAATTCACCCTGAAAAGCCTAGGTTTAGTGTCCATATTTTTTGGTAACACTTCTCTTGAAGCTTTCTCTCCCCACTACACACCACCACCAGGACTTGACCTCTCATTACCTCTGTTTGTGCTGCTTTTTGCACATAGAATCATTTTAGAAGTCTGGTTTCCCCCTGTTGATACCCATTAGAATGATTTGATGCCTGTACTTCATGCAATGTGATGAGGAGCCTACAGAGCTTGTCCCTGAACAGTACAGCTATCGATCACAAAAATAAAACGTTAGACCTACAGGGAATTTTTATCATTAAGGTGATCCCTTGATCATACAAATGAAGGAACTGATAACCAGAAAGGTTAAGCAGCCAACAGCACCCTAACTAGTTTTTTATGTAGCCCATAGTAACTTCCTATCTCCTGCCTCCAGAGCTTTAGCCTCGGGCTTTGTGTGCCATTGGGGATTTCTCCCCTCCTCTGCCTTATTTACGTTCACGGATGTTATCTTCAATGGAAAGCTGATGGGTAGCTATGGATGCATTTACTTTATATTAAGCACTCTACCAACATTCCTGAAGGGATGAAATAAAAGGCTTGAGTTTGTAATGATCTAATTGATACTGTCAATGGAGTGAGACTATGCTTAGGAAGCCTATTGCTTCATTCCTTAATTCTTTTGTCAAACATTCACTAATCACCTTTAATATGCAAAATGCCATACTTTGTGTTGAGAATGAAAAGGCAAACAGAAAATGTGCTCTTTGCACACCAGAAAGTCACAGAGAAATAAAACACATGATCATAATACTAAAGCAAAGTTAGAAAAGCCATACTGAAAGTGTGAATAAATCAAGAAGTGCATGATTCTGGAAATCTTTTAGGAAAGAGTCACCAAGTTTTTTAGAGAAGATTATATTTGAGCTATACATTCCTTCATTTATTCATTCATTATTATTCATTTATTTACTATTAACGAGCACTTAGCTTGTTAATAACAATTTTTTTAAGAAGATGAAACTAAAGGATGAATCATGAAATAACTGCTCAATCAGTGTTATTTTTAGGGACAGCTTGACTTAATCTCATTGACAGTGCTGCTTTATTCATCACACCATGAAACTAGATTCAAGTCAGTGATATTCATATGCCTATAAAATTCAGAATTATTTCAACTTTTATTTTATTTTTTATTTTTATTTTTTTTTAAGATTTTATTTACTTATTTGAAAGAGATAGAGACATTCAGCAAGAGAGGGAACACAAGCTGGGGGAGTGGGAGAGGAAGAAGAAAGTTCATAGCGGAGGAGCCTGATGTGGGGCTCGATCCCATAACTCTGGGATCACGCCCTGAGCCGAAGGCAGACTCTTAACCGCTGTGCCACCCAGGCGCCCCTATTTCAATTTTTAAAATCGTATGTTTTATTAGTTTAGTCTTGAGTGTTTCACCTTTAAAGTTTAATTTTAATTTTCTCTCTGTGGTCTCTGAAACTGGAGTAAGTCCAGAATTCTTTTGTGATTAACCCTCTACCGATATGAACAACATGCTCATTTCGCTTGCCACAAGAATGCTGGTACGGGAGAGGAGTTAAGATGGCGGAGGAGTAGGGGACCCCTTTTTCAGCCGGTCCCCTGAGTCGAGCTGGATAGGTACCAGACCAGCCTAAATAACCACGGAATCAGCCTGAGACGCAGGATGATGCATCTGGATCTCTACAAATGAACATCTCCAGTGCTGAGTATTGAGGTACCAAGAGGGGAGCTGTAAACAGTGCACGGATATCAGAAGATAAACGGAAGGGGGAGGGAGCCGCCACGTTTGGGCGCCGGGAAGCGGCAGCCACCTGCACGGGGGAGCGGGCGGACACACAGAGGGCACCCGCGAGAGAGCGGACTGAGACTGGTGAGCCGTGAATGCGCGCGCCACCAGGCATCTCCCGGAACACCGGAATCCCGGTGTGCTCACGGGATCCAGACTGAGACCGGGAACTCCCGGAGCGCGCGCGGGGCGGCTGGCGGCTGGCGGGCCACCTGCACGGGGGAGCGGGCGGACTCGCGGTCGGCACCCGCGAAACAGCAGACTGAGACCCTGAACAGGGTGCACGCGCCACCAGGCTTCTCACGAAACTCCGGAATCGAGGTGTGCTCACCGGGCATAGACTGAGACCGGGAGACCCGGGAGCGCGCGGGGCGCCCGGTGGCTGGCGGCATTAGAAACACAAAGGACAGAGACGCGCCGGCCCTGGAAGTGAGGGCAGGGTCGCCAGGTGTGGGACGAACATCCCGGGATGCCGCAGGGTTGAGCAGCACCAACAGTAACAGAGTTAAAGTGGCCAGAACATCAGTGGAGAACGGGCCGCAATCCCTCTGTTCTGCGACAATGCAGCCTCTGCTGCTCTGACCCTCAGAAGAGGCATAGCCGGCCGCCAGGGAAAGCCGCCAGAGAACAAAAGCCTGGAAATACTGGCTCAGAGAGTGCCCATCCCCATCCTCCCTCGCAGGGGACACGGAGACTCTAACCAAACAGGGTTGCCTGAGTATCGGCGCGGCAGGCCCCTCCCCCAGAACACAGAAGGCAGGCTGAAAAATCAAGAAGCCCACAACCCGAGGCGCCTGGGTGGCGCCGTCATTGAGCGCCTGTCTTCGGCTTAGGGCGTGATCCCGGCGTTCCGGAAAGGAGTCCCTCATCGGGCTCCTCCGCTGGGAGCCTGCTTCTTCCTCTCTCACTCCCCTGCTTCTGTTTCGTTCTTGCTGTCTGTCTCCCTCTCTCAGATAAGTAAATAAATAAAATCTTTAAAGAAGAAGCCCACATCTCTAAGATCCCTATAAAACAAGGGGCACGGCCTGGGACCCAGTCAATAATTTTGGGCTCTGGAAACCCCGCAACCTCTCTTCATCAGAATTACAAGAAGGAGAAGCCCCCCCCAGCAAAGAAAAGACAGTGAGTCAGTGGCCTCTGCCACAGAAGTAACGGATATGGATGTAACCAAATTATCAGAAATGGAATTCAGAGTAACAATGGTCAAGATAATGAGTAGACTTGAAAAAAGTATTCAGGAAAATATTACTGAGAATATACAATCCCTAAGGGCGGAAATGAGAGTGAATTTGACAGAAATTAAAAATTCTATGAGCCAAATGCAGGCAAAACTAGAGGCTCTGACGGCCAGGGTCACGGAAGCAGAGGAAAGGGTTAGTGAATTGGAGGATGGGTTAATAGAGGAAAAAATAAAAATAGAAGCTGGTCTTAAAAAAATCCACGCCCACGAATGTTGGCTACGGGAGATTACTGACTCAACGAAACGATCCAATGTTAGAATCATCGGCATCCCCGAGGGGGTGGAGAAAAACAGAGGTCTAGAAGAGATATTTGAACAAATTGCAGCTGAAAACTTCCCTAATCTAGCAAGGGAAACAAAAATTCGTGTCCAAGAGGCAGAGAGGACCCCTCCCAAGCTCAACCATGACAGACCTACACCACGTCACGTCATAGTGCATTTCGCAAATATGAGATCCAAGGAAACAGTATTGAAAGCGGCCAGGGCAAAGAAATTTCTCACGTACCAAGGCAAAGGCATCAGAATTACATCAGACCTGTCTACACAGACCTGGAATGAGAGAAAGGGTTGGGGGAGCATTTTAAAAGCTCTTTCAGAGAAAAACATGCAGCCAAGGATCCTTTATCCAGCAAGGCTGTCATTCAGAATTGATGGAGAAATAAAGACATTTCAGAATCGACAGTCACTAGCCAATTTCGTAACCACGAAACCAGCCCTACAGGAGGTATTACGGGGGGTTCTATAAAAGTAAAAAGGCCCCAAGAGTGATACAAAACAGAAAGTCACAGCCAATACAAACAAAGACTTTACTGACAACATGGCAGAATTAAAAGCATATCTCTCAGTACTCAGCCTGAACATTAATGGTTTAAATTCTGGTTTCAAACGCCACAGGGTTGCAGATTGGATAAAAAGAAATGACCCATCCATTTGCTGTCTACAAGAGACTCATTTCGAACCCAAAGATGCATTCAGACTGAGAGTAAGGGGATGGAGTACTATCTTTCACGCAAATGGACCTCAAAAGAAAGCTGGGGTAGCAATTCTCATATCAGATAAATTGGATTTTAAACTACAGACTATAGTTAGAGACGCAGAAGGGCACTATATTATTCTTAAAGGAAGTATTCAACAAGTGGATATGACAATTATAAATATATATGCCCCCAACAGGGGAGCAGCAAGATACACAAGCCAACTCTTAACCAGAATAAAGAGACATATAGATAAAAATACATTAATAGTAGGGGACCTCAACACTCCACTCTCAGAAATAGACAGAACACCCTGGCAAAAACTAAGCAAAGAATCAAAGGCTTTGAATGCCATACTCGACGAGTTGGACCTCTTAGATATATATAGAACACTACACCCCAGAACCAAAGAATACTCATTCTATTCTAATGCCAATGGAACATTTTCAAGAATAGACCATGTTCTGGGACACAAAACAGGTCTCAGCCGATACCAAAAGATTGAAATTATCCCCTGCATATTCTCAGACCACAACGCTCTGAAATCGGAACTCAACCACAAGGAAAAATTTGGAAGAAACTCAAACACTTGGAGACTAAGAACCATCCTGCTCAGGAATGACTCGATAAACCAGGAAATCAAAAATCAAAGTAAACAATTTATGGAGACCAATGAGAATGAAAATACAACAGTCCAAAACCTATGGGATACTGCAAAGGCAGTCATAAGGGGGAAATACATAGCCATCCAAGCCTCACTCAAAAGAATAGAAAAATCTAAAATGCAGTTTTTATATTCTCACCTCAAGAAGCTGGAACAGCAACAGTGGGACAGGCCTAATCCACGCACGAGGAAGCAGTTGACCAAAATTAGAGCTGAAATCAATCAAGCAGAAACCAGAAGTACAGTAGAGCAGATCAACAGGACTAGAAGCTGGTTCTTGGAGAGAATCAATAAAATTGACAGACCACTGGCAAGACTTATCCAAAAGAAAAGAGAAAGGACCCAGATTATTAAAATTATGAATGAAAAAGGAGAGGTCACGACGAGCACCATTGAAATTGGAAGGATTATTAGAAATTTTTATCAACAGCTATATGCCAATAAACTAAGCAATCTGGAAGAGATGGAATCCTTCCTGGAAACCTATAAACTACCAAGATTGAAACCGGAAGAAATTGATTCCTTAAACAGGCCAATTAATTATGAAGAAATTGAGTCAGTGATAAACAACCTTCCAAATAACAAAACTCCAGGCCCGGATGGTTTTCCTGGGGAATTCTACCAAACTTTCAAAGAAGAAATAATACCTATTCTCCTAAAGCTATTTCAAAAAATAGAAACAGAAGGAAAGCTACCAAACTCATTCTATGAGGCCAATCTTACCTTGATCCCCAAACCAGGCAAAGACCCCCTCAAAAAGGAGAATTACAGACCGATTTCCGTAATGAATATGGACGCCAAAATCCTCAACAAGATACTTGCTAATAGAATCCAACAGTTCATTAAAAGGATTATCCACCACGATCAAGTGGGATTCATACCTGGGATGCAAGCGTGGTTCAATATTCGCAAATCAATCAGCGTGATACATCATATCAACAAGAAAAGACTCAAGAACCATATCATCCTCTCAATCGATGCCGAAAAATCATTTGACAAAATACAGCATCCTTTCCTGATTAAAACCCTTCAGAGTGTAGGAATAGAAGGTACATTTCTCAATCTCATAAAAGCCATCTATGAAAAGCCTACTGCAAATATTATTCTCAATGGGGAAAAGCTGTAAGCCTTTCCCTTAAGATCAGGAACTCGACAAGGATGCCCACTCTCGCCACTATTATTCAACATAGTACTAGAAGTCCTTGCAACAGCAATCAGAGAACAAAAAGGGATCCAAGGTATTCAAATCGGCAAAGAAGAAGTCAAAATGTCTCTCTTCGCAGACGACATGATACTCTATATGGAAAACCCAAAAGAAGCCACTCCCAAACTATTAGAAGTTATAGAGCAATTCAGTAACGTGGCGGGATACAAAATCAATGCTCAGAAATCAGTTGCATTTCTGTACACGAATAACGAGAATGAAGAAAGAGAAATCAGGGAATCCATCCCATTTACAATAGCACCAAAAACCATACGTTACCTTGGAATTAACTTAACCAGAGACGTAAAGGACCTTTATTCTAGAAACTATAAATCACTCTTAAAAGACATTGAGGAAGACATAAAAAGATGGAAAGATATTCCATGCTCATGGATCGGAAGAATTAACATAGTTAAAATGTCCATGCTACCCAGAGCAACCTACACTTTCAATGCTATCCCGATCAAAATACCGAGAACGTTTTTCAAAGAACTGGAACAAATAGTCCTTAAATTTGTATGGAACCAGAAAAGACCCCGAATCTCCAAGGAACTGTTGAAGAGGAAAAACAAAGCTGGGGGCATCACAATGCCGGATTTCGAGCTGTACTACAAAGCTGTGATCACAAAGACAGCATGGTACTGGCACAAAAACAGACACATAGACCAATGGAACAGAATAGAGAGCCCAGAAATGGACCCTCAGCTCTTTGGGCAACTAATATTTGATAAAGCAGGAAAAAACATCCGGTGGGAAAAAGACAGTCTCTTCAATAAATGGTGCTGGGAAAATTGGACAGCTACATGCAAAAGAATGAAACTTGACCACTATCTCACACCATACACAAAAATAAACTCCAAATGGATGAAAGACCTCGATGTGAGACAGGAATCCATCAAAATTCTAGAGGAGAACATAGGCAGCAACCTCTACGACATCAGCCAAAGCAACCTTTTTCATGACACATCCCCAAAGGCAAGAGAAACAAAAGATAAAATGAATTTATGGGACTTCATCAAGATTAAAAGCTTCTGCACAGCCAAGGAAACAGTCAGAAAAACTAAGAGGCAGCCCACGGAATGGGAGAATATATTTGCAAATGACACTACAGATAAAGGACTGGTATCCAAGATCTACAAAGAACTTCTCAAACTCAATACACGAGAAACAAATAAACAAATCAAAAAATGGGCAGAAGATATGAACAGACACTTTTCCAATGAAGACATACAAATGGCTAACAGACACATGAAAAAATGTTCAAAATCATTAGCCATCAAGGAAATTCAAATCAAAACCACACTGAGATACCACCTTACGCCAGTTAGAATGGCAAAAACAGACAAGGCAAGAAACAACAATTGTTGGAGAGGATGTGGAGAAAGGGGATCCCTCCTACATTGTTGGTGGGAATGCAAGTTGGTACAGCCACTCTGGAAAACAGTGTGGAGGTCCCTTAAAAAGTTAAAAATTGAGCTACCCTATGATCCAGCCATTGCACTACTGGGTGTTTACCCCAAAGATACAGACGTAGTGAAGAGAAGGGCCATATGCACCCCAATGTTCATAGCAGCAATGTCCACAATAGCTAAATCGTGGAAGGAGCTGAGATGCCCTGCAACAGATGACTGGATTAAGAAGTTGTGGTCCATATATACAATGGAATATTACTCAGCAATCAGAAAGAATGAGTTCTCAACATTTGCTACAACATGGACGGCACTGGAGGAGATAATGCTTAGTGAAATAAGCAGAGAAAGACAACTATCATATGATTTCTCTCATCTGTGGAACATAAGAACTAGAATGATCAGTAGGGGAAGAAAGGGATAAAGAAAGGGGGGGTAATCAGAAGGGGGATGAAACATGAGAGACTATGGACTATGAGAAACAAACTGAGGGCCTCAGAGGGGAGGGGGATGGGGGAATGGGATAGACCGGTGATGGGTAGTAAGGAGGGCACATATTGCATGGTGCACTGGGTGTTATACACAACTAATGAATCATCGAGCCTTACATCGAAAACCGGGGATGTACTGTATGGTGACTAACATAATATAATAAAAAATCATTATTAATAAAAAAAAAAAAAGAATGCTGGTACGATGAATTCTACAAAGAATAGTTTGGGAAATTGAAATAAAGTAAAAGTCTTCTGCTCTTATAATGAGACTATCTCCTATTTCACAGTATAACAAATTCGACAAACGGCTATTTCATTCGGCTTTTCATATTTGTTTGCTTGGTCTGTGTCTAAAGGTAAATATGTACATGTGCAAACCTATTCTTACTGTGTCTCTTAGTCATCCAAACCCTGGATTTCTGGAAGGCTAAAAAAGAAGCAATCATTCGATGTTGCCAGTTTGATTTCCAAACATGAAAGTTTATAAGGTTTTACAAAAACATCCCAAAGCTCTAGCTATGCATTTTAATTTATTTTGTTTACGGTAAAAATTCTCTGATAGCTTTTCAACATTTTTCAACAGTCATTTTAAAATTTTGAACAAATCTGCCTCTTGTTATTACTCTTGGAAGAGAAGATCCTATAGGACTTTTCTTCCTTTGATATGAAGAGTATTTCATAATATTATAAAATATTATCAAATCTAAAAATTAAATTTTTTATAAGTACATGTATACTTGTGTTTAACATGGAAATAGGAAAGTATAGCCATCATTAGTTATGTAAATAACTCCTGTCTATACATATAGATGTATGGATATAAAGATATCTTACAATTTTTAAAATAAGGTATCATGGACTTGCTTCGTTATTTTTATGATTGTTGAATACATGCCTCACTGTACCCTCACAAGTCAGTTATTTATATGCGCACACTGAAACTAAATGACTCACCCAAGATCACACAGCTAGATTACTTACTAAACTGGGTTGCAATAAAGCAACATTTAGGCCATGTGATAGATTATTTTTTTGTATGTAAATTTACTCCTTAGGCATGATCTTTTGTTTTGTGATTAAATTTCCAAAGGGCATTTTTGATATTCACATTACCTTATTTCAAGTGGAAATTAATTTCCCCTTGACAAGTGTTGTGAGTTTCAAAATATCCCTGTGCACACGTTTGCTGAAAAGGTTATTTATATTACAAATGTTTGCGTCAAAGATATCTAAGCTTTTATTATGCACACATATCTTTATATACATAGTACTCATTATAAGTTTATGAGATTAGTTTTCTGTAGTGACTTTTGGAAACTAGTCTACCGCTTATGATTATGCTGTGTGTTTCGCATCCTATTTAAATGTTATTTTGGCTTTTAATTTTTAACCTTGTAAGTTTCATTACCGTGTCATACAATTTCATCTGAATAACCACGTCCCCCCCCCAAAAAAATTAGAGCTCTTCAGCTCTAAATTCATGTAACTGAAAGTAGCTCTCCTCGTCTTTGTTATTATGATCAGCACATTGAAACTGGAGGCAAGGTTGTTGATGGGCAGAGATCCTGAGGGCAGGAACTGCAGGCAGCTCTGTGGCTGGAGGAAAGCATCTGAATGCAGGCCCTGGCACTTCTGCAGAGCAAGTTTCTTCATTCCAAATCTGTGGAATAGACCAAAAACCCGAAGCATCTGGCAGGAT
This sequence comes from Ursus americanus, assembly GCF_024610735.1. Lineage (NCBI taxonomy): Eukaryota > Metazoa > Chordata > Mammalia > Carnivora > Ursidae > Ursus > Ursus americanus. The sequence goes on from NC_142145.1 coordinate 58,755,454, forward strand.
ATGTGGCAGCTGGAAAATCCCCTAACCACATATTTTAAAGCCCGTAAGATGCTTGTGGTTTAGCACGTATATGTCATTATTCTAACATTCACTAAAATAAAATGCAATTACACATTACTGAATACTATTGATTTTCTCTTATATCAGGATAATTTCGGCTGTCTTAATTCCCTCAAATAATATCTTAGAACTCGTGTGCTAAATGGAAACCCAGAGAATAATTTACATTTTTCTTTTTAGTGAAGATATAAATGAATTAAAACTTTAGAAAGAATAACCCAAGGCCCTCAAGAACTGATTATCCCTCTTGCTTTAACCTGAATTCTCCTTTTATTAAGAAAGATTCACTATTCAAGGAACATTTTATCTTCATTCATAAAATGGAGTCTTTCATTTCTGGGGACTCATGACAAATGAACAAATGAAGGGACAGATGAAGACTCATTAAGGGACTTGTTTGAATTTAAATGGGGGAAAAGATTTCAAATAGGTAAATTAAATATGCAGATATATGTGCATATATGTATATGCATATACATATACTTGCCTGTGGTTTTCTTCAGTAAGTTAATTTATAGCTTTTTTTTTTTTTTTTTTTACTTTAAGGAATAGGAAATGGGTGTGTATATGAATGGGTTTTAATCTTTGCAGCAGTTCCACGATGTCTCCATTGCTTTTCACTTAAGAAAACATATCCAGCCTTTGCCCACCTAAATCAGGATATTTCCATTAGAAGAAGAAGGAGGAGGGGAGGAAGAAGGAGGAGGAAGAGGGGGAGGAGAACCACCTCACCAGGTTCAGTGTGATGCCTTGTTTTACATTAGGTGTTATAGAAATCTGTACAAATGTGTGCAGCTGTTTCCGTTCAGTCAATGATAGTATTTATTCGGAGACCTCCTGCAATTTCATGGCCGATGACTCCTGTTGCCATAAACCATTCAGAGGGAAAGGAAAACCCAATGAGTAATCACTGTGCACTGAAAATGTTGTTGTAAAAGTAAGGTGGCAGAGACAAGGCCTCTAGAGTTGAACTCTGAAGACCCAAACCAACTCTAATCAATCTGTTAGATCTTGTTACTCAAACTTGGTAGCATTTTTATGCTGCGTGAGCCATTTAATATTATTTTAAACTGAATGCCTTTACTTTAACATGAAATACTAATTAACCATTGTTAATTCCATAAGATATTTTTTTTATCCCCTTTCCCTTCCATTGGCTATATAACAGTGATTATAGTTCTGTAAAATGCCTTGTTTTCTTCATTTTTTTATTAGAAAAACTAAATTAATAAACTTGAAACCTTTCATTAAAAGAAGTTCTTCAAAATTTAGTATCTTAATGTTCAAAATAAGTAACTAAAGGGTAGCATAAGAAAATTTTTAAAAAAGGGATATTCCTTGATATATAATGTGTGTGCATATATACACAAAAATGATAGATAGATGATAGTCATAACATTATTAAAGCAACATTTTCTAGCCTGGGATATATTTTCAAAAGAAAATAGAAACATACGCACCTAATTTTATTTATATGGTAATTTTTCACTTTTTTATATTAGGGGAAAAGGTAATAGGTTTTTTTGTAGAGTTTTTTCAAAAGAAATAGTTAAGGGGCACCTGGGTGGCTCAGTTGGTTAAGCGTCTGCTTTAAGCTCAGGTCATGATCCCGGAGTCCCAGGATTGAGCCCTGCATCAGTCTCTCTGCTCATCAGGGAGTCTGTTTCACCCTCTCCCACTCCGGCTGCTCATGTTCTCTCTTTCTCTCTCTCTCACTCTCAAATAAATAAAATCTTTTAAAAAAATAAAAATAAAGTAAAAAAAAAAAAAGTAGTTAAAACCCATGTTAAGAAATCCCCTTTCTTTTAATATGAAAGTGACTTTTTATTTTATTCTATTTTAATTCAATATAGTTAACATACAGTGTTATATTAGTTTCAGGTGTACAATATAGTGATTCAACAATTCCATACATTACTCAGTGCTCATTGTGATAAATGTACTCTTAATCCTTGTCACCTATTTCACCCATCCCCCCACCCACCTCCCTTCTGATAACCATCAGTTTGTTCCCTGTAGTTAAGAGTCTGTTTTTGGTTAGTTACTTTTTTCCTTTGTTTTGTTTCTTAAATTCCACATATGAGTGAAATCATATGGTATTTGTCTTTCTCTGTCTGACTTATTGCACTGAGCATTATACTCTCTAGATCCATTCATGTTGCAAATGGCAAGATTTCATTCTTTTCTTCATTCTTTGGCTGAGTAATATTCCATTGTATATATATCCCACTTCTTTATCTATTCATCTAGTGTTGGACACTTTACGATATTTGGCTATTGTAAATAATGCTGCAATAAACATAGGGGTACATATATCTAGCCGAATTGGTGTTTTTGTATTCCTGCATCATATGGTAGTTCTATTTTTAATTTTTTGAGTAACCTCCCATGTCTTCTGCCCATTTTTAATTGGATTATTTGTTTTTTTGGTGTTGAGTTATATCAGTTCTTTATATATCTTGGATACTAGCCCTTTGTCGATTATGTCATTTGTAAATAGCTTCTCCCAGTCATTAGGTTGTCTTTTAGTTCTGTTGGTCATTTCCTTTGCTTTTCATTTTGAAGTAGTTCCAATAGTTTATTTTTGCTTTTATTTCCCTTGCCTTAGGAGAAATATCTAGAAAATGTTGCTATGGCCAGTGTTAGAGAAATCACTGCTTGTGCTTTCTTCTAGAATTTTTATGTTTCAAGTTTCACATTTAGGTCTTTAACCCATTTTGAGTTTATTTTTGTGTACCAAGTAAAAAAGTGGTCCAGTTTCATTCCTTTGCATAGAGATTTCCCAACATCATTTGTTGAAGAGACTCTCTTTTACCCTTTGCATATTCTTGCCTCCTTTGTCAAAGATTAATTGACCATATAATTACAGGTTTATTTCTGGGCTCTCTATTCTGTTCCATTGATCTATGTGTTTATTTTTATGCTGATACCATACTGTTTTGACTACTACAATTTCGTACCATAACTTGAAATCTGGGATTGTGATACTTCCTCTTTGTTTTTCTTTTTCATGATTGCTTTGGCTATTCAGGGTCTTTTGTGGTTCCATACAAATTTTAGGTTGGTTTGTTCTACTTCTGTAAAAAATGCTGTTGGTATGTTGATAGGGTTTGCACTTAATGTGTAGATTTCTTTGGGTAGTATGGACATTTAAACAATATTTGTCCTTCCAATTCATGAGCATGGAATATCTTTCTGTTTGTGTTGTCTTTGATATCTTTTATCAATGTTTTCTAGTTTTCAGAGTATAGACTTTCATCACTTTGGTTAAGTTTATTCCTAGATTTTTCTTTTTAAAGATTTACTTATTTATTTGCCAGAGAGAGAGCACAAACAAGGGGGAGGAGCAGAGGTAGAGGGAGAAGCAGGCTCCTCACTGAGCAAGAAGCCCAATGTGGGCCTCCATCCCAGGACCCCGGGATCATGACCTGAGCCAAAGACAGATGCTTAACTGACTGAGCCACCCAGGGGTCCCTAGTCCTAGATATTTTGTTATTTTTGGTGCAATTGTAAATGGGATTATTTTCTCAATCTCTCTTTCTGCTGCTTTATTGTGTATAGAAATGTAATGGATTTTTGTATATTGATTTTTATATCCTGTGATCTTACTGAATTCCTTTATTAGTCGAATAGATTTTTGGTAGTCTTTTGGGTTTTCTGTATGTGGTATCATAAGACATTCCTTTCTTCTGAGAGGAACTGAAATAATCATCATACTTGCGTTTTCTATAGCTAAATCATTCCTTAGTTCTATTTTCTCTCACACAAAGCATTGGGTTATTTTCCTTAGAGAAGATAGGTTTTTTGTTTTGTCTTAGTTTCATTATTAAGCAATTGAGAGAATCACTTGTATTCTCTGTATCTCAGTCATCAGATGGATCTTCTCAGAAGATGATTATTCCCCAAAGGTGGTGCATGGTTACAGAGATGTTAAGGAGTGAAGGGACCATACCTTCTATTTTTTGTAACTCCCAGAATTTCCAGTTCAGATTCCCGTATCTAAAGAGAGTGCAATTCCAGGGCGCCTGGGTAGCGCAGTCGTTAAAGCGTCTGCCTTCGGCTCAGGGCGTGATCCCGGCGTACCGGGATCGAGTCCCACATCGGGCTCCTCTGCTGGGAGCCTGCTTCTTCCTCTCCCACTCCCCCTGCTGTGTTCCCTCTCTCGCTGACTGTCTCTCTGTCACATAAATAAATAAAAATAAATAAATAAATAAATAGAGTGCAATTCCAAAGCATCCCAATGATATTGTGCTAACTAGCTTTTTGTGCTGCTTTAACTTCAACTAGTGCTTATTAGGTCTGTAGGAAGCTCTATTTTTAAAAAAGATCTTTTGCCATTCCAGTATGAACTTCCCCAGATGGAGTTTTTCATCCCCTCTCAAAAATAATCATACCTACTTCTCTATTGTTGTTGATAGTTCCATTTGTCTCTCCTTCTCTGCAACATCATTTCATTTATTTATCGATAACCTAATATTTCAGGTCCAGTTTGCAGTTTTGAAAACACAAAGATGAATGGGCCATATTCTCTGACGTTAAAGAATTCATGGAATAGTCAGAACCAAAACACATGGTCAAAATCCAATACTGTAAGGATGATGGCATGTGTAGATCAAGGGGTATGACGGGAACAAGGATGCAGAATACAAACTAAGATTTAAATAATCAGGAATTGCTAAGTAAAATCACCAGTTGTGTTTTAAAGAATGAAGAGTAATTATTCAAGTAAGGCAGAAGGAGGCATTCTAAACTGAGGATAAAGCTTTTCTTTCTCTTTTTTTTAATGAACATGAAGTACAGAGCTTGTATCGAGTATAAAAAATTGCACATATAACTAGTGTATCAAATCCATCCTCCTTGGAATGAAAGTATACATGACCCTGATCCTCCTCTTATTATTCTTTATATTCATTTGATGAGGCTAATCATTTCTCTTTTCTCCAGCTGAAACTCGGAGTTTCCCTCATGATTTTTCCAGTCCGTTCCTTCAGTCAATTATTAAAATGCCCAGTCCCATAAAATAGTCAAGATTCCTAGTTGATTTAAAGTTAAAATTTCCCTTTCCCATCTTTTTCTTCCAGTTGAAGAAGGGGATGTGGAAGTATCTTCTCTTTTGCACATAATATAGGAAGATTGGAGTTAATTCAAAGAATATGTAGAGTCATTGAAAATACCTGATCATAACCGTAGTATAGTTATATTTCAGTTTGTAGCTATGCTTTGTTTAGAGAATGGATTTAAAGAAATAAGACCAGAGGCAGAAGAGAACAAAGGAGATTTCCCCCCCAATTACCCATGATAGATCTAGTAGTGATGCAGAAGAAAGAAAAGGGAAACTAAGAAAGTAAAATCTGTGTGCACTGGGTGATTGTTTAGATGTGAGTGGAGAAGAAAAATGTGAGATCAAATGTAGATCTCAGTTTCCATATTGGATGGGATGGGTGGAATCTGTTGTTTCTGTGGAGGTATACAGAAGGTGGAGTTTTAGACAAGATGTTAAGCTCAGTTTTAAATGTGTTGACTTCAAGGTGCATATGAGACAAAGTGAAGATGGCCATTGGACCCTTGTATCTATTATGGAAGTCTCAAGTAGAGAATGATTATTGTTGAAAACTATAGATAGTTATAAATGTAGATATAAGTACATGGAGTATACATATACATAAGATCTATGTATCTATACTTTTTTCTAGAATTTCCATTTGGTTCTTCAATGAACATTTCAGTTTATATGCTAAGATTTATGTGTTTAATCATTATGTGTGTATTTTAATTTACATACTGAGCCTAGTTATTATAAATGCTTTTAAAATCTTGTCTGCTAATTACATATGGATCATTTCAGAAACCCCAGTGATTGCTTGTTATTGCTGAAATAGTTTGAGAAATTATTCATATGATAGAATTTATCATTTAAAGTCTATAGTTTAGTGGTTTTTAGTATATTTACAGAGTTGTTCATTGATTGCCTTTTATTCTGAGTATTAGTTACATTTTAATGTTTCTTTGTATAGCTAATAATATGAGATTATATCCAACATTGTGAATGATACCTTACAGAGACGCTGGATTTTGATATATTCTATATCTGTATGTATAGACATATACACACACACACACACACACACACACATATATGGCTAAAGTGTTAAATCCACAGAATGGGAAAAACAAGTAGTCAAGGGAAGAAGACACACCTGGACAATGCCAATGTGTATAATGAGTGGTCTACACAAAGAAGACAGAAAAGAAAATGAGAATAAGTAGAGGTTATGTTATCACAGAAACAAGACATATTATTTCTAACTTAGAAATTTATTGATTTATTAAAATCTTAACTTCTCAATTCTGTCAAGATTACTTATTTCCATTTCATTACAAATATCATATACGTTTGCTAAAACTTATTGTAAGTGCATTCATCCTTCCAGAAATTAAAAGGAAATGCAATATAAATAAATTAAAAACAAAAAACAAACTTCCTTTTAAAAAAATGTCCATGACTGCCTGATAAATCTGGATTACTCCTTTTTTTTTTTGGTGGGGGGGGCAGTGAAGGGAGTGTTGGTAACTATGTTGTGATCAACATCTTTTCATTCTCTGCTCCCCGCTTAGCCATTTAGGATGCAGGGTTTCTGCCAGAGTTATAATGCAGGTGTTCTCTAGCACATTATCATTCCATGATTATGTATACAGACCTTGGATTTACCTCTGTTTCTGGAACTCTCTGTCATTAGGAACATAAATTTATCACTTTGACCTTTATCTGTGACGGAGTTTTGTTGAAATCCCCACCATAAATCATACTGGTGTTAACTATTTGTTTTAAAGTCTTTAGGGCCATTATTTTATAAACGGAAATTGAAAGCATCTTTATCTCAATTAAATGAGGTACACATTTTTGTATATGAGAAGAGATATTTAGAGTCACCTAACAGAAATCTTTGAGTAAGATTGGGATAAGTCAACTACTTTTCTGGTTGAGTAAGTATTGTCAGCTTTATTGTTACTACTAAGAATTTTATCAGCTTAGAACTTGAATTTTGATTTTAACCATGTTTTCAGAAGAAATTTATATCTTTTCTCCTATAATTGTTTGAATGAATTATTGTAAAATGAAGTATTTACTGAGTGAGCTATAATAATGGCAGCTACTATTTATATAGCACTTACTATAATTTTGTTCAAGTATTTAAGGAATAAAATACCAAATTTAACAATAAATACAGAAATATTGAAGTTCACTTGTATCCATATCAAGTATAGAAGATCTGGGATGGATGGATGGATAGATAGATGATAGATAGATAGGCAGATAGACATAAATGAAACAATGAGAGAACCAGTCTATTTCTCAAACTGGTAAGTAGTATTTCCAGACCACAGTGTTATAACTGACTGAAAACTGGTACTAAGGAGAAGACTAAGACCTTATTATTGTCCTCAAGGATATTTTTTCCAACTGTATTGAGATATAATTGACATATAACATTGTATAAGGTTAAGATGTACAAGGTGATTATTTGAACACATATTTTGTGAATGACTACTATAATAAAGTTAGTTAACACCTCCATTATCTCACATAATTACCATTTTGTTTTTGTGGTGAGAACACTTAAGATCTACTCCCTTAGCAACTTTGAAGTGTATAACACAGTATTGCTAACTGTAATCATCATTAGATGCCCAGAATTTATTAATCTTATAACTAGAAGTCTGTACTCCTTGACCAACTCTTCCCATTTCCCATCCTGTGGCAACCATCATTCTATTCTCTGATTCTGAATTTGGCTTTTTCAGATTACACATATGAGTATTTGTTTTTCCCTGTCTGATTTATTTTACTTAGCATAATGTCCTCAAAGTCCATATAGGTTGTCATACATGGCAAGATTTCTTTCCTTTTTATGTTTGCATAATATTCCAATTGATCAATTTATATGGAATATATATATATTCCATATTATATGTATATTTGCTATTTTTGCTATATATATATTTATATATTCCATATATATATGTATATTTGCTATTTTTCTATCCATTCATCTCTCATTGCTTTAGGCTGTTTCTATATCTTGGTTATTGTAAATAAGGATGCTATGAACACAGGAGTGCAAATATCTCTTTAAGATAGAGATTTCATTTCCTTTGGCTGCATGCCAGAAGTGGAATTGCTGGATCATATGGCAGTTCTATTTCTAGTTTTTTGAGGAAACTCTAAACTGTTTCCCATAGTGTTTGAACCGATTTACATTCCTGCCAACAGTGTATGGGGGGCTTCCCTTTCCTCCACATCCTCACCAACACTTGTTACCTCTTTTCTTTTTGATGACAGCCATTCTAACAGATGTGAAGTAATATCTCATTGTGGTTTTGATTTGCGTTTCCCTGATGATTAGTGATTTTTTTTTCCACGTAACTCTTGGCCATTTCCTCAATTATATGTTAACCCAATAGAAAGACAAAGCTACTGTATGAAATGAAAGACAATTTCTGTTAAACTCTGTGGAAACAACTATAAGAACAACAGAAGACTAGACTTCATTTTTACTGAAAATCTAATTGCTGAGAGCTTTCACATGCATTCTCTTATTTAATCGTCACAAGAATGCTCTGTGGCGACATTATTAAGGCCATTTTGTAGGTGAGAAACTAAGAAACCTGTGCTAATTCACAAACATGACTCAAATCCAGATTTATCTCATTCAAAAGCCTGTGATCTTTCCATTATTCCACAGAAGTAGTGGTGAAGGACGCAGACTATAGTTTCTTTGCTCTGTTTTTCACATGAAAGTAGATTCTGCATGCTAAACTCTGTTTTGTATCAGTGAAGCTCCTTTAGGTGGCATTATTTTACATTTGTAAAGGTTAAAGTAATCCAGTTTTTTTTTGGGGGGGGAAGGAAACTTTTCTCTTTCCAAGGATGGGTGATAACACTCTCAATTTAACCCAAAAGTAGTAGACCAGGAAGGTTTTACATAACACAACTTCCCAGCTTTGCCAACCATGGATATCTTTAGGAAAGTTAAGTCAAGATTTAGACCTCAAATATATAATCCCACCATGAAGTTTCAGACTTCTAATATGAGGTTTCAGAATTTCTAATACATGTTCAAGCAAATGCAGATATCTCTATTTTTTCCTTGCAGAAAACAAAATTGTGATCGTCATAAAAACAGACTGCATTATGCACTTTTTATACCACTCATAGAATCTAATATTATGCTAAGAGAGTAAAAGTTATGGTAGTTGCTAAATAAGTCTGGAGGCAAGAGCCTCACTACTGTCTAACCAAATAAGTATTTTACATTAAGGAACTTCAAGCCAGGCAGGAACTGTAGACAATCATGAAATGCTGTTGGTGAGAAACGTAGGCCTGTCTCATATGTCTAAGCTTGGAGTTATCTTTCTCACCCAAATATATGTAGTTATTTTCCATATTTTTCTTTTCAAACTTGTTACCATCAAAACATACTGAATATATACAGAGCTTGGTAGCCTCACCAGAAGTGCTGCAAAGGATGAAGAGTTCAAAGTTTCAAGAGGTGGTTTATACCATTGAAAGGTGTTAATAATTTTTAGAGCAAACTAGGCCTGAAGACATCTCAGATCACACTACGTGGTAACTTCAGTATCCCCTAAAAATAGTGACAGAGCCAATCTCAGTGGACATTCAAGATTTGCCTCATTTGTAGATACTATCTGGACTATGTGTTTAGAGTGAATAAGAGATTGATGTTTACAGACTTCTGTTAGATGCCTCTCCAACTAGATTATACTGCTTATTATCATCACCCTTAAGATGTTTTTAAGTCAACTTTTAGAGAAAAACTGATCCATTTGTTCAACACATATATATTTTTTAAATTTTTATTGAAATTCCAGTTAACATACAGTGTAATATTAGTTTCAGGTGTACAATTTAGTAAGTCAACACTTACATACAACACCTGGTGCTTATCCCAAGTGCATGTCTTAATCCCCATCACCTGTGTAACCCATTCCTGCACCCTCAACACATATTTTTGAGTACTATGAAATAAACCTTAATCTCAGTGCAAGAGATACCACAGAGAACAAGACACACAAAGTTCACACTCTCATAGGGTTTATGTTCTCATGTAATACCCATGTCTGCATCGTGTCTTCCCTGAAAGTATTTGTTTTTATTGACTGATATTATAAATATCTTTAACAAAATATATCAAGTGAATTATAATGAAAGAAAATTAACTTTTGTCACCTCATTGGTATATGATATTGATCAATGAATAAGTGAATTAATTATTTTCATCAAATATGACTGTTATTAACATAGTTCTGCTTTCATTTTAGGTTTGGAGTATGAGTCAAAATTTACATCCATGCTGGATTTTACTAAAACTATAACCTCATTTGTGGCAATTAGTTTCATGTAACATCCAGTTTCTACTAAAGGACATTCTGGAAGGTATTCTGACAAAGAGTGGAGCATTACTTGTTTTCATCTGACCGCTAATAATCAAATTCCAGCCAGTCTGCAAACTTTGGTCAAAAGTAAGTGTCACTTAATTGTCTAATAAATTATTTTCTATGGTGTTTCTTCCCCTCATAGTTGTTTTTTTTTTCCTATGAACTTTCCCCGCTTTTCAGTTTTTCCTTCTCTTAGTAGTCAAGTTAGTGTTATAGGAAGGGTGTATTTCTTAACTGCAACCCAAAAGACTAAAAATAAGACTGACAGTGGAATTCTTAATAGAAATTTTTTTAAATGGCAATTATCATTTTAAACAAAATAATTTAAAATATATAATTGTATGCCCACTGAAAATATCCTTCAAAGTAAAGGTGAAATAAAGACATGTCCACAAAATTATAGTGAAGAGAATTCACTAGTAGTAGATAGATACTAAAAGGAAGTCTTCAAGAAGAAGGAAAATACTCCTAGAAATAAATAAGAAAAGAGTAAAAGTGCTAAAAAAACTAAAGAATGGAAAAACATGTATCCAAAAGAAGTCTTATGTAGTTATGCCAATGTCAAATAGGGAATATTTTAAGGCAAGAAGTATCACTAGAAATAAAGAGAGAGCAAAAAAATAAATAAATAGAAGAAAAACATTTCATAATGAAAAAGGTCAATCTACCAAGAAGATTTAATAATTCTAAAATTGTGTGCATCCAACAGTATAAGTTCCAAATATATACAGAACAAAATGGGAAAAGTAAAAGGTGGAGTGCAAAAATCCACAATGAAGAAGATTTTAACACACATTTCTCATAACTAAGTCCAAGCAGGAAAAAAATTCAATAAGCACATAGAAGATCTGTAGAAGTTATTAAGATATTTACCTAATTGATATATATGAAGTGCTGCAGAACAAAATAGGTGAATGCACAGATTCTCTTGACATTCACATGAACATTTATCAAAGTGTATTGTAAAAAAATTTATATAGGCTGGAGTAAAAAGAAAATCTCAACAAATGTTAACTAGATAATTCAGAAAGTCCTTTGATCACAATGTAGTTAAACTGGAATTCAGTCATAAAAGATGACTAGAATATGTCCTTATATTTGAAAATAAAGCTATATATTACTAAATAATCCACAGACAATATTTTGAACTGAATTACAATTTTTTAAAAATCTAGTATTGCCTGCAGAGGCAGGCAAAATTGTTTAGACAGAAGGTATTACATTAAATGTATATATACAAAAAAAGAAAGGCTAAAAATTATTATTCTAAAGGAGTTAGATAATATCAAATTAATTCTAAGAAAATGGTAGAAAAACATAAAGAGCAGAAATTAAAATTTAAAATCTATGGAACACTAGTCAATAAAAGTATTAAACAGCCAAAAGTTGATTTCTCTATAAATTATAGACTAATAGATTTGATACACTCCTAATAAGATCTACTTAGAGGGGCATCTGTGTGGCTCGGTCAGTTAAGCGTCCTACTCTTAATCTGGGCTCAGGTCATGACCTGAATCTTGTGAGATCAAGCTCTGTGACAGGTCTGTGCTCAGCGTGGCGTCCGCTTGAGATTCTCGGTCTCCCTCTTCCTATGCCCCTCCCCCACCCTTAAAACTATAATCTGTGTGACTATACAGATAAAGGAAGAAATGTTTTCTCTAAACAAAACTTCGTTCAAGCTAAAAGACATCACAGACCAGCACAAAAAAAAACAAAAAACAAAACCCAAAAACCAAAAAAAAAAAAATAGTTTAAATTATGTTCTGTTTCAAGAAAACAAAGTAAGAGATTCATCTAGCATTCAGCAGTTAGAGATTAGGAATATAATAATAAAACTATGGAAATCTGTATCAAAAACTGATTTTCAACCTTTCCAGTTTCATGGCGGTCTCATAAATAGCTACCGTATTTTCATCCTTGCAGATGCGAGAACGCTCGATGCCTATCAAAAAGGAACGATGAGGCAGAGCAGATGAATGAAGTAGGGAAGTCTTTTGAAAAAACAAATCAATACAAAAGACTTTCTTTAATAATAGAGTGTAAATCCAACCAGGAAGCAGTTGTGCCAGAGCCGCCTTGGAATTCCCCCAGGAAAGACAAGGCAAGAAGGAGTCAACACTTTAGGCTCAGCTGGTTCGAATTACTCTGGTGCCTCTGGGGCCACAGAGGTGGTCTCTAGTTGCCTGAAACCCATTCAGGGCAGAGAAAGCACCGAGCTCCGCATCTTCAGCTCCGCACTCGCACCTGCATCAGGGAGCAGCTGTGGCTCCGCCTCCTTCCAGTGGGAGCGTGAATAGTCGGTTGCCGAGGCTGTGTCACATGGCGCGCCGGCCTCGTTCCTCCCACTTCCTGTCCTGCTGTGGATGTTTCATAGCACGTCACAGAGACAAGGGTGAGTGCGTTGTAATAAGGGATTTGGGGAGAGGGGGACCACGTTCGTGAGCTTTTGTGAACGTATATTGCTATAATGACGCTATTTTATTATTGGGTACTTCTGTGTCTCTTCCGGTGCCTCCTGTAGGCATTAAGCTTTGTTAGAGGGGCTTAGGTATAGGAAAGGGCGTCGTGTCCGCGGGGTTCGGTACTCTCCACGGTTTCCAGCACTGCTGCGGTCCTGGCATGTGTGCTCCCCAGCAAGGAAGGGGACACGACCGTACGGGTGTGGGAGGGAGAGCTGGGTAAGACGTAGTTGGGGCATGGACAGTGCGCTGCTTGGTGTGTACATGAAAACGTGCTTGTGGGAAGGTTGTCGTTATCTTCAGGAATCCTCTAGCTCCGGGAAGGGCAGTCTCTTCCCGGGTCTGAAGGCTCCCAAGAGAGGTCAGAAAGTCATAATATGCAGAAAATAACCAAGCACAATTCATACACATACCGAGTGTTGACAAGGGTGTGGAGGAACTGGAATTCTCATACACTTGGGAAGACAGTTTGGTAGTTCCTTTACAATGTAAACATTTACCTGCTTTGTGACCCGGTGATTCTACAGTTAGGGGTCTCTCTACCCAAGGGAAGTGGAAGTGTAACTCCATACAGATATTTGTACACTCGTATGAGGTATATAGCTGTGTATTTTGGATAGCCAGGATTTTGTAAACCATCTAAATGTATGTCAGCAGGTGAGTGAATGAACTGATGGTGGTAAAGTCATGTAATGGAATACTGTTTGTTAACACAAAGGAGCAACAAGTGAATGTGCACGTGAATGAACAACACCATGAATGAGTCTCAGAATAATTACGCTGAAAGAATCCAGTGCATGCCATATGTCTATAATATATTTCATATAATTCTAGAATTCTTATAAATTTATGTAAAATATATGTAAAATTGTAGAAAATGCAATCTAGGATGACAGAAAAATGTTCAGTGGTTTCATGGGGATGGGGTGAGTGTTAGGGAGATGTCACTGGCAAGGGGATCATGTAACTTTTTGAGGTGATGCATTTGTTTGCTATTTTTGTTGTCAGTTTCCTGACTGCAAATTTTATTAGTTTCCTAGGGCTACTATAATAAATTACCACAAACTGGTTGGCTTAAAGTAACAGAATTTTATGATGTCAGTTCTGGAGACTAGGAGTCCAAACTCAATGTGTTCCAGGGTCATGCTTCCTCTGAGGTCTCGACGGGAGGATCCTTCCTTCCTTCTTCCAGTCTGTAATAGTCCTGGGTGTTTCTGGCTTTGGGGCAACATCCCTGCAGTCTCTGCCTCCATCTTCATATGGCCATCTTCCCTGCATCTGTGTCTTTTTCCAAAGTTCCCACTTCTTAAAGGAAGGGGAAAATGAAGGGGGGGGGGCATCAGAGGGGAGACGAACCATGAGAGACTATGAATTCCGGGAAACAATCTGAGGGTTTCAGAGGGGAGGGGGGTGGGGAGATGGGTTAGCCTGGTGATGGGTATTAAGGAGGGCAGGTATTGCATGGAGCACCGGGTGTGATACACAATGAATCATGGAACAGTACATCAAAAACTAATGGTGTACTGTACGGTGACTAACATAAAAAAACCAAAAAACACTAGTCATATTGGAATTCCAATACGACCTCATATTAACTAATTACATCTGCAGTTACCCTATTTCCAAATAAGGTCACATCCTGAAGAAACAAATATTTCAACATCTTTTTAGAATTTGACCAATATATGTTTATTTACATACTCAGAACTTATCAAATTGTATCCTTCAACATGTGTGGTTAATTGTATGTCAATTAAACCTCAATAATCTGTTCAAAGTTGCTGAAAAGAGAGTCCTATAAGCAATACACTACAGTAGGCCAAATTCTAGATCAGAATTTTTACAAAAGAAAAAAAAAAACAGCATAATAAGAATAGGCTGTGTATCATATGAAGGAAATTGAAAAAAACATTCAAGACACTGGAGTCATCCCATTAGAAGTTCCCTCAGGAGAGAAGAGAATGCTGTCAGGAAGACGAAGCATCATGATTTTATCCACAGGGTGTCCATTACATGGGTGAAGTGTGGCAGGCTTACTGCTTAGAAGACATTCAGTTAAAAAGGGTCATAGGCAACACCAAGTTTTGAAAGTACAAAATAATAGCTATGTTTTCAAAGTTTAAAGGGTCCTTTAAAATTACAGAAATGTGTTTCAAATACCCACCCAGAGGAAGGAAATAGGAGCATTGGTATATTTAAGTATCTTTACAAATTAACATATTTGAATGTTAATTAGAATTCAAATAAATAGATTTAATAAGAAAATGTATATTTTAAAATAAAAGAGATTTAAGCACGGTGGCCATTGAAATAATTTTCATATAAATTTCTGAATACATTTTAGAAATTGGCAGAGTGAAATTTAAAATAGCTTGTATTTGATTCAAAAATTGTATTTCTTTTAGTAGGGTACATTCGAAGACTAAAATATATTCTTGAATATGACTTAATTAGATAGTACCTGCAGTGATTTAGTACAATTTTTTTTCTTATACTGGACATAGAAAAATAAGAGAAATCAAATATAATTATGTTTTCTGGTATACAAACCTATTCAAAACTGCATCTAGATTCATTTTCTAGAAATACTTGAAATAGGGGAAAGATTTCTTCTGAAATTTGCTAAATTTTTTAAATCATTATTAGCATTTCTGCCCATTAATAATTACCAAACCGTTTTTTCTCCCTTGAAGACCTCCTCTGTTCTAATTTTATGATGTTACTCCTAAAATCTTTGTGTATCTACTAACCTAGTTCTTGGGCTGGTAGTGAATTTATTTTCTAATTACAGGTGGCCTGGTTTAGGTCAGACAGTGATGGGTCTCCATCTATATTTTGAGTCAGGAATGAAGTCTTATCATCCTGGTGTGCTAGCATGGAGTCCAGTGAGCTATCCAAAGATACGCTTTTTTTCCTAAATGAATTGAAGCCAAGGGGATGAGTGTCTAGCTCTCATTTGGTTGGAGGTCTAGTGTGGAACCATGCTGAGCTGATCACTGAATGAGTCTTTGTGGAACATCCTTCCATGTGCCACTTTCACTGGGCAAAAATCCCCTGGGGGTTACATGAGAATAAATGGAAAAAAGTATTTTACCTTTATTAGTCTTATGAGACTAAATTTTCGATTCAGCATTATTTTCTTTTCCTAGTTCTTCTAAACTTTAGTGATCATGAAAGTCAATTTGTTCCACTTCTCATTCATTTACCAATGGAAAACAATCCTTGGGGGCTCTTTTAAGATTACGTTAAATGTAATTATCTGGTTTCAAGTGAGTAAGACCCTAATTACTTTTGAAAGAAGGTGCCTGAATGATATACCTTCAACCTACATCCAATTTGTTTTACTCAGACAACCATCAAGGAAAACATTCAGTTACAGAAATACAATGTGTAGTCTAATTTGGTATGGAATGAATATTTTCTGCAAGGCTAATTACAACCTCCTGGAAAAAAAGACTAATCTCTTGTCACTGACACAGTAGGTCAATAACTATATTTACATTCCCCATTGGCACCTGCTATGTTCTCCGGTAATCAACTCACCAGTAAGTAGGACATACCTACCATGCATAATGTGGTTTTAAATGTACTATTACATTTTATTTTTTTATTAAAACATTTTTAATTTAAATTCAATTAATTAACATGTAATGTATTATTTGTTTCAGGGATACAGTCTGTGATTCATTAGTCTTATATAATACCCTGTGCTCATTACAACACATACCCTCCCCAGTGTCCATCACCCATGTACTATTACCTTTTATTTATATCTATTTTTCAAAGCAAGCACATAAGCTAAACTATTTATTTTCATTCATTAATTAAATTTAGGTACAGAGAACTCATGAATTCATCTAAACAAAACATAAATTACAACTAGCGCTAAGACTAAGCAAATTTTATTGCAGCAAATACTGCTATAAAATCTGCAGTTTAGTGTGAAACTGTGATTAATGCCCATGTTTGCCAGGTAATACCTAGGGAAGTTGTTTGGTGGGGTTGTTTGTTTGTTTGTTTTTATTGACATTGGATTTCTGGTCCTTGTCTATAAGAAATTGAAATATTTTTATATTTCTTTTATTTTTGCTTGTTTATATTCTTTTTACTTTTTCTGGTTTAGTCTCACAGACTGATTTGGTCTTATAGCCAGCAATCATGTGTGAGTGTACATCTGCATGATAGCAAAGGAGTGACTTTTCCTTCCTTTGAGTATTAACCTTAATGTGCCTTATTTTAGTTTTCGTTTTCCCTTGGGCAATGTTCTGAGTGCATACTTTGACGTCTACAAATTCTCTTGCAAAACTACATGTGGCTCCTTTCAAATTGAGTGTTCCCCTCCCCACCCTCCCAAAGATAATTTCAAAAATTTGATCAGAAGTCATAAACTGGCAGCCTGTAAGCCAAATTCATTCAGCAGATGTTTTTCTATTGCAATGACTGTTGTGAGTTGTATTGTTTTGTTTTTACCTCTGTAGTATTTTTTAATTGAATAACTTTTAAAAATCGGGAAATTTCATGTAACCTGGCTTTTGAAAATTGTGGGATTTGCCAACATGGAGTTCACTTTTTACAGGGAAGAGATCTTCTGGAGTCAAGTCCTTCTAGCCATGGCAAGTACACATCAGTTTACCATAGATTTCAACAATCATGATTTTTCTTATCTTGGCTCGTTTCATTCATGTATTATTTGCTTGGTCCAAGTAGCCATTTGAGAGTGTAATATGTGATTAATATGCATTCAAAGAGCATATAGATTGGAGTACCATGCTTGTGCTTATGGCCACAGTTTGGCTTAGTTTCCACTAAATGACGTAGCTGCTTGACAGACAAAAGCAGTGCTCTGAGAAAGCGTCCTTTATATGGTCATAGTTTACTAAAATTCAAAGTGTTTTACCTATATAAAAATAGCTGTTTATTAAATATAAAGGCAGATATGGATAAAACATATATACATTTCCATTACAAGACAAAATGACGTTAAAGCAAGATGTGAGGGGCGCCTCACCCCACAGTTGGTTAAGCATCTGACTGGCTCCGGGCACAATCTCTGAGTCCTGGAATCGAGCCCCCACATCAGGCTGCATGCTCGGTGGGGAGTCTGTTTCTCCCCCTCTCCCGTTGCCCCTCCTGCTCACTCTCTCTCTGCCTCTCAAATAGTCTTTTAAAAAATAAAAGAAAGCAAGATGTGAAAATAAAAAGATATAAGTCTAATTTTAACTTGCCCACTATGAGTTAAGTTTGTTTTTTTTTTTACTGGTTTATGAAGACAAATTTACTTTCAAGTACACCTTGGCTATATACAGCCCCGGGGCAAGTCTTGTCTCTCTCCCCTATGCAGTAGTTGTTCTGCTGTTAGCCAAGTGCCAGAACCCACCCACAGAGAGCACAGCAGTACCGGTTTTACCTCTGAATCTCAGAACCGAGACCAAGTCCTCACTGAATCTGTAGGGACTGAGCTGTGTCTCATTCTTCTCCTGTCGTCTGACAAAGAAGCTGTCCTTCAGGGTGGTAGCTGAGCCCACTAAGGTTGGCATGTCATACCAAGTCCGCCATCTTCTTGCTGTCTCTCTCTCCAGCTTCTCTTTGTGCCTTATCCCAGTGCTCTGCTCTCTTTACCCTGAATGCTCACATGAAATCTAAACCCTTCCAACCCTACATCTTCCATTGTTACATTTCTAAGTAGCAAAGCATCAAAACACAGCTGTTTCTTGAGAAGTTTTTAATGATACTCTCTTGTATGCTTTAAACAGGATTAAACAGTGTTAAACAATTTTTTAAAATTCGGTGTAATTTTTTTTTTTAAAGCATTTCCTACTTCATCTTTCCCATAGTGCTAAGGGATGTAGGGACACAGCTGCAATCTTCATTTGCTCCAGCTCTACCTTTGTTGTTATTGTTGGGTTTCCCCAGATGCCTCCTCCTGTCTACAGTGGCTCTCCCTACGTACTTTTCATAATGAGTTGGGTTTTAGTATTCTCTGTAGGTGTCACCGATGTCCTAAGTGGCCTTGAGAAGAACTCCATGAAAGGAGAGGATGTCTGAAGTGGAGGAGAAAGGGACGCCATTGAAGTTAATCACACGTGATGGTGATTCAACCTTCCTGTACTTAGTATTAGTTGCTAGAATGAAGCTGAGAGTAGAGAGGAAGACAAATAGTGATCCTTTCATAAAATCACAATATAGGTAAAAATACAACTTTATTTCTATCAGGACAAGGTGTACGTAGAAACATCACATAATCCCTGATACTTCGTGTAGCTGATGAAGTGAAATATGCCTGATTTCAAATCACCACTTCAGCCCATGTTTTCAATATGTGTTTTCATCTAGAACTTTTATTTCTTGAAATTGAGATGTCAGGGAGTGGCCAAGCAGGATGATTAGCTCAGATCATTTAAGGAGTAGACCTTGGGCAAACTTGTTAACATTTTGAAGATAATTTTTTTTTTTAAATATAGCTTTATAATATTGTGAATTGAAATAATAGAAGCACTTCATTTTAAAAATCGAACATATCTGTACTTTAATGATTTTTCTTCAGTATTGCAAATTAAAATTTTATTTGTAGAATTTAGTAAAAGCAGAGTGGGGCATAGTACTTAAGCCTACAGTCTTATTCAAATTAAAATACCCAGATCTTTTAATTGATTATATCACTTAGAAAGGGTGTGATCTAATTAGTAACGTTGCTGTGCCTGGTTTTCTGATTTGAGAGATGGAAATGATAATAGTCATATATTAATACTAACTTAATGAAAAAAGAGGCTTTGCAGATGGGAAATATTTCCATCCATTTGACTAATGCCCTGATTTAGTTAATTCTAGGTCCTTCTTGCAATTAACAAATATTTACCAGCACGTAGGTGTTCTGGTGCCTGCTATGGAATGTGTACTGCGTAGACCTCCCATCTCTCCTCATGTGACTGCCTGGTAGGTGGCAGGGTAGAGGAGCCCCTTAAGACTGGGCTGCAAAGAGGAGTTCATGGGGAATTTGGCGTTGACAAAGCAGTTACTAAGAATTTCTTATCTTCCAATCCCATGTCAGTTCCCACGGTTTATTGTCTCCGGTCAATATTATTTGCTGTGGATTAGGTACACGTGGCTTTTATTATTTTGCTAGTAATGTGGACATTTTCCTTCTTTACACATTGGCAAATGTACATCATGTTCTGTTTCCTGATGGCCTCAAATGTCTCCACTAATTCCTTAATGTATAAGTCAGCAGTGGGAACAAGGCTGACCACAGTACTATGTCAGGAGGAATCCTAAAATTCCTAAGAAAGATGACATAAAGGTATTGTAGCTTACTCAAGAAGAGCGTGGGGATTGGAGTTGTATCCCAGTTTGAACACAGAAACTTCCATTGGGTGACTAGCTGGGCTTCTTTAAACAAATCAGTCAAACTTATCTATGACTGATTTTTCTTGTTCTTAGAATAAAGCAAATCTGGACAGATTGAGAGTGATGTTGGATAGGCGAGGAAAGTTAATATATGAAAAGCACATAGCAAAACACCTGGCATACAGCACTCATCCAAGGAATGATAACAAACCTTATCATCATCAAAATCATCTTGGGGATAAAGATCAACATTACAATGACTTGCAATTTTATGCCTTTTAAGGCCTGGCTTTTCAGAGATCCTGTTACCCTGTTTCAGGTCTTTTATTTACAGTATTAAAACAAGCAGTGTTTTGGGTTTTCTCTGTATGAACCAGCTTTAAAAAGTGGTAACGAGATTGGTAGATCATAGGATGTGAAAGCGTGAGCCATCATTCTAAATGGTGTATCCACATTTCATCAAAAGAAATTGAGATGTAATGTTTTTCCTGCTTTAATCAATATAAATATCAAAGTCAATATTTACATTCTTGAAATAGAAGCAGACAAAGGACCCTAACACTTCCCTGGTAAGGTGGCCATTAAGTTCCAGTTAGCCTGAAATAGGCCCAGATTATGTTTGTTTTCCTGGTATCCTTATTATCGGTGTCCCTTTTACTCTTAAAAGTTCAGTTTGGAAAATAGTATATAACTTACATGGTTGCAACATAAAATGGTAGACTTGTTAGGCTGTGGCAAATTTATGTAGCAAACTGAGAAAGGCACCTGACTGTCCAAATGTGATTTTTGAAATTCTGCTACCTACCTGTCTGACATGAGGACCTCCATAGTTTTCCCGGATCTAGTTGAAAACCTTTGTTATTCTGAGAACCTCCAACATAGGAGGAAGAACTGTAAACCTAAAAGGTGATGTCATGATTGAGATCTAGTGGTTTTAGTGATTGACTAGGATTTAATGCTTTGATGGAGATCAGATTCCCATATGAAATAGTTTTTTTGTAAACCACAGTAAAGTGCTCCATGCATATCCCACTTAAAGAAAACATGTGAACTTGACTCAAAAAGAAATCAAGGTTATTTTATGAACTAATAATTGCTAAAATACTTCCCATTCTGATAGCCCTACTGCTGCATTTAATTGCCAAAGTACATGTTCTTGGGAACGCATGGACAGATTTTGATTTTTTTTAAATAAAAGATAATTATCCCAAAGTCACACAGAAAAGCATCTCTTTTATTTTAGACAGAGTCACAATTTAAAAAAAAATAAGTAGTTACATTCACATTCAATGTGTATTAACTTTTTAGAGACTCTTAATATGTTTGTATTTTCTTTCTATTCCTTCCAGGCAAACTCTTACCTTCACTACCTATCCACCAGTTCTCTAGCTAGTATTTTTATTTATTACTTACAGCTCAATTACTTGATCCCAAAGAAAGATCAGATTTAATTGGGAAATTGAGCAGAAGAAATGCACTGGCTTAGAAGCAAGCAGTGGATACTAGCCAACTTTAGGGAGTTAGGCGGCCTTTCGCTTACAAAAGTTGTGGCCAAGAGGCAGGTAAACTACTCCGTAGTCATCGTCTAAGGAAGTACTGCCTAATGGGGTTCTTCTGTACTTGTAATTAACCATCTTGCTGTGGATCGAAGGTAGAGTCACTTTATGTCAAAGCTACACTCTGCTATGGAATGTTAAAGTGAAGTTCCATCACACTTACAGTATTAAATCCTGCACAGGATATGTCTGGGAGTGGTAGGTGCCAATCACTCACCCACTCTACCCCACACTCCCACCCACAGGGCTGCTCTCCTGCTTTTCCCACCTGGGTTGAAAGACCTACCAGATCATACTCATGGATAAACAATGCCATATACAATTACTCCTCAAAACTTTCTATTTTTCTGAAATATTTGATTTTATTCCTTCTGTTGTTTAAAATCTTATCTCTGTATGTAATGATAAAAATAGAAGTAAAAGACAAGATTTTCCTGCACCTCCATTTATATGTCACTAACACTGGAAATTTGTTTCATTCAAAACAATTCATTATATAAAAAGGTATTTATTTGAAGTCTCTTATTTAGGGTCTTCCATATTGCTCCATGTGGGATAAATGTTTGAATTTTCCACTTTACTTTCCACATTATTATAGGGACATCAATGAAATTGAAATCTTGGTTAAAAGTACATCATTTAAGTAAATTATAGGGACAAATGAACTTTTGGGTAGAATTACACATTTTAAGTAAGTAAATACAATTTACAATTGGTACGGGCGGACTGTTTAGATAACTATATTGGAATTTTAAAATCTGATTATCTTATTCATGTACAAACCCAACTCCTCTCTTTTATGTTGAGAATTCTTGGTATGCTTTGACTTGCTCTGGAGATTCACATGAAGTCCTTGGACTTTAATTACTTCACTTATACTAACTCACGTATACTAACTGCAAGACTATGTTGTAGTCTCTCCTGAAAGAGTTCTCTAAACCTTACAAAACTTTCTTTCTCTGATTTAACTACACAGGTTTGCCTTACCGAGAAATGTGAGTATAGTTTTCTTTTTTAAAAAGGGAAAATCTTTTCTCACAAAAGAACAAAGCCATGAATCTATAGAATATCCCTTCAAAATATTACTGTTGGATATTTCTTGTATACTTTTTGGACTAAATGTATATATCAATATAAAAAGAGCATATAGGTTTATGTGTAGATACTCCCATTTAAGTCACTCAAAAAAATAGTTTCATGTCATGAAGAACATACGTAAGGCGTTTTCAACATATATGATTAATTACGAGACTTTGAGTCCACAGATAGAAATATCACCAGAAAACTGTAAAATCTCAGTGAAGATACAAAACCACAAATGCTTTTACGCCATCTACTTCATGAGAAGTAGCTTCTAGTTTCAGGTAGAATAAACATAAGAAAAATATTTTGACAAATACAATTCTAATTCTGGTCAAAGGGATGTAAACTACATCTCCTACATCTTAATTATAGTTGGATCCTTTAGGGTAACTACTAGATGACTTGGAGGCTGTCAGTTTCTACTGGAAATGAGAACAAAGTATCCTTGTTTGTGTCAAAGATGTGGTTTTATCATTTGGAACCAGAAATAGCTTTAGAAACAATTAGGCCTATTTTCCAATGCCTGTGCATTTGAATATTAACCATGCAAAAAGCAAAATGTTGACTATCTCAAACTCCAAAATTTAAATAGGAGATATTTTTTTCCAATAGGATAATTCATTCATCTGCATGATACATTTTATATAAAACATACCACTAGTTAACTTATCAAGGCAAAGCTCAACTCAAATGCTATGGTGTTGGATTGGAGAAGGCTTTTTTAAAATGACAAAAAGCTCAAAAATATATAAATAGCTGTGTTTAATTACATTAAAGTAAAACTGCATATAAAATTCTACAAACAAAAGATAAAACTGGAAAAAATGATAATTCCTTTAACAGTTAAGGAATTCATATTCTTAACATGTCCAGCATCCATGTGAATCAGATGGGAAAAGACCAATGTCCAATGAAGGATTGGGAAGATGACATGCATGTGGGGAAAAATCTCATCCTCACTTATACAAATTGAAACTCAGCTATGTAACATACCTACCCTATTCCTATAGTTAAAAAAAAAATTACACAATGTATCAATGGGGTGTCAGGAAAGCATGCATTCTCATGCGTTGCTGGTGGAAATATAGATTAATACAACAGGCAGTTTGGCAATATTTCTCAAAATTGAAATGTATAATTCATTTTGCTTAATAATTCCCCTTCTAGGAATTTATCCAGTGACATACATGCTATCTAAATGACATCTGTGCAAGATTTATTTGGAAATAACTTAAATGTCCAACTGGTCAAATAAATTATAACACATTTCTATAGCCATTAAAATAAGGAAGATCCTGTGCTGATACAGAACGAAGAGTGTGTGCGTCCCCAGGTGTGTGTGTGTGTGCAAGCACACTTGTCCATGGAGCTAAGTGATAAAAGTTGAAACTAATTTGTAGGACAGAATCATTGTGTTAAAAATAAAGGGCAGGGAAGCAAAAAGAAATCATGTTTCAATATCTTTGCTTGGGAGATATAATTGTTTGGCTGGGATGCTTCTGGCAGCAAGAGACAGAAGGGAGATAGACTTTAAATTCTTGTGCTGTGTATCTTGAAATTTGTGCTGTGTGCATATATGTGTGGGTGGGTGTGTGTGTTAACTTTGATAGTATTTTGATTTTTAAAAATATTTACTCAATGTTGTCTTTAGGAATTTGAATTATTCTTACTCTTCTAAATTTATTTTGTTGTGCACTAAAGAAAATCTGATGCATGCCCATACTAACAAATCTTATAAATCAAAGGGTGTCAAAATGTTCTTTATAGGCTCATAAAGCAGGGTTTTTTCCCCTAAGACAATAACATGATGCCTAAAAAACTTAGTGAAACACAAGACATAGGGTATATGACCCTGCTCTTCAACTTATTACATATATACCTATGGGAGGTCACTTAAGTTCCATTTCCTCATTGTTAAATAGCCAAAACTTGCTCTAACATACAATACTGTAAAAGTCCAAAGACATAACATATGTAAAATTGTTTTGTAATCAAACAAGGAATACAAGTGTAAATTATAGGAAAAGTAAATTTTTTCAGAAGGAAACCAAAATAAAGCATGTATTTAGGATACATCATCAGCAAAATCGGTACATTTTCCTATTTCCTTACTTTTGCCTCTAGGCACAGATATCCTCATCCCAGCCTGTATCAGATGAAAGTTTAACTGTACCTGCTTCTCTTTCTGTATCTATCAAGAACTGTTAATAATTTAATTGTGCCTTTGTGTTTCCTTCAAATCTCTCCAGACTGCCTCCTTTTGTATTAAAAAAAGCATAGTATTAAGGAGGCCACGTATTGCATGGAGCACTGGGCGTTATACGCAAACAATGAATCACGGAACACTACATCAAAAACCCAATGATGTATGGTGACTAACATATAATAAAAAATTAAAAAAAAAAAGAAATTAGGTGAGAGTAAGGAGATAAGGTATGTGTTTAACTAGAAACATCAGAGGTCTTTGCAAACCTGCAAAAGTTTCCTGTTGAATTTCAGTTTTTAGCATTTAACTTCTTAATGTGTATTCTTAGAGAAGAAAACTAATGAGTGAGGAGGAGGAAGAAAAGGAACAGGAGGAAATGGGTGTTTATTAGCTCCCCTGAATCCCAGATTAGGGGTATTAATGTACAAGGGGTATCAATGTATAAAATTCAAAAATAAATAAAGCATAGTAGGTTAATTTCTATACCCAAGTGAAATACATATCTACATGTTAATGATTGCGAGGTTAAATCCCTTAATAAGACACTTTATGGCTCTTTTCTGTAACTATGTCGGATTTCCAGGGGAGCTGTTTCAGGACAGGTTGGCCTTAAAGAATAAAGGAAGATGTGTGAGTACCTTAGTGGGCTGAAGAGGAACTCAACTCTTATGTAAAAGTAGTTAAGTCTGGAAATTGAAGCAACTGTAGGCATTTCATTTTTCTTAGATACAGAATGTTCTAGATGAATGTCAAATTTCTGAACGAAAATGACCTTGCCTGATGAAAGATTGAAACAATATCACCATTTAAATGCAACATGATTTTTTAATGTCTTTCATGAAAATCTCATTTTACTGGAAATGGCACTAGAGCTGTGAGAAAGCTACATGCGGTGTTTAAAATAAAATATCTAAGTGATCTTGCAATGTATTAGGACAAGTTTTAACATAAATTACAATATTAAAAAACCTTTAGAATGTATTATCAGGCCTTCACTACCCCACTACAACTTCTGCTATTTTCAAGCAATTTCTCAGAATAATAAAACTTTTTGAGAAGAAGCAAGTTCATCATTGAAATAACTACAATAGAGCTTTCTTTGGGTAGACAGAACAAATAATAGACCTGAGAACCAATTAAATATGATTGTTCAGGCACATTAATATTGGGGAATACTTACAAGTTTTCAATTTTCCCTTTCCGTGATTGGTAGCATTTATCTATTGAGTGGAGTTTTGCTTTGGGCAGAATGATTCCTGGGGAGGAGACTGATAATAGTCAAACGCAGGAGGACTTATAGGGCATTGGGATCCATCCAAACCGGCTTCCAAGAATGGAAAAGCAGGAACACTGAGATAAATACTCCCCCCCCCCCCTTCAGGTACTGTTATGACGTAAGTTGGGTCCTAATTACGGCCACTGATTTCATTCAGTGTTATAGTGGAAACCTAACTACTTTTACAGTACCACATCAGAAAGTTTAGAGAGCGGATGTATTTAATGCAACTTCATTTTAGCAATGGGGCGATAAAATTATTGTTTCTCTTGAAGGGAACTGGAAATTAGGAGAAGGGAGATTTAGTTATTATTTTTTTCATTGATAACATATGACGCTATATCAGAAATAGAGCCCGAACTGGAGGAAATCACTTGGTTGCTGTAATAGTAGCTGATCACTGCACTTTCGATTATCAGTTTCTGAATCACAGTTTGCTTACCAAGACCATTGTGTCTTACTTTGTTACTGTTGTCTTACTTGGTGTCTCCAGTCAGTGTCTAATCAATCTCTGATAATCCATTTTCTAGGTGATCCTTAGAACCACCAGCCATCTCAGCTTTATGAGTATTTCCCTTGTAAACATGGTTTGAAAGGGAAGAGTTGGCTTGGTGTTCAACAGAAACAAAAGTGTTATGTTTATTTTTGTCATAGAGCAAGTTCTTGCTATTCATGAAAGGTATGTCTTGAATTCATAAATACCGTTATTTTAGAGAGAGATGCTGAGTCAGTGGAATACTAGTATGACTGAACAACATAATGAGTCCCTCCCACAGACCAGCCTTGCAGTTCGCATATCCGTAGGGTACTTACATACATTACCTCAAGAAACCCCTATAACAATCCTATATTGTAAATATTATTATCAATGTACTTTGTATCATAGACCTCGGTGTTGACTGTGAGAAGTACAAAAAGCATTTTAAATCCTAAAATCAAAATATATATAATAGATTCAGTAATCCTTTTTTATTAACTCTAAAAACGTTGTTCATCTTCATGAACTGTTTGAGAATCTGATGAACTAACATCAACAGATGATCTAGCATCCAGTGCCCATTACCTATAAATTATAAAGATTGATAAATATTCCCAAAGCTTTAAGATTGATATTTACATAACATTTCATGGTTTCTAAGGTGACCCTAAGTCTTTGTTCTTCCACTAAATATTGGTGACATAAATGGCAGCAAATCACCCATAGTTTGCATCTGGATTTTTGACATTATCACTCCCTTTCTGTTTCTGCCCCATTTTTTTCTAAATGCACTATCCTCCTACAGACAGCCATGCAGAGCACTCAGTGTCTGCCTATTTGAAGATGTAACACACTTTTCTCTGGTGTACAGGCTGGCAAATGGAATCTTGCACCACGGAGTATGTGCATATTTAATTTCCCTAATTAATTTTCCTTCCAAACAAGTTGTATACCAATTTTCATTTTCATCCCCAGTTTAGGAATGCCCATTTCTTTATACTCTCACTTACACTTAAAATTATCCAACAATAAATAATATTTAGTTGATTTTTTAAAAAAATCCCATTGCTGTTTTATGGTACAATCCTGATTATTAATGGGACTGCACATGTTTTCATAATTTTGTGTCCCATTGTATAGGTTTTTCTGTGAATTTGCTATTTGTATCTTTATCCATTTAACCTTATTCACTGTTTTGTCATTTCCTTATTAATTTGCTTGTCTTTAATTTCCTTTATGGTATCTTTTGTCATGCAGAAGATTGTAAAGAATGTTGAAAAGGCAGTTAACTTGTAGCATGAGCATACAAGTTAAGCATAATTCTTGATAGAAATACAACATGAGAGGGGCGCCTGGGTGGCACAGCGGTTAAGCGTCTGCCTTCGGCTCAGGGTGTGATCCCGGCGTTCTGGGATCGAGCCCCACATCAGGCTCCTCCACTGGGAACCTGCTTCTTCCTCTCCCACTCCCCCTGCTTGTGTTCCCTCTCTCGCTGGCTGTCTCTATCCTGTCGAATAAATAAATAAAATCTTAAAAAAAAAAAAAAAAGAAATACAACATGAGAAATCCAAAAGCCTGTCAAAACATTTCTTTATCCTCAATATTGGTGATAGTCAAAGGTTTCAGACGATAACTCCTAAAAGAATACATACATATATTCCTCCTTCTAAGTTGTAATCTTTACAACTATCTTAGGTATAACATCAATCCTATGTGAATGAGGATAAAAAATAAAGAAATGTGGCTTGAAGAATGTTGAGTAATCTCTCATTTTAAAAATCTTACCTTCTGTCTTTCATCAAGTCTCTGATTCTAACATGTTTCACTAAATTGTCATTATTACATTATTTTCAATTTAAATCCTGGTTGAATGGATTTTGATTGAAACACCAATTTCAAGGATCAGTGTTAAGGGGGATTTAAGTCTGGGGATGAGTATAATAGGGGGACAGAATGTACATGAGAGCCTGTGGTCACAGTTGGTAACCATAAGAAAGTTCAAGGCAATGCAGAGAGTGACTTTGGTGTGTCTATGATGGTGTCTAAGGCATAAGCAAGGATATTGTCAACAGTGGGGAGTTTGGATTAGAGGGTGGCGATGAACTTCATGTAAATTGACAAGTAGGCCGGATGAGAAGTGATGAGAGCTTGAACTCATATCGAAAGGGTAGATCGAGGGAGGAGACAATAGTTTTAGTACACACTTAATAGAGGAATCCTCCTTCTACTTCCCCAGTGAGCCTGGCAGGGAAATGGGTCTTGGATAAGATAAAAAGTCTGAACAGGTCAGGTGGAGGAAGTTTCCTCCAGGGTTCTTTCTAACTGGGATAGGGTAACTTTTAGAGATATGTTCCTGGCTCAGCAGTAGACTCCTTTCTTAGTCTCACTTTGTGTGTTGGGGTGTGTCTGTGTAGGGGAGGCAGCATGATTTGAAAGTGTCTGATTGAAGAAGGGGAAGAAACAATGCTTTAGAATCCAGAAGTACTAACTCGGGTGTTGAGAGATAAATGGCCAATGATCAAGCAGTTAGGCAGATGTTTCCCTACCTTCTTATTTGTTTAGACTGAGGGTCACACTCACTGCTCATTGACTAAATCCTTCTCACGGAAATTTTTTGTTTGGTCTGCACAAGACTTGACTATTTTGAGTTAACATATAAGAAATTGTACATGAGGATTCCTGGCTTCTGTGTAAGAACTGGAAGCTCTGGAAACCTGGTCCTCGTTCCCATGTGGCGGCAGGCAGTGGAGCTGAAGAGTCGTTTCTTGATGGAATTTTAGTGCTCACTTCTTCATTCTCACCACACAGCTTGCTTCTTACGCATGGCCTCTTCCACTGAGATTTGTGGTGTTCTTTCTCTCCTCTCCTCTCCTCTTTCTCTTCTCTCCCTTTCCACTCTCTCCTGTCCTCTCTTTCCCCTCCCCTCCCCTCCCCTCCCCTTCTCATTTCTTCTCATCTCATCTGCCTGACTTCAGTAAGCAGTTTGGAGACTTTAGGATAAGATAAGGCTCAGCGTTAATCTTTGGGACATAGACGAGTGTGTGTGTGTGTGTGTGTGTGTGTGTGTGTGTGTGTGTGTGTGTAAATATATATGCATGTACATCTGATTCAACCGTTACCAATAAATAAAAGATAAAGGTCTGTAACTTACCCTTATACTCAAAGAGAAGCCAGTTTTAAGTGCCTTTCATGCCTTAGATGCTTCTGTGAAATTAGCAGTGTCAAACCCATCACCTCACGGCTAATATTATTTGGAGGTACGCAAAGGACCAGAGATAACCACAAAATGACCCACCAGGAGCCTGCACCACAACTGCCACCAGAGGGTCTTTCTAGACTGATAATGCAGACCTAGTGTTACATCCTAAAGACGAGGGATTTGTGTCAGGGAAGGTCTAACCTCGCTAGTAAGGAGGAGATTGTGCTAATGGTGGCTGGAGATTCTAAGGCAGAAGTTAGAAATAAGCACTCTCAAAGGCAGGGGACTTGAGGATAGGAATTTTCAGGATTTACTGAAAGACTCTCTGGAAGGTGTTAACTTTTCACGTGTGTTACCCTTGAACTTTGGCAAAAGTTCTGTACTGTGTACAGTTCTGTGTGTTTTAATTTAATAAATTAGTTTTGGTGTTTTTATGTGCTTATTGTACAGGCATGGCAGGATTGTTGGCACACATATTTTGGTTAAGCCCCCTCAAGGATGTTTTCGTCCTTGTTTGTATTCAATGTTTTCTCGCCTTTTCTTAAACAGTGTGGTAATGGAGAACAAAAACATCTTTTGTTGGTACTATGCCACTCCCGGAAAATGGACATTTTTGTAAGACAGCCTACTGTAAAAGGATATGCTTCTTATAGTGTGTGTGACAGTGATCCAGTGGCTCAGGCTATTCAAGCCCCTTCCTGGTTACTCTCAGAGCTACCTTATCTATGGCACAGAGATTGGAAAATGCTGCATCTGTGTATAATTTTCTTTTCCTAACATGACCCTTTCAAAAATTGTTATATCCTTGATAGTCTGCAAGGTTGTGTTGTGAGAGACAAAATACCCAGCTAGGAAAAGACACGTGTTCCACTCTGACAGCCATATCTGTTTTTGTGTTACATTGATTTACCTTCCTGGTGGAGAGTCCATTCTCATCCAATTCTCTGAGTACATTCTGTTACCCGTATTGATAGAACTACATAACTGGACAACGTGGAAGCGAAGGAGAAAAGTGTTCTGGAACCACCCTGAGGTTCCAGGCTGTGAAGATGTGCACATTCGATGTGCCACTCCAGCTTTTCTCCTGAGTGGAGCAGATTTCAGGATTCACCCAGTTGTTTAGGCCACGAGCCAGGCAAGATCATGGCATCGCACAAGGGGAGCACTGATCTTAGTTACACATTGGACACGTTGCTACACTTTCTCCACATAGAATATTTTGGGACTGCTCTGGGCAAAGTTTAAGACATGAGAGTTGTTATTATAGTTGTTCTTCTTCTTGTTGTTATTATTTATTTATTTATTTATTTTATTCCTCTACCCATTTCTGTGTTTGTTTATGTCCTCGTATCACCTTTTTCATTCTCCCCTGACTTCTATGTTTCATGTTTCCTGTTGGCTACTAAAATTTACCAGGCCTCTCTTCTCTGAAAAATATCCCAGTGCTCCAAATTCATTTCTGCTTTCCACCAAAAATTACCTCTTTTTTTTTTTTTTTTGATCAATCACAGCAAAGAGGGAGACTTTCTGGAAGTTGGAATGGCTACCGTACCTTGCTTAAGCTTCCTGGAAATACTTGAGCTTAACCACATAAGCGAATGTCATTTTGGGTGAAATCTCAGGCAGAGTGACAGAGCAAGAGGTGTTAGCCACTGGGGCGAGATATTTGCCAGCCTCGGGGAAGCCTTCCCACACTCTTTACTGGACCCCAGCTGAAGATCTGTTTCTGGCTCGGCCAGCTCCTACTTCCATCAGTGTCTTGACCTAGCAGTGAAGAGAGAAAACCAATACTGCTGCTACACGTTACAAACTGAGCGAACTAATATGTTTTCAAGGGCACATTTTCCAATTTCCAAATTATGCTGGCACTTCATTTATCACTCTTAGTTCTCACTGAGTTTTTAGCATTCTGCTTTCAATTGGCATCTTGACAAGAGAGTAGGAATTAAAGCACAACACTGTAAACATTGTCTCTGACAGCAACTCAGGAAAACATTTGGTAGCAGGAGGGTAAAAAATCTGTATCTTCTGATTATTTGCACATTTAGACTATACACGTTATTCAAGTTTTCACTTTGGATAATTAACTGAGAATTATTTATATTTGATCCTTTTAATATTAAATATAATCTTTTGTGGCCTAAATGTCTCAAGATGTGTATGAAGTGTTAAAGCAATGATATAATAAGTTGAAATGATTTGTATATTCAAAAAAGCTAGAATTACTAGTGAAAATTACAGTGTAATTACAAAAATGTGGTATCAATGTGTGAGGCCAAATTTTATCAACAGACCTAGAAAATAGTTCTAATAACAGTGTAAATGAATTGTAGTGAAAACATTGACCTTGTCTGAAAAATAGGGAGCATGTGTGAAGCATATGTGTATGAGAAATGTGTAAGAAATATTAAGGAAGTTATTTTGACTACAAAACTTGAAAATATCTAACATTATGGATTCCTATATTTTGTAGCATTTTCAGAGGAATAGATGTAGTATTCATGTAAAATTGGTTCTTTCCGTAATCTTAAAAGTCTGACAGTTAGTAAATACTACTTTTCCTATTAAGTTTGAATGAATTTTGTTACCCCTACCTTTCTGACTCCTTCAGAAATGTCACTCCCTATAGTGAATCATTACCAAACCCCTTGCACATGTTTTCCAAAACCACTTTCGAAACTACCATCTCCTTTTTATACGTTTACAGAAGAGATACATAGTAGGGTATGTTTTGTCATTTTACAGATAAGGACATTGATGCCCAAAGAGGTTATGTGTCTTGCCTGAAACCCGGAAATTGGTATCTGAACCTCATTTTCTCTTTTCTAATTGACTAAAATGTATGTGTTCTATTGCTTTCTAGAATAACAGTCTCATCATATACATATAGTGTTAGAGCGATGAGATGATAAGTTTACATATATCTGTGTATGTATATAAACGTGTATGTGTGTGTATCTACATATACGGCCTTCGTCGTGATGCTGAGACATACCACTGAAGGAGAGCGGTATCACGTTTCGGTTTCAGAAGATCATAAATCCATAATATGATTCAAATGATGGTATTTTTATGAGTAGGCACTAGTTAAAATAGTTTAGATTTGTATGTAATCACGTCTCTCTCCTTTTGCATTTTTCATGCATGTCTCTCAGATCTATATTTCCCTCAGACAATTCACTTTTCAGATAACATGTCTGTTTCCACAGTACACACTTTACATTTTCTTAGCCTCCGTTTACCTCTCTTTTCATGTTATCATTTCTTCAAATCAGTAAGATCAAATATCTAAGCCTTTGTTTTCATGTATCTTTCAGCACAAAATTGTAAATGTGTTCACAGGTATGGAATACTATGGGACTTTTCAGATAGTGTTTAGTCACATTTGGATGATTAAAGATAAATGTTTTAATAGATAAAACAATCTGGGAACTTGAGATGATGTGTAGAGAATCTGTGCTTAAGAGATAAATACAGGGGCACCTGGGTGGCTCAGTTGTTGAGCGCCTGCCTTCAGCTCAGGGCATGATCCTGGGGTCCTGGGATCAAGCCCCACATCAGGCTCCTCCGCTGGGAGCCTGCTTCTTCCTCTTCTACTCCCCCTGCTTGTGTTCCCTCTCTTGCTGGCTGTCTCTCTCTCTGTCAAATAAATAAAAATAAAAAACCTTTAAAAAAATAAATACAATATTGTTACAAATAATACAAGGAGATCTATAAATAAATGGCCCCTCAGACTAACAGAATATTTTAAAAGTAACATCTGTAAAGTCTATTACAAAACAATAGTCCTAACAGAATAAGTTGAGAAGTAAGTTTATTTTATGTTGTTTTTTTTTTTTTTCTTTCTTTTCCATCACTACCACAGGGTAAGACAGTATCATTTCTTATCTGAACTGGTCTAATTCCATTATTCCCTCTAAAACATTCATTATACTTGAGCCAGGATGATCTTTCCAAACTGAAATGTGATTATATCACTCTCCTTCAGTGATCTATCTCAACATCAAGATGAAGGCCAAACTCCATTTTAACTCTGATTTAATATGACTTTAAACCTATGTTGTAACATATTCCTACTGTCCATGTAGACGTGTCTTCTCCTGACTGGCACACTCTCTCTATTCTAGGACCTCATGCCTAATTAGGTCCTATTTGAATATCGCTTGTTAACAACTTTCCTGAATGGGTGTAAGGTGTGCCAGTGGTATCCTGAATAAATCCCTATATTGATAGTTTATCTCACAAATTAGAATTACTTAGGTATTTTTGTTCCCACTTGGCTCTAGGCTCCTTGTTATTACACAGTGAAATTTGTTCATCAGTATATCTTATGATCTAAGAAATATAGGTTTAATAAACATGCCATTGATTAATGTTTATAGTTACATTTTATCTCACAATATTATGAACTGTGAATATCTTGGAAAATACAGTTGCTATTCAGCATTGTAAATATTGCATGTAGTGAGTGAACATGGTCACTTCTGTCTAGTTAAATTTGTATGTATTTATACATATTAAGTTGTAGACGCATACGGACTCTTGACTTTAAATCTATGCTATAGACTTTACATTTTTAGAGTTATTTTAGTTTTGATTATGACATAGAAGATACTAAAAACCAAAGGATATATTACATGAATTAATGAAACGATACAGTGTAATAATATGAGGCAACATATTTTAAAATAGGCATTTATGACTTAATAATAGCATTCCCAATCAGCTTTCTGTCAGAGTTAAAGTGGAACTGGCATAATAATAGGCCTACTTTATAGAAAAGCATTGATAAAGAATTTTCATGGTTGATGATAAATTTGAGCTGGCTTCCTACAAAACAAATTATTCAGCTATACAGTGACTTTCCCAAAGAGCACATTTGCATGATCTTCAAGTTCACTGCTGGAGAGACTCTAAATAATAATCAGGCCATAAAGCCAGAGAAAGGCATTTTAGATTGCCATATAATTTGCACTGAGAACTTCTGAGAATTCCAATGGAGGCTAAACATTAGTAATCCTTCTTGGATAATAATGGAAATAATTAGGAAGGCTTCGAACAGTCTGTCTCTGTAAAAGTTTAGTGTCCTAAATGTGAGAGAGCAAGAACATTGAAAGTCGTTTAATGGCTTTTTGAAAAGATCTAATCAGGCAAGTTTTACCCTCTGACACAAATTGGGTCTTGGCTGATGAAAATTGAAGCTACTGTTGCAAGGAACATTCAGATTCTTGCATACTTTTTATCTGCTTGAACAAACTGTAGAGGAAAGTAATGATATACCGGTCTTAAATCACTTGGCCTTTCAAATTTGATATGCATTTAGAAGCAAACTGGAAATCTTTTCAAAGTGAGCAAAAAGAAAATATTTCAAATGTCCCTACATATTACTTTTATAAGTCTTTCATAAGCCACTTACATAGTCAAGGCAAAATCTTAATTTTACTAGAAAAATTAAGATAATGAAATAGAAGTGAACCTAAAATCTGTTTCTGCGATCTACTTTTATATCTTCCATTGAATTATTGTGTATCTTTGGGATACTTTCAACTAAACATGTTTACGGAATTTCCATGTTATTCTACTCCAAGATAGTATTTATCATCATTCAGAAGAACAAAGTCAACTTGAGTTAATGTAGGCAAGTCACCTATTCCAAAATTTGCTTATTTTTTTTCATACTATTGACAACTTTAGAAGTGTGCTCTTGGTTTGTGAAAAAGACAGAAATAATATCAATATTAACTCATACTTGACATAACTCATACCCAATCCAGAAATCTTACAGAGAGCATGAAATAACCTGGAAAGGGACCATTTCTGAGCATTGTGGTTGTTCTGGAACTTAAGTAGTATTTTGAAAAGTGTTGCTAACATTAATTAATGCTTCATTTTACACATTTAGGAGTTCAGATCTATGAGAAGGACAAATTTTAAAGTCTTAAGAGAGCTACCCATTTAAACTAATCTATGCTAGAGATTTGACTACTATACTTCAAGCTGTCTAATAAATTTGGATGATATGTTGTATGTTCAAATTTATTACGAACATTAAAAAGTTGTGGACACCACTCACACAAACTAACTCAAAATGTATCAAAGACTTAAATGTAAGATCTGAAACCATAAAACTGCTAGAAGAAAACAGGAAAAAAGCTCCTGGACATGGATCTTGGCAATGATTTTTTTTGGATATGGTAGCAAAAGCATAAGCAACAAAATAAAAAATAAGGAAGTGAGACTACATCAAATTAAAAAGCTTCCACACTGGGGTGCCTGGGTGGCTCAGTTGGTTAAGCGGCCAGCTCTTAGTTTCAGCTTGGGTCATGATCTCAGGGTCTTGGGATCTGCTCCATGCTCAGTGGGGAGTCTGCTTGAGGACTCTCTCTCCCTCCACCCCCTCCCACACTCGGGGTCATGCTCTCTCTTTCTCTAAAATAAGTATTTAAAAATAAATAAATAGAAAAGAAAAGTTTCCAGGAGGAGTTAAGATGGCGGAGGAGTAGGGGACCCCTTTTTCAGCCGGTACCCTGAGTCGAGCTGGATAGGTACCAGACCAGCCTAAATAACCACGGAAACAGCCTGAGACGCAGGATGATGCATCTGGATCTCTACAAATGAACATCTCCAGCGCTGAGTATTGAGGTACGAAGAGGGGAGCCGTGAAACCGCGCACAGATATCAGAAGATAAACGGAAGGGGGAGGGAGCCGTCGCATTCGGGCGCCGGGAAGCGGCAGCCACCTGCACGGGGGAGCGGGGGACTCATGGAAGGCACCCGCGAGAGAGCGGACTGAGACCGGTGAGCCGGGAGCGCGCGCCACCAGGCATCTCGCGGAACACCAGAATCCCGGTGTGCTCACGGGATCCAGACTGAGACTGGGAGCTCCCGGAGCACGCGCGGGGCGGCTGGCGGGCCGCCTGCATGGGGGAGCGGGCGGACTCACAGTCGGCACCCGCGAAACAGCAGACTGAGACCCTGAACCGGGTGCGCGCGCCACCAGGCTTCTCACGAAACTCTGGAATCGAGGTGTGCTCACCGGGCATAGACTGAGACCGGGAGACCCGGGAGCGCGCGGGGTGGCCGGTGGCTGGCGGCATAGAAACACAAAGGACAGAGACGCGCCGGCCCTGGAAGTGAGGGCAGGGACGCCGGGTTGGTGCGCACATCCCGGGACGCTGCAGGGTTGAGGAGCACCAACAGTAACAAAGTTAAAGTGGCCAGAACATCAGTGGAGAACGGGCCGCAATCCCTCTGTTCTGTGACAATACAGCCTCTGCTGCTCTGACCCTCAGAAGAGGCATAGCCGGCCGCCAGGGAAAGCCGCCAGAGAACAAAAGCCTGGAAATACAGGCTCATAGAGTGCCCATCCCCATCCTCCCTCGCAGGGGACACGGAGACTCTAACCAAACAGGGTTGCCTGAGTATCAGCGCGGCAGGCCCCTCCCCCAGAACACAGAAGGCAGGCTGAAAAATCAAGAAGCCCACAACCCGAGGTGCCTGGGTGGCGCAATCATTGAGCGCCTGTCTCCGGCTTAGGGCGTGATCCCGGCGTTCCGGAAAGGAGTCCCTCATCAGGCTCCTCCGCTGGGAGCCTGCTTCTTCCTCTCTCACTCCCCTGCTTCTGTTCCGTTCTTGCTGACTGTCTGTCTCCCTCTCTCAGATAAGTAAATAAATAAAATCTTTAAAGAAGAAGCCCACATCTCTAAGATCCCTATAAAACAAGGGGCACGGCCTGGGACCCAGTCAATAATTTTGCGCTCTGGACAAGCCCGCAACCTCTCCTCATTAGAATGACAAGAAAGAGAAGCCCCCCCCAGCAAAGAAAAGACAGTGAGTCTGTGGCCTCTGCCACAGAGGTAACGGATATGGATGTAACCAAATTATCAGAAATGGAATTCAGAGTAACAATGGTCAAGATAATGAGTAGACTTGAAAAAAGTATTCAGGAAAATGTTACTGAGAATATAGAATCCCTAAGGGCGGAAATGAGAGCGAATTTGACAGAAATTAAAAATTCTATGAGCCAAATGCAGGCAAAACTAGAGGCTCTGACGGCCAGGGTCACAGAAGCAGAGGAAAGGGTTAGTGAATTGGAGGTTGGGTTAATAGAGGAAAAAATAAAAATAGAAGATGGTCTTAAAAAATTCCACACCCACGAATGTTGGCCATGGGAGATTACTGACTCAACAAAACGATCCAATGTTAGAATCATCGGCATCCCCGAGGGGGTGGAGAAAAACAGAGGTCTAGAAGAGATATTTGAACAAATTGTAGCTGAAAACTTCCCTAATTTAGCAAGGGAAACAAAAATTCGTGTCCAAGAGGCAGAGAGGACCCCTCCCAAGCTCAACCATGACAGACCTACACCACGTCACGTCATAGTGCAATTCGCAAATATGAGATCCAAGGATACAGTATTGAAAGCGACCAGGGCAAAGAAATTTCTCACGTACCAAGGCAAAGGCATCAGAATTACGTCAGACCTGTCTACACAGACCTGGAATGAGAGAAAGGGTTGGGGGAGCATTTTTAAAGCTCTCTTAGAGAAAAAACATGCAGCCAAGGATCCTTTATCCAGCAAGGCTGTCATTCAGAATTGATGGAGAAATAAAGACATTTCAGAATCGACAGTCACTAGCCAATTTCATAACCACAAAACCAGCCCTACAGGAGGTATTACGGGGGGTTCTATAAAAGTAAAAAGGCCCCAAGAGTGATAGAAAACAGAAAGTCACAGCCAATACAAACAAAGACTTTACTGACAACATGGCATCATTAAAATCATATCTCTCAATAATCAGTCTCAATGTAAATGGCCTAAATGCTCCCATAAAACACCACAGGGTTGCAGATTGGATAAAAAGACATGAACCATCCATTTGCTGTCTACAAGAGGCTCATTTTGAACCTAAAGAAAAATTCAGACTGAAAGTAAAGGGATGGAATACCATCTTTCACACCAATGGACCTCAAAAGAAAGCTGGGATCAGCAATTCTCATATCAGACAGATTGGATTTTAAACTAAAGACTATAGTTAGAGACACAGAAGGGCACTATATTATTCTTAAAGGATGTATCCAACAAGTGGATATGACAATTATAAATATATATGTCCCCAAGAGGGGAGCAGCAAGATACACAAGCCAAATCTTAACCAGAATAAAGAGACATATAAATAAAAATACATTAATAGTAGGGGACCTCAACACTCCACTCTCAGAAATAGACAGAACACCCTGGCAAAAACTAAGCAAAGAATCAAAGGCTTTGAATGCCATACTCGACGAGTTGGACCTCTTAGATATATATAGAACACTACACCCCAGAACCAAAGAATACTCATTCTATTCTAATGCCCATGGAACATTTTCAACAATAGACCATGTTCTGGGACACAAAACAGGTCTCAGCCAATACCAAAAGATTGAAATTATCCCCTGCATATTCTCAGACCACAACGCTCTGAAATTGGAACTCAACCACAAGGAAAAATTTGGAAGAAACTCAAACACTTGGAGACTAAGAACCATCCTGCTCAGGAATGACTCGATAAACCAGGAAATCAAAAATCAAAGTAAACAATTTATGGAGACCAATGAGAATGAAAATACAACAGTCCAAAACCTATGGGATACTGCAAAGGCGGTCCTAAGGGGGAAATACATAGCCATCCAAGCCTCACTCAAAAGAATAGAAAAATCTAAAATGCAGTTTTTATATTCTCACCTCAAGAAGCTGGAACAGCAACAGTGGGACAGGCCTAATCCACGCACGAGGAAGCAGTTGACCAAAATTAAAGCTGAAATCAATCAAGCAGAAACCAGAAGTACAATAGAGCAGATCAACAGGACTAGAAGCTGGTTCTTTGAGAGAATCAATAAAATTGACAGACCACTGGCAAGACTTATCCAAAAGAAAAGAGAAAGGACCCAGATTATTAAAATTATGAATGAAAAAGGAGAGGTCACGACGAACACCATTGAAATTGGAAGGATTATTAGAAATTTTTATCAACAGCTATATGCCAATAAACTAAGCAATCTGGAAGAGATGGAATCCTTCCTGGAAACCTATAAACTACCAAGATTGAAACAGGAAGAAATTGATTTCTTAAACAGGCCAATTAATTATGAAGAAATTGAGTCAGTGATAAACAACCTTCCAAATAACAGAACTCCAGGCCCGGACGGTTTTCCTGGGGAATTCTACCAAACTTTCAAAGAAGAAATAATACCTATTCTCCTAAAGCTATTTCAAAAAATAGAAACAGAAGGAAAGCTACCAAACTCATTCTATGAGGCCAATATTACCTTGATCCCCAAACCAGGCAAAGACCCCCTCAAAAAGGAGAATTACAGACCGATTTCCCTAAGGAATATGGACGCCAAAATCCTCAACAAGATACTTGCTAATAGAATCCAACAGTTCATTAAAAGGATTATCCATCACGATCAAGTGGGATTCATACCTGGGATGCAAGCGTGGTTCAATATTTGCAAATCAATCAGCGTGATACATCATATCAACAAGAAAAGACTCAGGAACCATATGATCCTCTCAATCGATGCCGAAAAAGCATTTGACAAAATACAGCATCGTTTCCTGATTAAAACCCTTCAGAGTGTAGGAATAGAAGGTACATTTCTCAATCTCATAAAAGCCATCTATGAAAAGCCTACAGCAAATATCATTCTCAATGGGGAAAAGCTGGAAGCCTTTCCCTTAAGATCAGGAACACGACAAGGATGCCCACTCTCGCCACTATTATTCAACATAGTACTAGAAGTCCTTGCAACAGCAATCAGACAACAAAAAGGGATCAAAGGTATTCAAATCAGCAAAGAAGAAGTCAAAATGTCTCTCTTCGCAGATGACATGATGCTCTATATGGAAAACCCGAAAGAAGCCACTCCCAAACTATTAGAAGTTATAGTGCATTTCAGTAACGTGGCGGGATACAAAATTAATGCTCAGAAATCAGTTGCATTTCTGTACACGAATAACGAGAACGAAGAAAGAGAAATTAGGGAATCCATCCGATTTACAATAGCACCAAAAACCATACGTTACCTTGGAATTAACTTAATCAGAGACGTAAAGGACCTTTATTCTAGAAACTATAAATCACTCTTAAAAGACATTGAGGAAGACATAAAAAGATGGAAAGATATTCCATGCTCATGGATCAGAAGAATTAACATAGTTAAAATGTCCATGCTACCCAGAGCAACCTACACTTTCAATGCTATCCCGATCAAAATACCGATGACATTTTTCAAAGAACTGGAACAAATAGTCCTTAAATTTGTATGGAACCAGAAAAGACCCCGAATCTCCAAGGAACTGTTGAAAAGGAAAAACAAAGCTGGGGGCATCACAATGCCGGATTTCGAGCTGTACTACAAAGCTGTGATCACAAAGACAGCATGGTACTGGCACAAAAACAGACACATAGACCAATGGAACAGAATAGAGAGCCCAGAAATGGACCCTCGGCTCTTTGGGCAACTAATATTTGATAAAGCAGGAAAAAACATCCGGTGGGAAAAAGACAGTCTCTTCAATAAATGGTGCTGGGAAAATTGGACAGCTACATGCAAAAGAATGAAACTTGACCACTCTCTCACACCATACACAAAAATAAACTCCAAATGGATGAAAGACCTCGATGTGAGACAGGAATCCATCAAAATTCTAGAGGAGAACATAGGCAGCAACCTCTACGACATCGGCCAAAGCAACCTTTTTCATGATACATCCCCAAAGGCAAGAGAAACAAAAGATAAAATGAATTTATGGGACTTCATCAAGATTAAAAGTTTCTGCACAGCCAAGGAAACAGTCAGAAAAACTAAGAGGCAGCCCACGGAATGGGAGAAGATATTTGCAAATGACACTACAGATAAAGGACTGGTATCCAAGATCTACAAAGAACTTCTCAAACTCTATACACGAGAAACAAATAAACAAATCAAAAAATGGGCAGAAGATATGAACAGACACTTTTCCAATGAAGACATACAAATGGCTAACAGACACATGAAAAAATGTTCAAAATCATTAGCCATCAAGGAAATTCAAATCAAAACCACACTGAGATACCACCTTACGCCAGTTAGAATGGCAAAAATAGACAAGGCAAGAAACAACAATTGTTGGAGAGGATGTGGAGAAAGGGGATCCCTCCTACATTGTTGGTGGGAATGCAAGTTGGTACAGCCACTCTGGAAAACAGTGTGGAGGTCCCTTAAAAAGTTAAAAATTGAGCTACCCTATGATCCAGCCATTGCACTACTGGGTGTTTACCCCAAAGATACAGACGTAGTGAAGAGAAGGGCCATATGCACCCCAATGTTCATAGCAGCAGTTTCCACAATAGCTAAATCGTGGAAGGAGCCGAGATGCCCTGCAACAGATGACTGGATTAAGAAGTTGTGGTCCACATATACAATGGAATATTACTCAGCTATCAGAAAGAACGAGTTCTCAACATTTGCTACAACATGGACGGCACTGGAGGAGATAATGCTAAGTGAAATAAGTCAAGCAGAGAAAGACAACTACCATATGATTTCTCTCATCTATGGAACATAAGAACTAGAATGCTCAGTAGGGGAAGAAAGGGATAAAGAAACGGGGGGTAATCAGAAGGGGGAATGAAACATGAGAGACTATGGACTATGACAAATAAACTGAGGGCTACAGAGGGGAGGGGGGTGGGGGAATGGGATAGGCCGGTGATGGGTAGAAAGGAGGGCACATATTGCATGGTGCACTGGGTGTTATACACAACTAATGAATCATCGAGCCTTACATCGAAAACCGGGGATGTACTGTATGGTGACTAACATAATATAATAAAAAATCATTATTAATAAAAAAAAATGAAAAGTTTCCATACAGCAAAAGAAATGATCAACAAAATGAAAAGGCAGTCTGCCGAATGGGGGGAAATATTTACAAATTACATCCAAAGTACATAAAGAACTCATACAATTCAATAATAACAAAATCCTCCAATTAAGAAAGGGCCAAAGACCTACATAGACTTTTTTTCCAAAGAAAACATTCAGATGGCCATAGACACATGCAAAGGTGCTCAACATCACTCCTCATGAGGGAAATGCAAATCAAATCCACAGTGAACTATCTGCTCCTCATACTTGTTAGAATGGCCATCATCAGAAAGATGAGTAAGGCTGGTGAAGATGTGGAAAGAAGGCAACCTCTGTGCACTGTTGGTGGGAATGTAAACTGGTGCAGGCGCTGGAACACAGTATGGAGGTCCTCAGAAAATCAAAACTAGAACTACCATGTGATCCAGAAATCCCAGTTGTCGGTATACATCTGAAGGAAATGACATCACTGTAGAAGCGATATCTGCTTCATGTTCATTGCAGCATGGTTTGTAACAGCCAAGACATGGAAATAATGGAAGCGTCCATCAGAGGTGAATGGATGAGGAAAATCTGGAAAATGTACACACACACACACACACACACGGAATATTCAGCCATAAAGAAGAAAATCCTGCCATTTGTGGCAACATAAGTGAATATTGAGAGCATTATGCCAAGTGAAATAAGTCAGAGAAAGACAAATACTATATGATGTCATTTACTTGTGGAATCTAAAACAACAGCAAAACAAAAAAACCAAAAACAAAACAGAGAAAGATCAGATTTGCAGTTACCAGAGGTGGGGATGGGGGGGGCGGGCGGAATGAGGAGAATTGGAGGAAGTTAATGAAAAGAAACAAACTTCCAGCTATAAGAGAAATAAATACTAGGAATGTAACATATACAACATGATGACTATAGCTAATACTGCTGTATGGTATATTTGAAAGCTACTAAAAGACTAGATTCTAAAAGACCCCATCACAAGGATAAAAACATTTTTTCTTTGTGTATCTATGTGAGCTGATGTTAACTAAGCTTTATGTGCTAATCATTTTGTAATATATGTGGGTCAAGTCATTATGTAATTTATATGGTTCTGTATGCCAATTATCTTGATAAAACTAAAAAAAATCAAAGTTGTGGAAATGGCTTTCTATGTGCTCTAAAAACTAAGATATTTTTGTAGAATCACCTCAGTAATTTTCAGCAAGACACTTACTGGGAATATTCAGGTTGAGAGTTATCTTTATGCTTTTCTGATAAATAATAGTTTGTCTTTGAGCACATATTTCTTTTCTTCCTTCTCCTGAAAATTATAGGCAGAAAGATGAATCATTGATTTTTAATAGACTCTGTGTGCATGTA
Source organism: Ursus americanus (assembly GCF_024610735.1). Taxonomy (NCBI): domain Eukaryota; kingdom Metazoa; phylum Chordata; class Mammalia; order Carnivora; family Ursidae; genus Ursus; species Ursus americanus. Next base: position 58,799,841 of record NC_142145.1, read on the forward strand.
CATGTGTGTAAATTTTAGTAACATCTGGTTTTAGTTTCTAGGAAAAAGCTAATACTGGTGAAATCAGTAAGTGATACAGTGGTGTTCCTATCTGACATGGGATGTCAATGGAAAGCTTATTGGATTAAGCAACTCTTCATGGAAATACACACATCATTGTAAATCTACTTAGGGAAAAGATAGTGAAAGTAGAAATTCTTATCATATTTCCCATATAAACAGTTCTCAATTTACACTTGCCATGTTGCTAATGGGTCTTGGGAAATCTTAAAATTGAAATGAAATATTTACTTCATTTTTCCATTTGTTGTTATTTTAACAAATTCCAAGTTTTACGTGGTGCTTTATCTTCCTCTTAAATGTGACTTCTTCATGGCCTCTCTGTTAAATTTCATTGTTTGAGATTGCCTTTTAGCCCAATTTTAAGAGTTGTTGTTATTTTGTAAGCTATCCTTTGCCTTTCTGATGCTACTAAGTATCTTCAGAATATCAGAAAAATGTTGTCCTTCTTTAGCTTTTGAGTTATACTCACTTGAACAAAAAGCCATACAAAAGAATTTCAGAAGCATAGAAATACACCTTAAATTATTATGCTGTTTTCAAGTTATAATAAACTTCCTTAACAGATTTAAAATTTCACCATTGGGATGACTCTTTTGAGCAAGTAAGAGGTTTTATAGCCAGAATGCTATTATTCAAGTATTATCGATAATATATATAGGAACATCTTTATAAACTCTCAACCAAGATAGCCTAGTCCAACTGTGGGCAATTCTAAGAACTAGAAAGCTTTTTGATATTTTGAACCTACTCTTAAATTTTTCATTTTCTTTCAGAATTCTGTCATTCTTTTCACTCTTCTTTCTGTATTCTAGTGTGTTTGATTTTGACTACTGTCCAATTTCCTTATTCCTCTGTCACTGTCTTGAAACTTTGTTCAGTACACACTGACATCATTTTTCACTCATCAGTATTCTTCCTTCTGAAATTTGTCCTTCTCCCACCAATATCCAAACAGAACTCTCTAGAACCAAACCTAAACTTAACATCTTATATAAAAATTAACTCAAAATGGATCATAGATCTAAATGAGACATTAAAAAAAACCTATAAAACTTCTAGAAGAAAACATAGGAAAAATTTTTCCTTTGCTTAGGTTAGACAAGGAGCTCTTAGACATGACACCAAAGGTACAATCCATAAAAGAAATAAAATAATATAGACCATCAAACTTAAAAGCTTTTGCTCTGTTGTGTGATCCCTATTAAGAGGATCAAGGTGTATTTAGAGTATCAAGTTTGTCATTGACACATATTATCAAATCACATATCTGAGAAACAATTTTTATCCAGAATATATAAAGAATTCTCTAATCTCAGCAATTTAAAAAAAAAATCAGAAGATAGGCAAATCATTTTAACAGATATTTCTCCCAAAGGGGTATAGAGATGGCAAATACACACGAGAGAAAAGATGTTCACCATCATTAGTCATTAGGGAAATGCAAACTAAAGCTACAGTGAGATACCATTGCATACCTATTAAAATGGCAAAAAAATTAAAAAATACAGTATCAAGTGTTGACAAGGATAGAGGGCAACTGGATTTCTCAAACATTGTTGATGAAAACGTAAAATGTCATAGCCATTCTGGAAAGCAGCTCAGCTGTTTCTTAAAGTTAACAGCCACGATACAGCCCAGCCCTCCTGGGTTTTTATCCTAGCGAACTAAAGTATGTTCACAGTCACTTTATAGTAGCCAAAAGCTGGAAAGCACCCAAAATTCAACTGGTGAATAAAGTGTGATACAACAAATACAAAGAAACAAACTAATGGTACAAAAAATGATTTAGAAGGATGTCAAGGAATTTATGCTGAGTGAAAAAGCCAACCTGAAAAAATTGGATATGATATGATTCTGTTTCTATACCATTCTTGAAATGGCAAAATTATAGTGATTGATAAGTAGTCAGTTGCTGCCGGAGGTTAGGGTTGGGGAGGAGGACAGAACTGTTAATGGGTAACATAAGGGAGTGTCTTTGTGCTGATGGAGCCGTTCTGTACCCTAATGGTAATATGTACTCTGTGGTGATGCTTCAACAAATTTACACTTGGTATAAAATTTCAAAGAACTATACACATAAAAGAGAGCAAAAGAAGAGTGCATTTAAAATCTATATAAAGTCTATTTGCAAGTTAAGGGTATTGTGCCAATGTTGGGGCACCTGGGTGGCTCAGTTGGTTAAGTGTCTCGCTCTTGATTTAGGCTGAGGTCGTGATCTCAGCGTCATAAGATCAAGCCCCGCATTGGGCTCCACTCTGGGGGTGGAGCCTGCTTGAGATTCTCTCTCTCCCCCTTTCTCTCTCTGCCCCTCCCCCAACTCGTGCGTGTGCACTCTCTCTGAAAAGAAAAATTAAAAAAAAAAAAAAGAGTATTGTACCAATGTGAGATTCCTGCTTTTGACCATGTACTGTGGTTATGGAAGATACGATCATTGGGTGAAGCTGCTTTAAAATATAGCAGAATGATCATTACTATTTTGAAACTTCAGGAAGGCAACATATTTCAAAATAAAAAGTTGCAGTTAAAAGAAAGAAGGGGGGGCGCCTGGGTGGCACAGCGGTTAAGCGTCTGCCTTCGGCTCAGGGCGTGATCCAGGCATTATGGGATCGAGCCCCACATCAGGCTCCTCCGCTATGAGCCTGCTTCTTCCTCTCCCACTCCCTGCTGTGTTCCCTCTCTCGCTGACTGTCTCTATCTCTGTCAAATAAATAAATAAAATCTTTAAAAAAAAAAAAGAAAGAAGAGGGAATTGGGTATTTAGGGACAATTAGAATCTGTCACACTCAATAAAAAGATTTAAGGTCTTGAACAGGATTACACTTTTTAAATTTCATTATTTTCCTAACACTATCATAGCTTAAGCAAAACCGCATTTAATAACATGAATCTGGAAGAGAACCAGGTGATTTAAAATTAAATTGCCAGATAAACATCTTAGGATGTTAAACCATAGTTATATTCTTAAATTTCATTCTTAAAATTATTAATGTCAATTAAAACCAATATATTAAATTACTTTTAGTTTATGACAAAAGTAACACTTCTTAAGAAAAATCAGTTAAAAACTTCAGTATGTTTTTATTAATTACTTGAATAATAAAGTTTCAGGGAGATCACTTAGGTTCTAATTTATCATATTAGTCCTTATCAACAAAGATTTTCAAAGAAAGAAAAAATCTATTTATATTTAATTAATTTATATTTAACTTCAATTAAATTCCTCCATATAACCTTCTGTGAAGTTAAATCTTTTTTTTTTTTTTTTCCAGACAATTGGATGAATTTGGGCATTAAATCCTAACCTTTGGTCCTTAAATATACTTCACATGCTTCAAGTATGATTGATTGCTTGTTGAGTCCAATTATTTCTCCAGTGCCTGTGGGATTCTTAAAAACCCCTAACATTTGCAGGAAATGACCTTTATCCTACCCCATCATGCAACAGCTGTCAGAGATGTTTCTGCTGCCCATTTTCTGTCATACAGAGATGGGGTTTCTTCAGTAAAACCTCTGTTGTTGGGCCAGTAAAACTGCAGAGCTTCATTTTCTAAGACTCTTTTGACATTGAGGAAGATACCAGGTGACAATAACAAAGATAAATGTTAGTGATTACCACATGAGACTTATATATGGTCCGTGTCCTGCAGCAATGGAGATAATTGGAAGCTATGTAAATACTACAAATCCTAAACTTTTGTCATGTTAAGAATAAATATTTGGGTTGAAACCAGGAAAAAATTTAGTTATCAATTACTTGGCATTAGGCTGAAAATTCCCCTTGCTCATAAACTCTTATGAATGCAATTAAGTGCCCCAGGAAGCTGGCACCTTGTCTGGGGGCTTGGTTGGAATTAAGTTGATAATCAGAATCATCAGAGGAGTCCTAAGAGAAAAGGGATTGACTGAACTGTTGTGGTTGTTTTTCCCTAGAATGTGAAATCTGCTTTTAGATCAAACTATTCAGTTTCAACTCAAGGTAGGAAATAATAGCCTAGGTGATTATGTGCTGTGCCATTTTTTAAAATATTGATTCTTTCTTTAATACCACTGGTTTTTCTCAAGCACTTGGTGTTTCCTGGCCAGTTGGTCACATTTACTACCAGGTGATTAAAATCTACAGTATATGCAACTGGTAGAGGTTTCCTTGGCTACTGTAGAGGTTGGCTTCCTCACAGGACTTTCCCAGAATGAGGACCATGGTAGCCGCTCTCTGTAAATGAGCAGGGGTAATCATAGTGGTCTCACCTATAAGGTCACTGGCTGAAGAGCAGACAGTCAGGGTATTGGGAGTCCATGTAGTTCCCAATTTAAATAATGAATTTCCCTCTAAGGTTAAAAGGCTTTAGTGTATTTCCTCTTTAAAGAAAGTTGCTCTTCACATTTTCCTTTTTTCCTCCTCCTTGGTGAAAAAGCAGAGGGGGGAGCAGAGGAAACTGCAAAGAATAAAATAGGACAATAAGAATGTACAAAGGTTAAAAGAAGAAAAAGTCAAATTATAACAATCTTAGTGTTGTGTCTGTTCAGCTCTTATGCTTTGCATGATTTTATTTATGTTTGCATTGTTGGTCTGCATTTGGATTCACTCTTAGTTTTGGCTTATAGCTTTTCTGTTACACTCACAGGGTCTTGTGGTTGGCAAACCACCCACACTTAATGTACTCCCATACACACATGGTGCACATGTGAATCTGCACATGTATTCAGAGGAAGAGAGAGAAAGGGGAGACAAGTGATGAAAACAAAAGCAAAAACAAAAAGCAGTGAAACAGAAAAAAAGCATTTAGCTAAGTAGAAGTAAAGAAGAAAAATGAAGCCTATATGGAAGAAAGAGATAGAGATTATTCTATGGAGGATTTGTGGCTCTGATTCATCTTCCAAAGATTGAAGAAAAGGATTTGAACTCAGATTTCTGCCACTGAAGCCTATACTCTAATAGCTGTCGTATTCTAGCATTACATTTAATATTTTTATTTATTTAGTAATTTTTACGCATGAAGTCCTGTTAAGTTCTATAAGAAGGAAAAATGTAATGAAGACCCATCCCTGCCTTCCAAAAACTTAACTTGCTATTCCCTGAAGACCTAACTAAATAGAAAAATTTTAAGGATATTTAATTACCATTTACCAACATATATTGAGTGCCTTTTGTGCATTACACACTGTGCAAGGCAATAGAAATACAAATAATAATAGATGATAAATAGGTAGCAGAATATAATCTTTGTCCTCAAATAATGTACAATATGGCTAGAGAATAGATTAGATTATACAATGAGGAATGAGAACTCAGAAGAGTGAACCTAACCCAGTTGGGGTGGGACCTGGGGAGAATGGGGTATGGCTTTCTTTTAGAAGAGTTGATCCCAGCAACGTTCATAGGATGATAACAGCATTGCAGAGAGAAAGGGTGGAAATTACAAAAATGTAGAGAAAATACAGTACAGCAGAGGCACTGAAAGGTGTTTAATGTTGCTCAGGGTAGTTCCAAAAATGATTTGAGAAAAGCATGTTGGAAATGAAGTCAAGGGCCAATCTTAGACCCCCTTGCAAGACTTGCAAAGATTTAAGACTTAATGTCTACCTAATTAGAGGGCCTTTGAAGACATTTAAAAAGTCTGATTGTAAAACCAGCACTGAGTGAAATGTATTTGAAATGTCATTCAGAGAACAGTGAGAGTATCAAAAGGCTAAGACCAATTAGGAAGGCAGGAAGAAAAGTTGTAAACATCATCAGATATCCAAGAGCTAGGTGGAGGGTGAAAAATATCTAAGTGTCCACACTCCCTCGATATATATGATAGCCATGCTGTGCACTTCACGAAAGCAGCGCATGTGGGCTTTCAGGAGCTGTAAGTAAGTGTGCTTTGCCCTGCCCTCACACCCCGCCTGCTCCGTCTCTCTCTGTTAGCTCATGTGCAGCTGCTGCATCTCTCCCCAGACCTAGCTGCACATGGTTCCTGGCTTTGGCTTTGCCCCATACGCATTATCTTCTGAATGACGTGTATGTGCTCTCCAGCAAGTCCTGTCCTACTCAGTGCCCCAGAGTAGGTAGGACACCATATGGATAATGACAGGTAGAAAAGACAAAATGATTTATTAGAAAGATATTTATGATGTAGTTAGGGGGGATGGTGAATGAGAGATGGTGCTTTTTACGTGGAGGAGTAAGAAAAGATTAATCAACCACAACTCTGCCTACAACAACAGAACAGGAGATGGTATCATTTATTGATTTAGAAAATATACAAGAAGGAGCCAGCATCATAACCTAAGGACAAGGTATCCCGTTTGTATCTATTGAGATGGAAGTGCCTCTGGGATACCGGATGGCAATTCCCTAAAAAGCAGCTCAATCTCTGAGGCTATGGAAAGACAGTTGGGAGTAATGAACATGTTAGCAGTAGTTGAAACCATGGCAACAGATGAAACCATTTAGATGAATTGCATAGAATAAGCAGAGGAGAAATTCCAGACATCAAACTTTGCAAGTATGGGCAAAGGAAAGGGAGCATAAAGAAGGATCTGAGAGGTCAAACAAGATGAGAGTATTCAGAAGAGTGACAGACAGTATCAGATGTAATGAGTAGCATGTAAACTGCCACATGTTCTTTGGAATAGATGGACATTATATCAGTGACCTTGGAAAGGGGACTTCCTGTAAGTGACTGGAAGTTGGATTAAATGAAAAATGAGGAAGCGAGGCATTACAGGTTATTCTTCAGCTTGTGTGTAATCGGTAAGGTAAAAAGCTGAAAGACAAAATTTTTATAATTAAAAAATTATCTTCTTTATTGAGTAGGATAATCTAGCAATGAAGGAAAGATAGAAGATTTGGAAGAAAGAATATAATGAACGAGTCAAGTTTCTGAAGGAAGCAGGATGTAATATCCAGATTGGAGGAGTTGGGATTGAGCCAAGAACGAAGGGAAGAATGGTAATCTCTCTCAGGCCAGAGGAACAATTGGCAGTGATGTGTGGAAGAATGGAGATAGAGTCTTCGAGGACGAGGATTAACTATTTAGCAGTATAGGGTAAAAGAATGTTTTCTAAGTTTTAAAACTAAAGTGACAGTGATAAGAGGCATGTCATTAAAACATTTACAAGCAACATTCACTGACTACTGTGTACTAGACATTGTGTCAGCCAGTTGGAAGTAGCAATTAAAAGGTCACCTATAAAATTGAGGAATTAATAATGAAGAATAACATTTTTAAATAAGAAACCTTTGGTGTGATGAGTATCCCAAAGGGGAAATCAAGGTTTCTAACAATTTTTAAATAATTCAGATATTATAACTTTCTCTCCTATTACTAAATGGAGAAAAGTAGGAGCTGTGTGTTTCTACCTGCATTAAAGCTCTGATCATCATGTTCTCAAGTAGAATGTATACTTCAATGCAGAGACATCTGAAATCATACAAAAATGTCTAAAATAACTGCCACCACAAAGCTGCTTTGATGAGAGAACAGATGGATGACAGCACGGAGTTTTTATAAGCAGGTAGGAAAACAATCAGTGTTAGCAAACAACATCCGTGGTAACAAGTCCTGAATCCCCAAGAGGATATTTTCCTTTATTGGTGGGTAAACATTTAGCAGTTTTGATTACCAGAGCGTCTTCTAACCTGGTGGTGCCCACTCGCTAGAGTGTTTTCCAGAGAGCATTTCATATAGCTCATATTACCTGTAAAATATTTCATCTAGACAGCTTTATCAAAAAGTATTTAGTACTTTATGGGTTGTGCATTTAGGGTATGTGTCTCAAAGCACATACAATTCTTTCCAGATTCCTGAGAGAGGTAACGGGGGGGGGGGGAATGAATTTATGGGAATTGGTACAGTAGCCCTAAAAAAACCAAAAAGATGTGCTGAGAAGTTAGAAGTAAGATTTGACTGCAAAAGAGAAATAGATAATTATTCCCATATGTATTACGTACTCCTGTATATAATTAAATTTACATGAATGGTCCTTCTCTCAGTTTGCTATTGCTACCATAACAAATCACCACAAACTTGGTGGCTCAAACCAACAAAAATTTATTATCTTAGAGTTCTATAAGTTAGAAGTCAGCAAGGATCTCACTAGGTTAAAATCAGCATGTTAGTAGGGCTGTATTCCTTTCTGGAGACTATAGGGTTGAGTATTTCCTTGCATTTTCCTGTTTCTGGAGGCCACCAACATTCCTTGGCTCCTGGCCCTCTTTTTCCATCTTAAAAGCCACCAATGTTGTATCTTTCTGGCCATTCTCAAATGGCCACATTTCCTTCTGACTCCGTCTTCTGCTTCCTTAAACATTTAAGAGCCCATGTGGTTACATTGGGCTCACCCAAATAATCCAAGATAATCTTCCTATCTCAAGGTCCTTAACTTTAATTATCTCTGAAAGTTCCTTCTGCCATATAGAGTATCATATTCATACATCCCAGGGATTAAGATGTGGGCATCCTTGGGGCCATTATTCTGCCTACCACAGACCTATTGCTTAATAAAAAGTTGGTAACAGGAAAATGAAAAAAGACAAAAATAATTCAGATAATGCTGATTATTTTAAAGCAGATTTAAAAAAATATAGATATATTTCAGTGAGATGAAACTAAGTTTTATATTCCCTGTGACCCCAGCAGTACCTTTCTACTTGAATAACAAATGATAAGAACTAAAAAAATGTATAGAAAGACCGAGGAAATAGTGAGGCACACCAGACAAGAAAGCAAAACACTTATACGATGTTATGGGCTCACTTACAAACTCTGAGATCTAGGAAAAGTCATAATTTTAAATGTAAAATGGGGATATCAGTTACCACTATTGATATATGCATAGGTACTTTGTAAATATAATTTCTCATTCTGCCTACCTGAAAACATTATTGTAAAAATCATACGAGCAATCTGCATGTGAAGGTTCTTTGTAAATTATAAAACACCGTGGGATTTTTACAAGATTTTGAAGGCACTCCACATATTTTACCAGTGATTTAAAGAAACTTGTGATATATTTGCTATTTGTTATTCTTATTTGTTATTGTAGGACTTTGATTATTCCTTTTTTAAATATTACAACAACTGAGATTGACAGGATGTTTGTTGTCCCAATTCATATATTAACAGATTCCACATTCTAGTGCTCTAGAAATAGAATTCTTTCCTCTCACCTCTTGGGTGCCCACTCGTATTTCTATTTGTGAATTAAGGAATTCAACTCCAAGGGAAAGCCTGTGACATAATTTCATATCTCAGTTGAAACCTTAGCCTCTAACAAAGTGAAGAAAGAGGCTACCAATGTGAGGAGAGTGGTCAACTTGAAGGAAAAGAAGAAAACTTGGACACAATTAATTCCAGAGATTTATAAAGAACTGGGATGTAAACCAGTAATTCTGACAACTTGGAGTTAGATTTCAGTTTGTTTTGGTTTGGTTTTAGAGGAAATTACACACAGTGTGGAATTTTGCCAATGCAATGGTATCTGTCGTACAATGAAAAAATTCTTACACTTGACCAATGAGCATATAAAAAGATGCTCAACATCATTAATCATCAGAGAAATTCAAATCAAAACCACGCTGAGATATCACCTCACACCCAATAAAATGGCTACTATTAAAAAAAAAAAAAAAAGGAAAAAAAAAACCCCGGGAATTACAAGTGTCAGCACGGCTGCAGACAAATTAGAATCTCTGTGTACTGTTAATGGGAATGTAAAATAATGCATATGAGAACAACGTAGGTTCCTCAAGAAAATTAAAAAATAGAAACACAGTATGATCCAGCAATGCCACTTCTGGGTATTCATCCAAGAAATAAAACAAAAATTGAAAACAGGATCTTGAAGAGAGATTTGCATGCCCACATTCATTGCAGCACTAGTCACAATAAACAAGAGGTGGAATCAACCTAAATGTCTATCAGCAGATAAATGAATTTTAAAAATGTAGTGTATACATAACACCAGAATATTGTTCAGCCTCAAAAAAGAAAGCCTGTTACATGCACAACATGGATGCACCTTGAAGGCATTGTGCTGAGTGAAACAGGCCATTCACAACGACAGTTACTGGACGATCCACTGATCCAGGGTATCTGAAGTAGTCCAGTTCTAGAAACAGAAGGTAGAATGGTAGTTACCAGAGGCTAGGGGTCAGGGAGGAAAGGGGAAACTGTTGTTATCTAAGGAGTATAGAGCATTTTTGTTTGGTTTGTTTTTGGTTTTGGTTTTCGTTTGGTTTGGTTTTACAAGATGAAAAAGTTCTGGCGATCTGCCTCACAACACTGTGAATAAACTTAACACTACTGAATCGCACATTTAAAAATGGTTAAGATGGTAAATATTAAACGTCTCAAAAAATCGCAGATGTCCTCCTGAAGGATACAGACCTGATGAGCACATGGTTGAACCAGCAAAGGCCTGGGGTCAAGATGAAGAGATGCTACTGGCAATAACTTAAAATGTATGTGGAAAAAAAAAAAGAACGTATGGCCATGAGCTCCTGGGGCAAATGCCTGTACATCACAGCAAAAGATTAAATGATATCAATGTAGTAACTCCAGAGTAAACACCCTCCCCCCCCCACCCCCCGGCAAAGATGCTGGGTGTATACCAGGACCCACTAGCTTCCTGCCACGGACATAGAGTTTGCCTTATGGACACAGATACCCTCCTAGGGCAGAAAAGGGAAGTGAGGAAAAAAAGCAAACTATTAAATATTTTACCTAAGAAAGCAAAAACAACAAAAACGTCAGTTATTCCACAGTAATCATTTAAAATCTAATAGGGAGTTGTATTTTTAAAATGTTCAATATTTAAAGTGAAGGGAGACAATTCAGACTGAAAGAAACTATTAACTGGCAATTCTAAATCTAGCCACCTGCTGAAAGGTGGTCTCATAAGCAGAGCATGGCCATGCTAGAGAGTAACAACTGTGTTTTCTGCGGATACCTTAGTTGTAGTGTATGTTAACATGAGTATCCCTTTTCTCGGTTTTGGCTGAGGCCTCAAGCTAGTAACGGTCAGTCATGCCCACATTGCAAAACAGGATATGAGTTCACTGAAGCAGACCTTGTCATAATTTTCATGAACTTTAGAAGACTACCTGCCTCTATTTTAAAAATGTTGGAGAGAATGTTAGAAAGGATTTTTTTTTTTTTTAAAGAAGAGATGTTGGAATGCTCTTGTCTCACTACTGTGCTTTGAGGAATTTTTTGAGGGCCAAAGATTCATAGGATGGATCCACTCTACGTCTATGTCAGGAGGTAGGTGGCTCCTTGGATTAGTCCAGAGTCCTGGATGTTCTCTTTGAGCTGCTTTAACAAGGTACTGGAGACTGGGTGGCTTATACAACAAACTAGAAGCTGGGAAATCTGAGATCAAGGTGTGAGCAGATTTGTTGTCTGGGGAGGACATCTTTCCTGGTTTACAGACAGTGCCTTCTTGCTGAATCTTCACATGGTAGAGTGAGAGGGAAAGGAACTGAGGTCTTTTCATCTCTTTATAAGAGATGAAAATCTCTTATACCAATCCTATCATGGAGGTACCATTCCTAGACCCTCATCCAAACCTAGTTATTGCCCAACGTCCCCATCTCCAAAAACCATCGTATTGTGGATTTAGACTTCAACATATGAATTTTGGGAGGTCATGAATATTTGTGCATAGTCAGTACCTACTCTGGAGGATGTCCACTGGTCACATTTAATCCTTGACTGTAACTTGCTGACATCTGTCCCTAGGGCCCATAGCCATTGTTCTTTTTGTTTGTTTATTTTTGCTTTTGTTTTTTTGGGGGGGTTATTTTTAATTTTTTAAATTTTTTTATTTTTTAAATTTTTTATTATGTTAATCACCATACAGTACATCCTTAGTTTTTGATGTACTGTTCCATGATTCATTGTTTGTGTATAACACCCGGTGCTCCATGCAATATGTGCCCTCCTTAATACCCATCACCGGCCTAGCCCAATCCTCCACCCCCCTCCCCTCTAAAGCCCTTAGTTTGTTTCCCAGAGCCCATAGTCTCTCGTGGTTCATTCCCCCTCTGTTTAACCCCCCTTCATTCTTCCCTTCCTTCTCCTACCGATCTCCCTGCTATTCCTTATGTTCCACAAATGAGTGAAACCATATGATAATTGTCTTTCTCTGCTTGACTTATTGCACTTAGCATTATCTCCTCCAGTTCCGTCCATGTTGCTGCAAATGTTGGGTAATCGTTTTTTCTGATCATAGCCCTTGTTCTTTGATTTGCTTTTGAAGTCCTCACCAGTGGTTACCACTTCATCTTGACTCAAGATGTAGCAGAGGAGAGGGGCAGAGAGATAGTGTGCTGGTCTGAGTTTCACCTAAGATCCTGTCCAGGACTTTGTAGAAGTACTGGCTGCATCAAGAAAGGGGTAAATCTGCAGATTCCTAGGAGCCGAGGGGGGCAGACATAAGTGGTTGTCCACAGAGTGCAATCCTGTATTCCTAGCACCATGAACAGAAAGTCAGTAATGCCTTCATTTCCTGACTGTTTGAGGGGACATACTCTATAGGACACCAGAAAAAAAGATAATGGGTACATTTATAACCATTCAGCAAATATTGGAATTGAGTATCAAAGCTTACTTCGTTGCAGGGGGAAGTTTTGTGTCCCCTTCTGCCGTGCTTACATTATGATAGCTAGCATTTCTTGCTCTCTCTGCCCACTGAGACAGAGCTAGAAGAAGAAGAAGGTAAAACTAGTGCATGAAGAAAGTGAAAACATTTACTGAAGCAGAGACTTTACCATGTCCCCCAAAGAAATAATTGGTAGATTGAAAATAGCTGACAGTGTCTACCCTGTGAGTTAGCATAGACTACTCTAATTAAATAGAGAAATATTTCAATAGTTATTCCAAATATACATATTACATCTAATATATCCATATGAATTTTAAGTAGTTGCTCCCCAGAAAGCACTAAGGACTGCTTTGCACAGCACTAGAAATGGTCTTGAATGCCAAAAAGTTCCGTCAAAACCCACAAAGCTATTTGATATACAGTTCTCCTGGAAAAAAAAAAATCCCACAAGGTATCGTATATTGACTTGCTTAAACACACTGCCCACAGATGAAGCAAAATAGCGATTTAAGCCAGAGATAAAAAATTCATTCCTTTATATAGATTATATCCAAAAGGAAAACATTGGAAATTAAAGATGTTATGGCAATTGTAAGTTGAAATTTCTTTGCATTAAGTCAAAATATGGATATATTTGGAGAGAAGAGAGTATGAGAAATTGTCCTAAAGGTGACTGATATGGAATTGTGAATTTTTAAATGGAGTTTGGACAAATGAGTTAGGCCAACTTTAAAATGACTATTCTGAAATTAAGCCCGTATTTAAAGTATAAGACTTGGAAATTTAAGGTCCCTCAGAAAAAAAATATTTAGCACATTGGCTCCATTTGACTATTTTATGAAGATTTTTTAAACTTAGAACTAGGGTTGTCTTTTTTAAATTAATTCCTTTAAATGTGTATGAAATCATAATGCTAAAAACATACAGAGATAGCTCAGGGATTTTTCTTATTCCTCAGTGGGTCATGGTGCTGCATAAAAAGAGGAGCAATGTGGCACAGATCATTTTACAGTAAATGTTCACTCCCTGGCCGGATTTCTGCATTTCTGGGATGGCAATATGAAGAGGCTTCTTCCAGAATTGTGAATGTAAGGGAACCCTCTGTCACGGGCATGTGATCCAGAAAATTGTCTGAATACTTGCAACAATGATACCAAAGTCTCAGAAAATATTTAGTGAACTCTCAGTGTATCAGCTGTATTGGTCATTGTGACCTCTCAAGGCTGACCTGATTGATTTTTCTAAAATACAAGTAAACATCAGCATTGTCTCCTGTCTCCAAAATGTGAATACAAATTCATGGTATGCACAAGAAACAAGTATTTAGAGGTCCCGAGTGTGTTTGTAGTGAGCATGAGCTCTGCAAAGTTAACATACAAAATGCAAGGCCAATAGCATATGGTGGTGCAAACCAAACTGAAAGATTACAGTCATTTAATGGGAAACATTCAATGCTTCTGGATGCACACTGATTATCAAATTCACCTGTTAGAAGAGTTTTATTATTTATTATCTAAAAACCAAGCTATGCATTACCGGTAGATAGCCCTGGAGACTGCAATCACTATGGAAGGATATTTGATAATATTTAAGTTTGCTGAATTGGGTGTGCATTGAAAGGTAACAGCACTGGATGAAAGAAAAAGTAATTTTTTAAGAACTGTGGATTAGAAAAGTCTGTTTCCTTCAACAGTGATTTATATTGCTCAAGGGAAAACTTAAACTTGGCAGGATCCACAGTGTCACAGACACAAGTCCTTGGGCATAAATATCTGGAGTGTTTTGGCTACCTCTGGAGGAAAAAAAGAAAACACTATGAAGGCAAGATGGAGAATAAGAAAGAACTGAGGAGAGGCTTTACCATTACTATGTTTATTTTTGGTTGATTTTCTTGGTTTATTTTGTTTTGTTTTAAAGTAACTTCAAAATAAAGAATGGAAGAAAAAGTACGTAACAGAATAAAGCAGATAAATTGATATTTTGATCCTAAGTAGATTTCTCTATTTAATAGCAATTCTATAAAATTTCATATTTCATACATGGAAAACACATATACTTGATCCCTTTCAGTTGGGAAGAATTTCTGTAATAATTATACCTACTTATTACTAGCTTGCATGATACATAAGAAGATTTAAGTAACCTTCATTCTTCAGTGTTAATGTGACTACCTAAAGGGAGATACATTTTAATATAAAAATACTTCCTAGTGTCATAATTTTTAAAAATGGACAGCTTGAGCACTAAAAAAACCCCTAAGTTTCAAATATGATATTAAATTCTAAGCAAATACAATGCCCCAAGATCTTTTATTGTGAATAGAATCTTTTAAAGCATATTTCTATAATCTCTTCAATGTGATTGATAATATCTCAATGAAGAAACATAAGTTATATAAATTTACTGAAATTGAAAAAATAATTATTCCTATAAAAGTTAACTCATTCACATAATTCTTGATTCTGAAAACCAAATTTACCTTTCAGGAAAATACAGCCTTTGTTCTGGAACTGCTGTTGTGCTACGTTAACTTTACCTCATTTCATTTTTCAAAATATTTAACCAATAATAAGACTCATTTTACAAATTTGGAAACAAAATCAACACATCACAAACTAATGGTGAAATATAACTTATTTATTCCAGAAGGTAATGGTCAGATACCAAGATACATGTACTGTTCTATTTTAATGAACATAATAGATTATGAGACACTGAGCATGTTTACGTCATGAAGCACTGAACTATATCATGTAAAAGACCCAATTTCTTTTTCAGACTACTTCCCTAATGAGCCACATGGGATAAATACTTTACCACCCCTACTTATTTTAAAGAATTTCACATTTCTTCTTTGAGTAACCCAAACCCAAAGTCACACTTTGGACCATTTTATCACTTACCATGGTTTTGCCTCTTAACTTTTACACTCTTCTTCAACTTCTGTGTAATCATTAGTTTTCCATGGATTCAATTTTTCCTCCAACCTCTTGATTCCCTTCAATTTATACCAGGCTGTAAAGCTGCTATTGGATTGACTTGTTTCTCCACCCTGTCAGAACTACATTATGTATATTATATATAATATACAGTATTACTTATTCGTGAATTATAGTATATATATAGTATACATATTAGTCCTATACACTATTTCATCCAAACACACACTAGAACCCATCATGCTCTTGGTCTTTCACTGTACTGTTCCTGAAAATTCCCATTTGTGGAAACAGCATAATTAAAAATGGAGAATTTGTGGCATCATTTAGACCGGGATGATACCGTACTAATTAGCAAAGCATCTGGGTACCGTTATCCTCAGTTGATCCCCGCATAGAGTGGTGACTATGATATAGATGCAGGAGATGCTGCAGAAATTAACTATCGTGAGTTTGTGTGCCCATGCTACATGCTGTGTGTGGCAGCTGTTCGAGAAATGTTAGCACTTTTCTACTGCCTTGTTTAATTCCCAGGATGCTAAACACAGGAGGGGCAAAGCATGTGTGCTAGGACTGACACTGCTGCTACAAATGCACTGCTTTCGTCAGAGAGGCATTCCTGACGTTGTTCACAGCACAATGTTTACTTGATTGTTAACTTCTCTGGTCACCTTCAGATATCACATCAAAGCTTGTCTTCCTCTAGTCACTTACCTTTTGTCAGCATTCTGTAGCCTCAGCAGGTGATGTCGATTCCTATTTCATAAAGATTATCAGAACAACCTTCAAAGCATCGTGGTGTCTCACACAGACCTCAGATTAACCACATAACCTTCTACCGCTGCTGTTTTCTGAAGCTATAGGAAAGTGTCAATGTGAAGGAATCTGTTTATTGAGAAATATATTTTCTTTTGTAATGATTGTCATGGTTCATTTTTTTTTTAAATCAAAACAGTTGAGCGTATAGATATTAGGAATTAGGAATCACATCTGAACTTTAGATATTTGGATAATGTACAGCATTTACATAATCTATGGTAAGTATGAATACACAGCAACAATGAGTCCTGCAATAGGTTTATTTATAAGTATTGAAATCACAGGGCATTGTATGTATTTTTGATCCTTAAAATGCCATTTCAAAGGCATAAGTACATTAAAACTGCAGGTACAATTTTGATTATAGCCGAAAAAATTCTAGCTTTTTGTTTTTTTTAAGCTTGAGTTCATGCATGATTGCATACCAACTGGAAACATTATGCAGAACTAGTACTGCAAATATAGCCTGGGGCCTGCGTATGGTCTTTTGACATGCTACCTTCTGTTATTCTGCTGAGTTCATGACTCTGGAAGGCTTAACGGCCCTAGATGCACTTTTAAGGAATTAGTGATCATAATGAAAATCACAGCCCTTATTCTCTGCTGCATGGGTTGAAATAAGCATGTATGGCCAAATGTAACAGGGCTAGGAGGAAAAATAATGCTTTGCCCTCAGGAATTTGACCCTATTTGAATTTTACTCATGCTTTGGAGGTCTATGGACTTTCCTACTGTTGAAAGAGGACAAATTCTAAATGATGGCTTCAGATAGAAAAACAGAAAAGCAGGCACTGCTTGGATCAGCATTTTGAATGAACACTTGTTCTCTTCTTTGATTATTGAGAAGCTCAGCATCTTCTAAGTTCACAGGCAGAAGCTGTCATAATAATACATGAAGTGACTATAACCAATTAACCAGCACACAGTATGTATGTTTCCTATCAGGGTTTCA
This sequence comes from Ursus americanus, assembly GCF_024610735.1. Classification (NCBI taxonomy): domain Eukaryota; kingdom Metazoa; phylum Chordata; class Mammalia; order Carnivora; family Ursidae; genus Ursus; species Ursus americanus. Next base: position 58,817,205 of record NC_142145.1, read on the forward strand.
TGCTTTATTAGCTATCCGTTTTCCTCTCCAATTTAAAAATCTATTTCTGATTATAAGTAATCCTAAATCATGTGATCATGTGATTATTTTTCTTCTAGAAATCTGTACAAATCTTAATGGACTAAATATATGGCCTTAAATACACACACCCACACACACACACACACACACACACACACACACAGAGTCTCCTGGAAGAATAAAATATTTATATCTTCTCTGATATCCCATATGTAAGCAAAAATAATTTAAAGAAACAGACAAGAAAATCTATTAAAAATAATCTTGGAGATGTTATAAGAATATCTTCCAAATACAAGGGCATCTGGCCAAATTAAAGAAGTACAATGAGCAAAAACATTACCTTCCAGACCCTGAGAAGAATTTCTCTAAGAATTACAATGTCCTGAGAGCCTAAAGAAAAATCTCTAATTAGACGAGCGAGGTCTAGAGGGGGTATGTGAATGTCCTGGGAGAAGTGGAGAACATCCCTTTTGAAAACTCAGCTCCTCAAGGGTTTATTTCTGGGCCCTCTATTATGTTCTATTGATCTATATGTCTTTTTTTGTATCAGTACCATAGTGTTTTGATTACTACAACTTTGTAGTAGATCTTGAAATCTGGGATTGTGATGCCTCTAGGTTGTTCTTTTTCAAGATCTCTTTAGTTATTCTGGATCTTTTGTGGTTCCATACAAATTTTAGGATTATTTGTTCTAGTGAGAAATACTGTTGGTATTTTGATGGGGATTGCATTAAATATGTGGATTGCATTGGTTAGTGTGGACATTTTAACAATATTTATTCTTCCAGTCCATGAGAATGGAGTATCTTTCCATTTGTGTTGTCGGTGACTTTTTTCATCAAAATTGTATGATTTTCAGTCAGGTCTTTCACTTTGTTTACATTTATTCCTAGGTATTTTATTATTTTTGGTGCACGTGTAAATGGGATTTTTGTCTTAATTTCTCTTTCTGCTACATCATTATCAGTATAGAAAAATGCCACAGATTTCTGTAATTTTTTTTTTGGTATCCTGCAACCTTTCTGAATCTGTTTATCAGTATTAGTAGTATTTTGGTAGCATCTTAGGTTTTCTATACATAATATCATGCCATCTACAAATAGTGAAAGTTTTACTTCTTCCTTACCAATCTGGAAGTTTTTTTATTTCTTGTCTGATTGTTGTGGCTAAGACTTCCAATACTAGAATGAATAAAAATGGTGAGAGTGGACATTCTCATCTTGTTCCTGAGCTAGAGGGAAAGCTCTCACTATTTTTCACCATTGAGTATGATATTAGCAGTGGGGTTTTCATGTATAGCCTTTATTATGTTGAAATATATTTCCACTAAACTTAGTTTGTTTGAGGATTTTTATCCTGAAGGGGGCTTTTTTTTTTTTCATTCAGTATTTCTCTATTCTGTTCAAGAATATTTCCAGCACTCAATTCTCTTTATATTTCATGTTCTTAAAAAATTTTGAGAAGGCATCATTAAACATCATCATCTTTCACATTAATAATTTTTAATCTGAAGTCAAACTTTGATAAAACAAGGATATATTAATATTTAGATCACTTACTTCTATTTAAAAAGCAGATGTGAATTAATTTGGTTAATATGTAAGTAATAAAAGTGATAAATCTTACCATTTTTAGATGACAACGTTCTTTCACCTGAAAATATTTTACTAAAAAATTACAGATAAATTTATATTTCTTATAATCCTCTGTGAATTTGGAACCAATTATAAACGTGTTTCCTTATTTTCCCAGTGTAGAAATGTCCAAAACAAACAAAAATATAGAGCTAGGCCAGTATTTGAAACTTAGTATAATAATCTTGAGTATCTATGAAATCATATAATTTCAATAGAAATTAATTCATGAAAAAGTACTGTTTCAAATTAAAATATGTGGTTTTATTATTCATATTACTATTATTACTTTGTAATAATGTTCCGTGCAGTGCTGTGAGTTGGCAACAGAAGGGAATCACATGAACGTCCTCTATCTGTGAAGGGCTCAATGGCTGCGGTAACTGAAGGGACTTCTGGAATGTTGTGCAGCACAAGGAGGCGCCTGCTCCGGACCCTGGAGGGGCCCCAGGGATGGGTTCCTTCACAACCAAAGGGCAGAGCAATAGGCATAGTACCATGAGCCCCATGCCCCTTTAGGGAAAAGTCTCCCAGCTCACCAGGATCTCGAGCAAGGGATGAGAGGTGGTTTAAGGTCGCTTTTCTGATATTCGTACAGCTATGTGGATAGGGACTGTGCATTGGGCCAAGGCCGTTGGCAGGGCCCTGAGGGCAGGATTGGGGAGGAGATGGGGATCCAGGTTCACATGGGAGCAGGAGTCTAGGAGGGAGCCCCGAGGAGCCCAGAGGCTGGTTTCTGGGATCTGGGTCCCTTTGTGCCGCATCGGTGCCCTGGGTGCTGGGTCCCTCCGGCACCTCCACTCACCCTGAGCCAGCGCTGGACTTTGTTGGTAGTAGGGGACTCCTTCGTGTCCTTCAAGGAGGTGGGGCAGGGGATCCCATCATTCAGCTCCTGCCCTGTCTCCTATGTGGAGCTCTGTAAAGACAGTGCCCGGCAGCCAGGCAGGAGGCCTCAGAGTTCTGTCTGGCTGCCTTTGCTGGTCCTCAGACCCAGGGGACTCCCTTGCAGACACACCACACCCCAGGATGCACGCAGCTCCACCATGGAGAGAAAAGTGACACAGCTCGAGGGCCTTGGATTCACTCTGGCCCTGGTGAGAGGCACCTCAGGAATCCTCTTTCCACCCTGCCCACCGTGGCATCAGTGTGAACATGAAGGCATCCCCAGGGTATCCACTGCCCCGCAACCTCCTCCAGCCCAGGGCGGGACCTCCCCTCTTTCCCTGAAACTGGGGCAATGGGGCTGCCCAGGGATGGCTTGGAGAGGTGGTCTGGCCTGGCCTAGGCCGCTCGGTATTACCTTCCGGCACCTCCTGGCAAAGGCCCTGCAGCGTCGGGGGCGCGTCGGGGGCGCGGGTTGAGCCAGTGTCTGCAGCATGTGAAAAGTCCCTCACCCCGGGGTTTCTGGAAGCCAGAGCCCCGGAAAATGGGCACGCAGCAAGAGAACATCTTTCACTATCGAATGTCTCCGGCCAAGTGAGCCTGATACGGGACCGCACTAGAATGTGGGTGCCTGGTGACCGGGGTTCCAAGTTCTGTTGGGGTCGGTTATCAGGGAAGTGACTTCACTTCCTGGGATCCCCTCCCTGAGTCCACACCTGGACTAGCACCTACACAAACAGTGCTCTGGGCTGCCGACTGATCATCCCCTTTCTGCATGCCATGCCACATGCGTACCCAGTGACACCAACACAACCCTCTCCACAGGCCCTAGGGAAGGTCTGGGTGCAGCCAGGGCCCCAGCTTAGAAACACCCCAGGCTCTGACGCAAGTCTCCATCTTCCCTGTTTTGGACCCCAGAGAAGCCGTTGTGCCCGTCAGGGATGGTCTGTGTCTTGCCTGTGCGATAGGGATTATTCCAGCATGTACTTCTTGCAGAAGTCCACAGGCATAGGTGGGATACCATCTAAGAAATTGGGGGAGTGGTGTCGCACGTAGGGAATACCTGCCACCACATTTTCTTCCTTTCTCACCTTCTCTGAGTCTGTAGCTCCTCCGATGCCACCCACAGTCCCTATTGTGTTGTGTGTGTATCTGTGCACATGTGTGTGCCCCAATACTCCTATTGTGCAGGCCCAGAAGATGAGAGTCCCACCTAGGGGTGGATGGGAAATAGCTTTCCCAGGTCTTAGGCTTTCTAATTTCCAAGGCAAACCCTGCAGAAGGCATTGGAGCCTTGGCTTAGAGGGGCTGAGCCCACCCTTACCCCTAGATGCTGCCAGTCATGTGTCACGAGCCATCCCTCCTTTCTTCTGGGTGTCATGCGGGCAGGGGTGCCGTCAGTGGGTTGCCCTGGCCTGGGCTCCTCCTCAGACAGGTACGTGCTGGGATGCCTCCTGCCTGGGATGTCGATGCTTCTTCTCACCCCCATACCATCTCCAGGTCTACAGCCAGTTCCAAAACACAACCTCTTCCCGAGCTCCCAGTGAGTAGCTAGGTTCAGCCATGGCCCCAACGTTGAGGACACTCGGAGAGCTGGGTTCAGGCCTGGTTCTGCCTTCTTACCAGTCTGTGATTCTGGGCAAGGCACGGACCCTGCTGGGGACTTCCACTTCTCTCCCCAGTGGCTCCCTGTGATCCCCATCTCACGTGTGCACTCCTTGTGTAAACCCTCCCGTGAAGTGTAGCCTGGACTTAATGATTCACTTCCATCACACCAAAGATGGCAGCTTGACCGAAAGCCCCTTCCGAGATTTGGTTCTAATAGCTCAGTGCCTATCCGTGAATCACTCTGACCCCTGTCCTCGCTCTGATGCCCACCCAGGGGCTGGAACCATGACACAGACACGTGCGTGTGGCCTGGCCCTGAGGGATAAGAGACAGAGGAGAACTCAGGCCTTCGATGGGGACTGAATCCTACCAACACCACTGAGTGAGCTGAGGTTTTAAGTGAAGTAGGTCATGTTCCGCAATTGATAACAGCCCCAACTTCCTGAGAGGCTCTGGCAGGAGCCCCCAGCTGAGCACTTCTTTATTCCTGGTCCTCTTAGACTGTGAGACAGTAAGGGTTTGTGGGTTAAGGCACTGAGTGTGGGGAAAACGGGGTCTCACAGCAGGAGGAGCAGGGCACTGTGAGTGTCCAGCTGCTCTGACCCTGCCCCTCTGCTCCTCCCCCCCCCGTTCTCCTCCTCAGCTTCCTTCAGCCACCCTGGCCTCCTGTCTAACCTCCACTCCGGCAACATCAAATTCTGCCTCCAACAGTCTTCTGCACCACGGTGCCCTCTGCTGGGCTACGTAGACTGGGAGTGGTGCAGGGCTGGCTCCTCCTTCCCCTCTGCAGGAAATCTCACTGTGGCCTCAGCACAGCCTTTTCAGACCCCTCACCTGGCAGGAGTTCAGCACCCAGTTGTTGCACTTTGCTCTTTCTCTATGGAACAATTGCTCTTTTCGTTCACGTTTTTGTTTCATGTTTTGTCCATCTTCCCCTCTAGACCCTGAGCTCCTCGAGGGAGGACCTGGTTGGCTTAGCAGCATTGGCACTGAGTCCTCAGGGCCCAGTGGCTGAATGAACAGGTGAGAACATCCATCCCACCACTGACCAGCTCAATTGTTAGAGCCTAAGTGACTTTGGTCATTTGTATGTACTCTTATTTTTATATTCTCACCTCAAGAAGCTGGAAGAGCAACAGAGGGACAGGCCTAATCCATGCACGAGGAAGCAGTTGACCAAGATTAGAGCAGAAATCAATGAATTAGAAACCAGGAGTACAGTAGAGCAGATCAACAGAACTAGAAGCTGGTTCTTTGTGAGAATTAAGAAAAATTGACATACCACTGGTAAGACTTATCCAAAAGAATAAAGGACCCAAATTAATAAAATTATCAATGAAAAAGGAGAGGTCACAACCAACACCAATTAAATTGAAGGATTATTAGAAACTTTTATCAACAGCTTTATGCCAATAAATTAAGCAATCTGGATGAGATGGAGGCCTTCCTGGAAACCTATGAACTACCAAGACTGAAACAGGAAGAAATTGATTTTTAAAACAGGCCAATTAATTATGAAGAGATTGAGTCAGTGATAAAAAACATTCCAAAAAACAAAACTCCAGGCCCAGACGGTTTTCCTGGGGAATTCTACCAAACATTCAAAGAAGAAATGATACCTATTCTCCTAAAGCTATTTCAAAAAATATAAACAGAAGGAAAGCTACCAAACTCATTCTATGAGGCCAATATTACCTTGATCCCCAAACCAGGCAAAAACCCCATCAAAAAGGAGAATTACAGACTGATTTCCCTAATGAATATGGACACCAAAATCCTCAACAAGATCCTTGCTAATAGAATCCAACAGTACATTAAAAGGATTATCCATCATGACCAAGTGGGATTCATCCCTGGGATGCAAGGGTGGTTCAACCTTTGCAAATCTATCAGTGTCTTAGATTTTATCCAGAAAGAAAAATTCAAAAATCATATGATTCTCTCAATAGATGCAGAAAAAGCATTTGACAAAATACAGCATCCTTTCCTGATTAAAATCCTTCAGAGGGTAGGGATAGAGGGTACATTCCTCAATCTCATAAAAAACATCTATGAAAAGCCTACAGCAAATATCATTCTCAATGGGGAAAAGCTGGAAGCCTTTCCCTTAAGATCAGGAACACGACAAGGATGCCCACCCTTGCCACTATTATTCAACATAGTACTAGAAGTCCTTGCAACAGCAATCAGACAACTAAAAGGGATCAAAGGTATCCAAATCAGCAAAGAAATCAAACTGTCTCTCCTCACAGATGACATGATACTCTATATAGAAAACCCAAAAGAATCCACTCCCAAACTATTAGACTTTATACAGCAATTCAGTAATGTGGCAGGATACAAAATCAATGCTCAGAAATCAGTTGCATTTCTATATACGAATAATGAGACCGAAGAAAGAGAAATTAGGGGATCCATCCCATTTACAATAGCACCAAAAACCATACGTCACCTTGGAATTAACTTAATCAGAGACGTAAAGGATCTATATTCTAGAAACTATAAATCACTCTTGAAAGACATTGAGGAAGACACAAAAAGAAGGAAAAATATTCCATGCTCATGGATCGAAAGAATTAACATAGTTAAAATGTCCATGCTACCCAAAGCAATCTACAATTTCAATGTTATCCCGATCAAAATACCAATGACATTTTTCGAAGAACTGGAACAAATAGTCCTTAAATTTGTATGGAAGCAGAAAAGGCCTCGAATTGCCAAGGAACTGTTGAAAAGGAAAAACAAAGCTGGGGGCATCACAATGTCAGATTTCGAGGTGTACTACAAAGTTGTGGTCACAAAGACAGCATGGTACTGGCACAAAAACAGACACATAGACCAATGGAATAGAATAGAGAACCCAAAAATGGACCCTCGGCTCTTTGGGCAACGAATCTTTGATAAAGCAGGAAAAAAAACATCCGTTGGAGAAAAGACAGTCTCTTCAATAAATGGTGCTGGGAAAATTGGACAGCTATATTCAAAAGAATGAAACTTTTTTTTTTAAATGATTTTTTATTATATTATGTTAGTCACCATACAGTACATCCCCGGTTTCCGATGTAAGGCTCGATGATTCATAAAATGGGCAGAATATATGAACAGACACTTTTCCAATGAGGACATACAAATGGCTAACAGTCACATGAAAAAATGTTCAAAATCATTAGCCATCACGGAAATTCAAATCAAAACCACACTAAGATACCACCTTATGCCAGTTAGAATGGCAAATATGGACAAGGCAAGAAACAACAATTGCTGGAGAGGATGTGGAGAAAGGAGATCCCTCCTATATTGTTGGTGGGAATGCAAGGTGGTACAGCCACTCTGGAAAACAGTGTGGAGGTCCCTTAAAAAGTGAAAAATTGAGCTACTATATGACCCAGCCATTGCACTACTGGGTATTTACCCAATGATACAGACGTAGTGAAGAGAAGGGCCATATGCACCCCAATGTTCATAGCAGCATTGTCCACAATAGCTAAATAGTGGAAGGAACCGAGATGCCCTTCAACAGACGACTGGATTAAGAAGTTGTGGTCCATATATACAATGGAATATTACTCAGCTATCAGAAAGAACGATTTCTGAACATTTGCTGCAACATGGATGGCACTGGAGGAGATAATGCTAAGTGAAATAAGTCAAGCAGAGAAAGACAATTATCATATGATTTCTCTCATCTATGGAAATTAAGAACTAGGAAGATCGGTAGGGAAAGAAAGGGATAAAGAAAGGGGGGTAATCAGAAGGGGGAATGAAACATGAGAGACTATGGACTCTGAGAAAGAAACTGAGGGCCTCAGAGGGGAGGGGGGTGGGGGAATGGGATAGAATGGTGACGGGTAGTAACGAGGACATATATTGCATGGTGCACTGGGTGTTATATGCAAGTAATGAATCATCGAACTTCACATCAGAAACCAGGGATGTACTGTATGGTGACTAACATAATATAATAAAAACATTAAACTAAAAAAATGAGAAAGAAAATAAAAAGTCGCCGGGGGCTCAGAGGGCCTTGCTGATTCTCCCGCCCTCAATGCTCAGCGGTGCCCCGAGGGGCACAGGTGGCTGCGTGGCAGTAGAGTGAGTCCAGCACTGGGGCTCGGGTGTCCCCAGTTCCCAGTGCTGCGGTGCCAGGCCCCTGGGGAGGGACCCCTTGGCGGCTGACATAGAGTTAGCGTTGGCCCCAGGAGCCCGGCAGGCCCTGTCCTCCAACTGTGCGGCCAGTGGAGCGGTGGGCCGAGGTGAGCGTGTGGGGGTGGGGGAGCGTGGGTCCAAGCGTAGTGGCGCGGGGGGCCATCGAAGGTCGCCGGGTGCTTGTGGGGACCTGCCAGTTCTCCCATCCTGAACGCTCGCTGGCGCCCCGACGGGCCATGGTGGCTGCATGGTGGCAGGCTGAGTCCGGCGCTGGGGCACGGGGGTCCCCAATTCACTGCACTGGGAGGCCAGGCCCCTGAAGAGGGGCCCCTCGGCCCCCGACCTAGGGTTAGGGTAAAGCTGCAGGAGCCTGGCAGGCCCGATCCGCCAGCTGTGCAGTAAGCAGAGTGGTGGGGCGAGGTGAGGAAGTGGGGGAGGAGGAGCGTGGGCCCAATGGTTGAGGCGGGGGGGCCGAGGAAGGCAGCCGGGGGCTCTGGGGGCCCTGCCCGTCTCCTGCCCTGAATGCTCGGCGGCACCCCAAGGGGCCCGGGTGGGTGTGTGGCATCAGGCTGAGTCCTGCACTGATGCTCACGTGTCCCCAATTTCCGGCGCTGAGTCGCCAGGCGCCTAGGAAGGGGCCCCTCGGTGGCCAACCTAGGGTTAGGGTTAGGCCCCAGGAGCCCGGCATGCCGGATCCACCCACTGTGCGGAGACCTGAGCGGCGGGCTGAGGTGAGGGCGCGGGTGAGGGGGAGCGTGGGCCCAATGGTCAATGGCGCGGGGTGCCATCAAAGTCGCTGGGGGCTCGGGGGCCCTGCCCATTCTCACACCCTGAATGCTCGGTGGCGCCCCAATGGGCCAGTGTGGGTGCGCAGCTGTAGGCTGAGTCTGGCGCTGGGCTTGGGAGTCCCCAATCCCCGGAGCCGCGGCGTCAGACCCCTAGGGAGTGGCCCCTCAGCGGGGGACCTAGGTTTTCTTCGGGTTAGGCCCCAGTAACCTGGAAGGCACAATCTTTGGGCTCTGCGGCAGGGCATGTGAGTGAGCTTTGGCTAATGCAGAGGGCCCTAACTTCTTCAAGAGGGCAGCGAGGGGACTGTGATCTGGGGGCTGCTGGACCCTCATCCCACACATCTGCAATTCCTGTGAGAGGGTCCAGGTCTGAGGGCTTCTTCTGCAGAAGAGGAAAGGGGTCCTGGAGAGCCCTGGGTGGGGTGTGGGCCCAGTGGGAGAGCAGAGGGGGCTGGAGGGCAGCCTCAGCCCCTAACAGAGTCATTCCCCATCCCCGCCACACCCCATCCCTGTCTCTACCCCAATCCTGGGACCCAGAACAAAGGGCATGGATTCCACACATCTGGTGGAACGTCGACACTGTGTGCTCAGCAGGTACTCAGGAGACCCAGGGAGGGCTCGGGGACTGGACGTCCTCCACCCAGTGGGAGATTAGTATCCACAGAAGGACACCCTCTCCTGGCACCTACTGAACGAGGCGGCACATAGGCATGGGAGTGGAAGTGGGAGGTATCGGGAGGGTCCTGGGAAGGCCAGGGATGGGACAGTCCCTTTGTTCCCTCCTTGGTTGGACAGTCACAGAGCACTAGTGTGCACTGAGGACAATGACCACGCCAGACACGCCACCCCTCCCTGCCCACATGCAGTGGAAGTCACGCGGCGAGTGGGCAGGGAGACTGAGCAGGGCGGCCAGCTTCCATTTGGAGGACAGAAATGGTCACACCAGGGGTCAAGGGCTCCCACCCACAGAGGCTTTAGGCCAGCCCCTCCTCAGTGACCAGGCCTGCCTCAGGCAGGAGTGCCCCATCACAGGTGGACATGGAGTAGGAATGGGCTCTGACAGCCAGGAGCTGGGGACCCAGGGGCCCAGGTTCCCACAAGGGTTCCCTGGGGCATCCGTGTGGTAGGTGCCCTGTCCTCTGACTCCTCTGCCCACCTGTCTGTCCCCAGGGCCATATCCTCCATCCTGGGCACCTGGCTGGACCACTACCCTGAAGATTTCTTCCAGCCCCCAGAATTTCCCTGCCTAAAGACACTACTGGCATACGTAGGGCTCAACATGCTGGGCTCCAACCTAGAGCAACGTGCCTGGCTCCTCCTCTCTCGCCTGCGACACTGTGAGCCAGCTGAGCCACAGACTGGGGGTGAGGAGGACTGGGGGTGACTGATGGAGGGCTGTGGAGGGGAGAGAGTGGGCCACACAGAGCAAGCCTCCACAGACTGCAGTGTGGCTGGGAGCAAGGAGTGGTCTCAGATCACTGTCCCCATGGGCTACAGTTTGGGGAAACCACCCAGTGTCGGGTTCTTAGACTCAGACAATTTTGAATGGTGGGCAAAGTGGCCTTCATTTGGAAGGGACATGGAAAGACAATCATGATGACCATACTTTCTCTTCTTGGAGTGACAGAAGCAGCCCAAGGGCGAGATCCAGAACCGCCCCGAAAGCTAGTCCCAGCTCCCACTGTGGTGCCTGCTGCAGCTTCAGAGCCTGAGCTGGAAATACCCATCACTGCTGCTGGAGCTCAACAACTCAAAATCAGGGACATCACCAGCCGAGTCAGGCCCAATGCAGCTGGTGGTCAGAGCTCTGAACCACCGTGAGGACGTGCAAGAGTAACCTGCGCCTTTGGAAAGCCAGGAGCCTGAGCAGAATCCAGCATCAGCTACAGAGGTCCCTGAAGAGCCCCTTAGGCCACGTCCCATGTCAGAGCCAGTGAAGGATATACTCCTGGCTCTGACCCTCTGTCAGGTGCGAGAAGAGTCACCTGCACCTTTGACAGCATGGGAGCCTGAGCAAGCTCCGGAACCAACCATGGAGGTCCCTGAAGAGCCCGTGATGACACCTGCCATTTCAGAGCCACGGCAGGATATACTCACAGCTCTGACTCCCTGTCAGGAGCTTGAAGACCCACCTGCACCTTTTGCAGCCCCGGCGCCTGCGCACGCTGCAGCACTAGCTATGGAGGTCCCTGAAGGGCCCCTGATGCCACTTGCCATGTCAGAGCCAGCAGAGGATACACTCACACCTCTGTTGAACTGTCAGGAGCTGCAAGAGCCACCAGCATCTATGGCAGCCCCAGAGAAGGAGCAGGCTCCAGCACAAGATATGGAGGTCCCTGAAGGCCCTGATATGCTACCTGCCATGTCAGAACCACCACAGGATATAATCACAGCTCTGACTCCCTGTCAGGAGATCTAAGCCCTCCTGCACCTTTGGCAGCCCCAGAGCCCTCGCAGGCTACAGCACTAGCTATGGAAGTCCCTGAAAGGCTCGTGATGCCACCTGTCATGTCAGAGCCACAGCAGGATCCACTCACAGCTCTGACTCCCTGTCAGGAGATCTAAGCCCTCCTGCACCTTTGGCAGCCCCAGAGCCCTCTCAGACTGCAGCACTAGCTACGGACGTCCCTGAAAGGCTCGTGATGCCCCCTGTCATGTCAGAGCCACAGCAGGATCCACTCACAGCTCTGACTCCCTGTCAGGAGCAGGAAGATCCACCTGTATCTTTGGCCACACTGGTAACCGATCAGGCAACATCAGCTCGGAGGTCCCTGAAGGGCCCCTGATGCCACCTGCCCTGTCGGAGCTGGCGCAGGACACGCTCGCAGCTCTGCCTCCCTGTCAGAAGCTCCAAGAGCCACCTGCACCTTTGGCAGCCCTGGAGCCCAACCAGGCTCCAGCAGCAGCTATGGAGGTCCCTGAAGGGCCCCTGATGTCACTTGCCTTGTCAGAGCCACGGCAGGATATACTCACAGCTCTGACTCCCTGTCAGCAGCTACAAGAGCCACCTGCCCCTTTGGCAGCCCCGGAGTCCGAACAGGCTACAGCACCAGTGATCGAGGTTGGCGAAGGGCATCGGCAACCACCTCTCTCAGTGGAGCAAACGGCCTAGGCCCCGGAGAGCAGTTCCTGCTCGCTGAATCCCCAAAGGATGGCTTCCCCTCCCCTGTCATTCCAGTGTTTCTAATTTTTGCGCTGTTCATGCACCTATTTCATAGCTTAATATATTCTGGTCTATAAATAAAGGATAAATTGGGTTTACATGGAATTTTACTCTGATCCTTTTAAATTGTACATCCAGGTGTCATTAGGTACAGAGTGTTTTACAACCTTGTCCTTCTACAATATTTCCCTCCCAGAGACTCCTGTGCCACTCGTCAGATACTGCTCATTCCCTCAGCCCAGTCCCTGAAGCCACAGCTCCCCTCTCCTCTCTGCCTCTGTGAGTTACTTCTGGGTTTTCATGTGTGTGGGATCAGAGAGTGTGGCCTTTTTGTATCTAGCTACGTAACTTATGAGTGATTCATTTTTTGTCAGGTTTTTTTCTCCTAAAAAACAAACAAAAACAAAAACAGAAACCAAAAAAACCATTTTACTACAAAGGAATATTCGTGATTCAATACTGTGCATGTGTAGCCCCAAAATGAAACTTTTTCATTATCTGGGATAGGCTTCCCTTTTGTAAGTATGACCCAAGAGTCAGAAATATCTGGGTCCAGGAGACACCTTCAAAATCTTTCATTTTCCGGGATAGACAAGGTTTCAATGATTCTAATGTGCATATTATAAAAATATTAAGCCTGCATATTAAATCTTCCTTTTTATTACAAACATATCAGGTAATTAAAAAGTTCTCTAAGGTTTTAGCCAGATAACGTTTTGTTAGTAAAATAGTGATGTAAATATGAAAAAAGGAAGACACGTTCCTTCTACCTTCTACCATGATAGCCCATAACACATGGCGTCCCTCTTCCAGTCCTTTCCCTCGGAGTGTATGGGTGAGTGTGTGCAAGGGAGGGGGTTTGCCTGTGTGTGGGACAGGGTGGGGCAGGGAGGGTTCCACAGCTGGGCTCTTGTTCGGCCTGAGGTCCCCACAGTGGACAGGCACTGCTACTCCTGTCCCCTTCTGCATTATCAGGGGCTACACATCATTTACTCAGCAGCACCACCTCCCGAACAACTGAGACATCTCCAATTCTTTGAATCTCATCCTTAAAGTGAAGAGTACAATGTGCTGTAAATCTCTTTTGCTTTAGGACTGTTTCCTAAAAGCACAATTTCTGGAACACACTTTAGTCCCATTGTTGGAGTATTGGCAGCAGGGTCCTCTAGCTATACTCTCTTTCTTTCCGTGGAGCCTTGCTCGGGAAAGGAGGGTCCCCGGAGACTAGAGATGAACCCTGAAATCACAAGGAAGACAAGCCAGCAGCGAGGCCATCAGGCTACCTGGGCGGGACCCGTGGAGCAGGGAAGAGCCTGTCCATACCGCCCTCATGGATCCTCCCTCCACAAGCATCCCTGCCCCCCCACCCCCCCATCCCCGTCCTGGAACACCCCTCATCCAGACCCCGTCCCGGGACACACCCCAGCCACTCCAGCCCCTCCTGCTCTAGAACTCAGCTTCTAAGTAGAGCAACCTGGTCCTGCTTCCAGGCCAGCAGAGGGGCGTCGGCCTGGCCACACTTGTCTGCTTGCTCCGGGTCCATCCTTTTTGGGCCCTCTCCTCGCAGGAAGGAACCAACCTCTCATGGCAGCTCAGGTCAGGGAGTCACAGACATGACCTGAATGTGTTCATCCGTATGTCCACTAGGTGGCAACAGCAAGAACTGCTTGAACCTCTGTGAACAGGAGGGACCTTTACTGAGGAGGGAAGAGAAGGCTAGCTGAGGACAAAGCAGGAATTCACACCTCCCCCCCCATATGTGGTGTACATGACATTTCTCAGGCACTCCTGGCTGCCCTAAAGGGCAAAGAAATAATTAACCTATAGACACCACAATCCTGCAAGACTTAAGTCTCCCTCAACTTCCCAATGTCTTAGCAGTTTACAAGAACCAAGCATTTCTATCAATAACTTAGCTTCCTGTAGGGAAAGTAGATACAATGAAATGTCCTTCGAATCTGCAGCCTCCAGGAAGTTCCCAAATGTCTTAATGTTCATGCCTTGCTAGAGGGCAAAACCACCTTCCCTTGACAATGGCAAGGCCTCCATATCTTGTGAGTCTTCTTTAACATATGCAAGTATTATCTCAACCTCCCTTTTTCCTTACCTTCCCCCAACCCCATAGTCTATCATCAGCCACCCTCACAAGCTGGGGCAACAGCTCTTTCTGCCACGGGTCCTGCCATAAACCACCAATTTTGCACCAAAGATGTCTCAAGAATTCTTTCTTGGTAGTCGGCTCTAGATTCCACCCCACCGAACCTCACCAATATTCCACAACCTCCTCATTTCCAAAGCACACTGGGTGCTCATGGAAGCTGCAGGATGAACAGAGCCTCAACCGGCGGCTTTGGCACTGGGCATAGCCCCTCCACACCCCTCAGGCTCCTCCAGCAGGGATCCCCTGCCCCTGCCAGCCCCAATTCTTAATAACCCTCCAGTTCAGTTGTTGTGAGAGCAGTGCCTACGCTTCCTGCTCGAGACCCAAGTGAGGAGAAGGAAGAAATCCCTCTCCTCGCAGGAAGTCACTTGACTGGGAGTCCACTTGATCAGAAGCTCTCCATCTGGGAGCCCTGCAAAGGACAGGAATGCTGTGACCCTCCGCCTTCCCCAAGGAGCTTTGGTGTGGGGAGCACCGCAGATGTCTACAGAACTTGGCGCACAACAGCATCACACCTCGGAGTCTACAGATTTGGGTGGCCGATTTTATTCTCACCCTCTCAAGAGGCGGGGAAAGCCCTCTGGGAACGCGAGGCACACAGAGCAACCGGCTGACCCTGAGCCCCACCGGGCCCCCTGGCAAGGGGCAGTGCATCCCCGTCCAGGCAAAGACACCTGAGAATCAGCGCACTAGGCCCCTGCCCCCCGAAAACGAGGTGAAAGAACAAGTGAACAGCAAGTTTACCGACCAAAGAGGATGGCCAAACTCAAGCGCAAGGGGATAATAGCACCTAGAGCGCAAGGCTTTTACTCATGATTCACTTCTCTCTCCATTCAAAATTATCCATTTCCTTTTTTTTCTTTTTCCCTTTCCAACTACTTTTTTTTTTATTTTAGCAACTCTTCATTTTTCAATCTTTTCTTAACTTTCCTTTTTTACATTGACATTTTATACATATATTCTTCATTTTTGGATTCCTTTCTCTATATTCAATTTGATTTCTGTGTATATATGAGTTTGGCTTTCTTTACACTTTTGGGATTTAGCGACTTCCAACACACAGACCAAAGACACTCGGGACCAAGTGGCTCACCCTGTTTTGTCCACCCTGTGAGATCCTAATCTCTCTCTCCCCCATCCATTCTTCTCTGGGAAAAGTGACTAGAGGGAGGGATTCCCAGCAAAAGAAAGAGCCAGAGGTAACACTCTCTACCACTAATCTAATGCATACGGTTTTAAGTAAGAAGTCAGAGCTGGAACTCAGGATGACAATTACAAAGTTGCTAGCTGGGGTTGAAAAAGTATAAATGACATGAGAGACTCTCATAGTGCAGAAATGAAATCAAATCAGGCCCAAATTCCAAAGGCTCTAACTGAGATGCAGTCTACATTGGATGTGCATGCTCTAACGGCCAGGGTCAATGAGGCAGAAGACAGAGTCAGTGACACCAAAGACAAGCTGATGGAAAGGAAGGAAGCTGAGGAAAAGAGAGAGAGCCAACGAATGGACCATGGGTGGAGGAATCGAAAAATCAGTGATGCCACAAAAGGAAACAATATTGGAATTACTTCAGCCCCGAGGGAGAAGACACAGAGGGATTTTTCTGTGGAGATCATAGCAGAGAACTTCCCTAATCTGGGAGGGAAACAGGCATTCAAGCCCAAGAGGTAGAGAGGACTCTTCCCCAAATCCAGAAGAATAGAGGAACACCCTAACCTATACAGTGACGTTTGCAATTTCAGACAGAAAGAGAAAATCCTGAAAGCAGCCTGAGACAAGAGGGTCTTCACTGACAGGGGTAAGCACATTAGACTAGCCACATACCTATCCACAGAGACCTGGCACACCAGAAAGGGCTGGCGTGATCGAGTCAGGGTACTAAATGAGAAAAACACGCAGCCAAGAATACTTTACCCAGCAAGGAGTCATTCCGAATAGGAGCAGAGATAAAGAGCTTCCAGGACAGAAAGAAACTCAAAGGATTTGGCCGCTAAACCACCCTGCAAGAAATAGAAAGGGGGATCCTGTAAGTGAAGAGAGACTCCAAGAGTAACACAGACCAGAAAGAAACAGAGACCATCTACAGAATTAGTGACGTGACAGGTAACGCAACCATTTGCTTTTTAGATTTTTTTCTTTATCATTGGTCTTAAGCAATTTTATTGGGATGCAGGTTGATAAGGAGGGTTTTTTTCATGATCTTTATGTTTGGGGGTTTTGTTGGCTGGATTCCTGAATTCTTGAATCTCTGGGTGTAGAGGGTTCATACAATTCAGATAATAATCAGACATTACTTCTTCAAATAGTTTTTTTTCTGTACCTCAGCCAATTTCTTATCTACCAGGCCACGTGAAATTGCTACAAAGCTCACACATACTCTAGTGTTTGTGTGCAGGGCGTGGTTTGCACCCTTCCTTTTCTCTGCTTTATTCTGGACAACTGCTATGATCATACATTCAAGTTCTCTCTATCTCTGTATCTCTCTCTCTCTCTCTCTTTTTGCTATTTAGTGTCTAGCATGAAAGAAAGCCCATCTACTACATTTTTCATCTTAGACGTGCTACTGTTCAGCTCCAGAAGTTGGGTTTTCCTTGTTTTCATGTTTTCTATATCTCTGTTTCACTTCATCCTTTGTGTATATTCTTACGTATGTAAAACCTCTTTCTAACAGTTGTTTGAATGTCCATGTGCAATACTTCCATCGTCTTTTTCATTTCTGGGTAAGTTTCTATTGTTTAATCTTTCTTCTCATTACGAGGTGAACTTTTCTCCTTCTTTGCATCCTGGTAATCTTTTGTTGGAAGGCAGGTATTGTGAATTTTAATTGTTAGATATTAACTATGGCTTATATTTCTACACATACTCTTGAGGATTGTTCTGATGGTGAGGTAGGTTCCTGGAAAACTATTTTATCCTTCCAGACTAGCTTTCCAAAGGTTTGTTACGTGGTATCACAGTAGTCTTCAATGAATTTTGCTACTGTTCTGTTGGTATTCTGAGCTCTCTTTGCAATGTCCCATGAATTACGAGGTTTTCCACTCTGCCTGCTGCCGGTAGAACAGACTTTTCCTGATTGTGTGTGAAGGCTAGTGACATTTTCCTCTCTGCTTCCCCTGGGCTATTATTTTCCCCACACCACATATGTTCCTCACACACGTGCCCTACTGAGGAATTCTATGAAAACTCAAAAGTGATCCTAGATGGCTTTCTGAGGTCCTCTTTCTCTGTGCAGCTCTCCTCAGTATTCTGTACTGTAAACCACAGCCATATTGACTTCTCCAAACTTCCATCTTTCTGTCTCAAACTCAGGAAAATGGCTGAGCTTCGCCTGTATTCTTCATCCCTGACCCGTAGACTGGAAACTAAATCTCTAGGCAGTAAGTTAGGGAAATGCAGAGTCCCCCATGTTTGTCTTCCTTCTTGTACTAGTCACTTCCCTGCATTGCCTGGAAATATATCGAATGTGTTCTTTTGCCAGGGCGCCTGAGTGGCTCAGTTGCTTAAGCCTCCGATTCATGATCTGGACTCAGGTCACAAACTCAGGGTCCTGGGATCAAGACCAGCATTGGGCATCACAGTCAGCAGAGTAGGCTTGAGATTCTCTCTCCCCTCTCCTTCTGCCCTCACCCCACACACTCTTTCTCTCAAACCAACACAGAAAATCTTTCAAATAAAATAAAATAAGTTACTTAAGAGACAGGTTATGTAAGAAGGACATTCATACCCTTCTCTTTTCCTGTTGAAAGCAGGAAATAAACCTACCACGTGAAAGACATCCTTCCTGTTCCAGGAGGCAAAGAAATATCCTTATCACAAGAGATAGGAAATTAAGAGCCAAGAAAGCTGCATAAACAACCTTGTTCCTTTTTACTAATATACCACACTAGCCCAAATTCTGTTCAAACTCCTTACAAATTGAAGCTCCTAATGTTAAGTTTCCTATATCCTGCCAATTCATCTCTGATTTACTGTTTTTGTCTAAAAAGCATAAAAACTGCCTACATGGTTATTTCTTTTGGTCTCAATTTGCCATGCACCTGTAATAAAACTTTGATTTTTTTTCTTAATCTGTCTCATGTAAATTTAATTCTTGGTCCAGTCAGAAGACCATGGGGTAGAGGGAGAATTTTTCCTTCCCTTCTACACATAATCTCTTCTCAGTTTCTGACAATTTCCATAATGTGTTAGTTTCTGATTGCTGCTATAACAAATTACCTCAAATTCAGTGGCTTAAAGCAACGCAAATGTATTATCTTACCGTTCTGCAGATCAGAAGTCTAAATCAGTTTCATGAGGCTAAAACTAAGATGTCAATAGGGCTACAGTCCTTCTGAAGACTCTAGGAGAAAATCTGTTTGTTTGAATTTCCCAGCTTCTAGAATGAATGTAGCCTACATTTCTTGGCTCCCCCCCCCCAACCGGCAATCTCATCATTCCTACCTCTGCTTCTGTGTTCACATCTCCTTCTTGAACTCTGCTTCTCCTGCCTCCCTCTTTCACTCAGGAAGGCCCTTCTGATTATTTTGAGCCCACCCAGATATTCCAGGAGAATCTCCCCACCTCAAGGTCCATAAACTAATCACATTTGCAAAGTCCCTTTTCACAGATTCCCCAGATTCCAACAGCAACATCTTTGGGGGAATTATTCTGCCCACCACACATGACATTAAAAAATTCTTTCTTATCAATCAGAATGAAACCCACAGTAACAGTATTCTTCACTGTCTCCAATGCATTCTTTACAATAACATTGTCCAGTGTGTCAAAACTGATCAAATGTTTTCTCAGTCAGGATGGTTTCAGTTATAGGGAACAGAAATCTTAACTCAAATTCCTAAAATACTGTATTGTAAATTCCACATAGGATCTTTTTATCTCAGTTTACAATAAGTGCGATATTGCACACACCCTAGATTATAAACCCCTTATTGTCTGCTTTTAGCAGAGAGTCAGTGACCTTTCAGAAGGGAGGAGTAGGGCACTTTGATCTTTTGGAGTGGACAGAATGGAATGGGAAGAAGGAAAGAGTCAGTCAGGAGGATCAAAAATACCAAAATGTGGGGCACCTGGGTGGTTTAGTCGATTAAGCATCGGATTTCATTCAGGCCATGATCTCAGGGTACTGGGATCCGGCCCCCTGATGATACCAGAGTGGGGGCTCCCTGCTCTGTGAGGAGTCTCCTTGTCCTTCTCCATCTCCCTCCCCCCGCCATGCTCTCTCCAAAAAATTAATAAACAATCTTTTTAAAAAAAAATACCAAGAAGTCACCTATCCCAAAACCAATGAAACATTTCTGTGCGATTCAACAAGCAACTCTTTTAAGTGTGGCTCCTCTCAGAAATACAGCATCCAAGTGAAGTAATGGAGTAAATATCAGAATCAGCAGCAGAAGACCTGGTTCAGCTGCTTCCCTGATATATAAACTCTGAAAATCACTTAATGCCAAGTCTAATTTTTCTATAATGCTCCCCACAATATCACAGGGATATTGTGAAGATCAAATAAATTAATGAGTGTGAAAGCTTTACAAGCTCTCAAGTGCTATGCCAGCGTCCACAATTCTTCTCATTTATTCTGCAGAGGAAATGGGAACACACAATTTTTGGAGCATGAGGGACTTCCTGGGAGAAAAAGCCTGAGTGGGACATTCAGTATACAGTCAGAGAGGGAAGTAGTGGGCCAAGGGAGAGGGTTACCCAGAAGAAGTGAGAAATACAGACACTGTAGGTTAGGCCAAAAATTAATTTCTCAACCTTGCATAGTATCAGTGACAGTGGTGATAGTAATTGCCCTATAATCAACTGAACATCATTTTCTATATTATCCTTGGTGTACTATGCCTAGGATAAAGGATCTCAATTCCAAAACTACTTGAGAATGAGTACGGGCAGTATAGCCCTCTTCCTTATGCATACCCTAGTTGCCAACGTCACAATATAATACAAGCCCCACATGGATTAAGTAGAAGTATCTCTATGTTCTAGAAGCTCTGAGTTTTGCAATACCTTCAAGTCTGGCCTCTGATCAATGGTAACAAACGCAATAAGAAAACTGGGGGAAAGGAGGCCAAGCCACAAGTCCTTAGGAGTAAGAATTTTTGGTAATTTCTGACACTTTCCCCCATTACCATCTTCTCTTCTACACACTGTTTCCTGAAGAGTCAGCTATAAGGCTTCCTTCCACACCTTTGATTTCATATATCCTAACCAATCCACAGAACTCTTCAATCTTAAATTCAAACTCAAAGTATAGGGGCACCTGACGAGCCCAGTCGGAACAGTGTGTGGATCTTGATCTCAGGGAGGTGAGTTCGAGCCCCATGTCCGGTGTAGGGATTACTTAAATAAGTAAAAATGAAAAGAAAAACCCCAAGTATAATCTGTAGTCTTCCCCTTGGGATTCTTCTTTCTCCAACTCAAACTACCAAGCTCTTACATCTAAACAGAGAAAGCCAAGGTTCATTAGAGCAAGAGGATCTAGATTTTCACTGTAGACAAAACAATGAATACTGATGCCAAAAGAGTTGGCTGTTATGGGGTGGTGGCTTTCTTGTTTGTTTGAATTGCATATTGTGTAACTGCATTAACTTAAGCAACATATGCACTAAGTGCCACAGGCTTTGCAAAGATTTCAAGAGTTCTAAGACAGATGACCATTGTTCTTTATGTTTTATGGATGAGAAGCTGAGGCCCAGAAAGGTTAAGGAACTTGCCCAAACTTACAAAGCTAGAATTTGCACACACACAACCTGACCCTCAAGGCCAAACCCTTGACCTCTCTGGCAGAGAGCTGATTAAAATCTTAACTCCATGGCCTGTGCCTCATCTCTGTGTTTGTATGTGGATTACATGAGAAACCATGAAAGCCCCTCACCTAATACTTAGCACAGACTAGTAGTTCATTTAATCATGTCTAAACACATCCTAAAGGTTTAGATGTGGAAGCCCTGCTTTCCCTTTAAATTCCCCTAGTGACAATTTCAAAGTCTGTAACGTTAGTCCCCACAGAATTAACTTTTTCTAACTATGACTAGGGTAAGCTGACGACGTTGCTTAAAAGGTCCCAAGGAGATAAAACCTATGTAATTTAGGTAAACACACACACACACACACACACACACACACACACACCAAAAAACCACCCAACCCTGCAGCTGCCAGCCCCAGCTGCCCTCTTTCTGTACACATTCCCTTCAGTAATCGGTAGAATAATCTGTCTGAAGCTAGCCATATAAAACTTACACCCAGAGAGTGTGCTGCCAAGGAAACAATGCCTACATCACACTGGTTGTGAATAATTAGGACAAGTTTGTGTTAGAAATCTCCTGGTAAGCTAGCATGGCCTGTGAAAGGGGTTGATAGAGACTTTGAATCATTCCGCTGCCAATATCATCTGAAAAAGTGCAAAAAATATACCATTCTTATGCCGCATCTCCAGCGGACTGGCAACCAATTCTAGAAAATCTTAAGGCAGAGTTACATGCTCTACATACTGAAAACGATGAAAATAATATCGGCACTAAGGTGTAAAATTTTGCAAAAACCCTGGAGCACTTCTGGTAAAGTATCACCAAATGTATTTACCGTGACTGATCACCAAAAACTGAACAAGACCCAGGAGAACTTTGAGGGCTCTGGCCATGCTTATGGAAAAATCAAGGTAAACGTTAAATCTGTCTGATTAGTTCTTTTCACTGGAAAATAATTCACTATCAAAACTTGACATTGAAACTACCAGACCATGACAACTCAGTTCTCTTTGGAGGGGCCAGGAGCACCAGAAACAACCCAGGGTGAGTTTTACAGACACTCTGTCTTACTCTGGTTTTGTTCTTAATTATTTTCCTACATTTTTTGGAAGCGTATGCCACAGACATTCGATTTTCTTTTTGTGCACCATATCCTCAACATAAACTGACACCAAATTTCTACTGCAGTTGGGCACATCTCCATTTCTCAAAGCATTTCTTCCTGCAGCTCCAAAGAAATAGAAAAAAAAAAGTGATGATGATGGAACACAAGTCTTCATTACAGACCTAGTTCTCCATCCACACACTCTGTGTGGGTGAAATTCTCCAGATTAATTTAAAATAAACCCCTGGCTCCATTCTTGCTCAGTTCTTTAGTTTTCAAGTTTGCAATCATCTTTTCAGTTGATTAGTAAATTAAAAAGGGAACAGATGTAAATCATTCAACTTTTAAAATAGCTTTCTGGGGACACCTGAATGGCTAAGCTGGTTGAGCATCTAACTCTCCGTTTCAGCTCAAGTATGAAAACACGGCTGTGGGATCAAGCCCCCTAGCGGGCTCTGTGCTAGGTGTGGAGTCGGCTTGAGATTCTCTCCTTTTCCCTCTGCCCCTCCCCCCTCACACACACACACACACACACACACACACACACACACACACACTGTCTCTCTCTTTCTCTAAAAATAAATAAATCTAGAAAACAATGAAATAAAGTAGCTTTCTAGAGCAGAAGCTTTAAGTGAATACTAAGAAATATTTCTCTTTTTTAAGATTTTATTTCTTTATTTGGGAGAGAGAGTGAGAGAGAGCATGAGAGGGGTCAGAGGGAGAAGCAGACTCCCCGCTGAGCCAGGAGCCGGATGCTGGACTCAATCCCGGGACTCTGGGATCATGACCTGAGCTGAAGGCAGACGCTTAACAAACGGAGCCACCCAGGCACCCCCACTAAGAAAAACTGCTTAAGAGTAAAGTTAATCCATCACTACATTAAGATGTTACAATAAATATTAATCTAAGCTCTAGACACCATGAGTTTAATTCAAATGTTAACTAAAAGATTTCTCCTGGCCTAGAAATACCTTATTTTCCCATGACTCTACTTTGCTAGTTTCCTAGTTTGACACTACCTTAATCTTCCTCTATTGATATAGACTATCACAAGAGACCCTGTCTGCAGAAGACCAGCACGATGAGTAATAGGAAATGCTGGAGAAGGAAGAGATGACTAGAAGCAGAAGAGATAGAGTTCCTAGTCCTTTTTCATAAGCAATGTGGAGCTGATTCATTTGTCTGGCAGAGAGCCTGCCCTTGAGGAATGAGGGAACGCTCCAGTAGTGACCAGTGATGGGAAGAAGATAGCACAGGATGAGCGGACCCCAGGAAGCAAGAGAGCGGCATGCATGAGTGGGCACCCCTGGAAGACGGTGCATCCAGGCCGTGACATGAAGACAAGTGAGAGAAGAATGACTATACACCCCACAGATGCCCAACCAGGCTGGTGGGGTGCACCTAGCAGAGGAAGAGGCAGCTCACCAAGACGCATTCCACTTAGCGCCCTAATGATGCCAACCGTCACATAAATGATTCAGGTCAGAGTGGGGGCACAGAGAGCCTGGGCTGGGACTCAGGAGGCCTGTGCTCCGGACACAGCTGTTACTGCAATTCTCTGTGAACCTAAGCCCGTTGCTTTACCTCTCTGTGCCTCATTTTCTCTATAAAATGAAAACAACAAACAAACAAACAAACAAACAAAGGGAGGAGGGGAGGGGAGGAAAGAAAGAAATGAGGAAAACTCTCAGCTCTTTCTAAGACACCCCAACGACACTGCCCATTGTCCAGCCGACTGGGGAAAAGCGTCTACCAGCCACAGACCAGGTCATTGACATGACAGTACCAGGGCGTCACGGCAGAGTGCACAGGGGTGGAAGTCCTTCGGACGAGTGAAAAATGCACTCAACAGACAATGGAGAAAACCATGCTCAAGGCCAGGCTGTGTACAACTTTGAACATGTTACTGGCTTGGGGTAGAAAAAGCCTGGTTTCTTCTCTGCTAAAGATTTATGAGTAAATATAAGCCCTCCGCTCTCCAAGGCTGCCTTATATCTCTTGGTGAATCATGGTTCTTTGCACTATTTTCCCAAAAACGTCTGTGTGGTGCCTACTGTGTATGCAGCATGACTGAAGACGCTGAATGGGGTTTTTAAAATAAGATACTGGATCATAAGCTCCAGATGGAGGGAAAAGCAAACACAGAAGAAATTAAGTGGCCAGATGATTGATACAGATGCTAAGTGTTATTTTTTTTTCCTAATTCTTTGCAGAGTGTCCAACAAAGAGAATGGAAGAGGCGGGCCTACTCAATCAAACCACTTCCGTGACATATATTCGGCTTAGAGGCTTATCTATCAATCAGAAGGTGCAGATGACTGTGTTCGCCGCGTTCCTCACTTCGTATGTCCTGACACTGATTGGGAACATCCTCATTGTCGTAACTATTATCTATGACCGCCAGCTCCATACCCCTATGTATTTCTTCCTCAGTAACCTATCTTTTATTGATGTCTGCCACTCCACGGTCCCTGTCCCCAAGATGCTCAGAGATACGTGGTCAGAAGAGAAGCTCATTCCCTTTGAGGTCTGTGTCACCCAGATGTTCTTCCTGCACCTCTTTGCCTGCACCTAGATCTTTCTCCTCACCGTCATGGCCTACGATCGGTACATGGCAATTTGCAAACCCCTGCAGTACATGACAGTGATGAACTGGAAAGTATGTGTGCTGCTGGCTGTGGCCCTCTGGACGGGGGGCACCATCCACTCCATATCGCTGACTTCCCTCACCATCAAGCTGCCCCACTGTGGTCCTGATGAGATTGACAGCTTCTTCTGGGATGTGCCTCAGGTGATCAAACTGGCCTGCACGGACACCCACATCATTGAAATCCTCATCGCCTCCAACAGCGGGCTGATCTCGGTGGTCTCTTTCGTGGTCCTCGTGGTGTCCTATGCAGTCATCCTGGTGAGCCTGAGGCAGCAGATCTCCGAAGGCAGGCAGAAGGCCTTATCCACCTGTGCAGCACACCTTGCCATCGTCACACTCTTCCTGGGACACTGCATCTTCATCTATTCCCGTCCATCCACCAGCCTCCTGGAGGACAAGGTGGTGTCTGTGTTCTTCACCGCAGTGACCCCTCTGTGGAACCACATCGTCTATACTCTCAGGAATGAAGACACGAAGAATGCCTTGAACAAGTTCATGGGGAGGTTGGAGGAGAGAGGGAAAAAATGACAATGTCTAGGCTCTTAAGAGGCCTGGTGCTCCACATCCAAGAGATGCCTTGCAAAGAATAAGTCACCTAACATTTATCGGGCTTTGCCACTTATGAATTCTCTTCGGTCCAATATTTGACAATCATACCAGTAGCTGTGATTTTCAGGATCTTTCATATGCTGGCAATTGTTCTAGGCACTCTATATTTACTCCATGCCCACAGCCACTTGAGAGGTAGGTTTTACGCTTGTTTACAATGATGGAACGAAAGCTCAGAGAGAGCCAACGGCATGCCCAAGGTCACCCAGCTAGGAAATGCTGGAGGCAGGTATTAAGCCAAGTGCATCAGCACAAACTCATGCTATTTTCACTACACCACGTTGCCTCTCTGGGCTGTTGTCTTAGGGTGGTAACTAATGTTGAAATGAACCTTTAGATTGCTGGGCAGCACTTGACTACATCATTCACTCAGATGCTTGCCTAAATGGCTCAGCAAACACCAGTGACTCAGACCAAGTGAGTTTGCTTATGACTTCAGTCATGTAGAAAGAAGACTTTGAGTCACTGAAGGTACTGATATCCTCAAGTGGCCAGGAAAAATCTGCCATCAGAGCAATGAAATGGGGATAACTTACTATTCATTCATTTGACAAATTTTTACCGAGCACCTATTATGTGCTAAGGACCAGGCTTACAATCACACACACACACAAACACACACACACACACACTGAATGTTGATAGAGAGATTTAGAAAAGACTGTCTTCAGAGTGGAGAGGCAAAGAGGGTCTCTTTGACAAATGACATAGAAGCTAAGGGGCGCCTGGGTGGCACAGCGGTTAAGCGTCTGCCTTCAGCTCAGGGCGTGATCCCGGCGATATGGGATCAAGCCCCACATCAAGCTCCTCCGCTATGAGCCTGCTTCTTCCTCTCCCACTCCCCCTGCTTGTGTTCCCTCTCTCGCTGGCTGTCTCTCTCTGTTGAATAAATAAATAAATCTTTAAATAAAAAAAAAAGAAGAAGAAGCTAAGATCTGAAAGATGAAGAGGAGGCACGCATGAAAAAGACAGGTGATGAACATTCTAGGCAGAGGAAATGGCAGGTTTTGGGAAAGACCCTGGCTTGGTCCAAGCACAGAAAGGGTAGTGTGGTTACAGCTTAGACCCTAAGGCAGAGAATGGTGAGAGATGACGGTGAAGAGGTCAAAAGAATACTTTCACATCCTCTCAAGGGTCAACCAGCTTTAAAAAATGTGCCAAGATAAGGCAAGGGGGAAGAAAGTCTTTTTAAATGGTACTGGATCATCTAGGTAGATGGGAAATATTAATCTCAACCCTCATCTCACAGCATGTATCAAAGGAAACTTAAAATGGATCACAAACCTAAAATTTATAGCTGAACTGTAAAATTTCTAAAAGAAACTAGGAGAAAATCTTCGAGACTTCGGGGACGTGAAGATTTCTTAGGACACAAAAGGCATCAATCTTAAAAGTAAAAGAATGATAAGTAAGACTTAATCCAAATATAAACTTCCACTCTTCAAAATATATCATTCAGAAAATAAAACTGCAAGCCATAGCATGAGAAAAAATATTACCAAGACATATATCCAACAAAGGTCTTGTATCCAGAATATACAAAGAATACTTTGTTTACTCTTAAAACATAGTGACAAGAAGAAAAAACTAATCATAATAAATGAGTAAAAATTTGGACAGACACATCACAACACGAGATATAGGAAAGGATAATAAGCAGATGAAAAGATTCTCAGCATCATCAGTAATTAGGAAAATGAAGAGTAAACCACAGGAATTTTAGGCCTCAGTAGAAGGCCTAAAATTAAATATTGACAATAACATTTATTGGATGTTAAACTCCTCGACTTCTGATGAGAACCTAAAATCTTACAACCACTTTGGGGGCACCTAGCTGACTCAGTCAGTGGAGCGTGAGACTCTTCATCTCAGGGTCAGGAGTTCGAGCCCCACAGCAGGGGTAGAGTTTATTTAAAGATAAACAACTTCAAAAAATCATACAACCACTTGGAAAAACAGCCTTCTGGTTTCTTATGAGCTGAACATACACTTACTATATAATCCAAGAATTCTACTCTTAGGTATTTACCCAGGAGAAATGAAGACCTGTGGCCAAAATAACCTGTAAATAAACATTTATATCTACTTTACTCACAACTGCCAAAAACTGAAAACACCCAAATGTCCACCAGTAAATGATTGAATAAACAACTGTGGCATACCCATACCATGAGATATTATTCAACAATAAGAAGAAACAAACTGCTAATACCCACAAAAGACATAGGTTAATCTCAGAAGCAGCATGCAGAGCTAAAGAATTCAGGCACAGAAAAGTTCGTACTGTATGATTCAATGGATATGAAGCTCTAGGAAAGATACATCTAATTCATAGCGACAAAAATCAGACGCTTGCATGCTTGGGTGGAGATAGAGGGATTGGCTGGGAAGGGACTGAAGAAACTCTCTGGGTGATGGAAATGCCCTATATCTTGACCGGAGACATGGTTACGTGGGTGTATATATACCTTTGTCAAAATTCCTCAAACTGTCCAATTAAAATGCATGCATGTTATGGAACTAAATTCTACACCAATAAACCTTATTTTACAGTAAGTTCTTTATACATTTCCACCTTGATCTTATCAAAGTATTATGAAAAATACAAAATAGATGCAGGAATGAGGAATCACGTTCAAAGTAACACTTTAATCCACTATAAATCATTGATGGCTTAAATAAACACCTTGAATCTAAATTAAAAGGCAAAATTAAAACCACTTTAATTTATAGAACCTAAGTGTGATATCGCTTCCCAGAGGCAATAACCCACAGAATCCACAAATCAAGAAAATAAGTTCTCTCACAAGTGTACCTGTTCCTGAAACTCAGTCCATGCCCCAAATTGTGATCTTTTACTAGTGAAACCAGAAGTCTTCTTTAAAGTTTTCCAGATTCTTTTTTTTTTCAGATTTTATTTATTTATTTGAGAGAGTGAGAGAGCACAAGCGGGGTGAGGGGCAGAGGGAGAAGCAGAGTCCCCTCTGAGCAGGGAGCTGCACTCCAGGCTCCATCCTAGGACCCCGGGATCCTGACCTGAACCGAAGGCAGACACTTAACCGAGTGAGCCACCGAGGGAGCTCCAGATTCTTTTTCCTTTAGGTTCCACCATGATCGTTTCCTCTCTGTAAGTAAAAGTTAATAAGTCCTTCCCTTTAAAAAGAAGCTCTGCTCTGTGCCATTTGATCTACTGATTCTGTTTTTTTTCTTCCACTGTCTTGTTAAAGATATGGCCATAATTATACTTGTGACTCCAAATCCATCGTGTGCCTGACTTCATGAAAAAACCTGTTTCTGTCTGAGATGCTTGATGGCACTTTGTACCTCCTCCTTCCTCAAGGTGTAAATGAGGGGATTGAGCTGAGGGGTGATCACCGTGTAGAAGACGGACACCACCTTGTCCATGGAGAAGCTGGTGTCTGCCCGAGTGTAGAGGAAGATACATGGTCCGAAGAAGAAGCCAACCACCATGAAGTGGGCTGAGCAGGTAGACAGGGCTTTCTGGCGCCCCTCAGCTGACTGTTTTCGAAGAGAAACCAGGATGACCGTGTAAGAGGTGACCAAAGCCAGGAAACAGGTGAGGGAGATGGTTCCACTGTTAGACACAATGAGCATTCCCGTGAGGTACGTATCTGTGCACGCCAGCTTGATGACAGGGGGCACGTCGCAGAAGTAGCTATCAATAATGTTGGGGCCGCAGTAAGGTAGACGAATGGTCAGGACGGTCTGCACCAGAGAGTGGACAGCAGCCCCCAACCAGAGAGCAAACACGAGCTGTACACAGACCCTGATGTTCATCACATTGGGATAGTGCAATGGAGCACAGATGGCTACATAACGATCATAAGCCATGATGGTCAGCAGAAAGATCTCAGCACAAGCAAACAGATGTAGAAAGAACAGCTGTGCGATGCAATTATCAAAGGAAATCGTCTTTCTCTCCAAAAGCAAGCCCTCTAGCATCTTGGGCACAGTGACAGATGAGTGGCAGATGTCAATAAAAGACAGATTGCTCAGGAAGAAGTACATGGGGGTATGGAGACGTGGGGTAAAAACTATAGTAACTATGATGAGAGTGTTCCCCAAAAGGGTCAGTACATACGTGATGGAGAATGCTACAGAAAATAGTACCTCCAGCACCCAGTTCTCAGTGAGTCCCAAGGAGACAAATTCAATCACTCTTGTTTGATTTAGAGCATCCATCCAATGAATTCTCAAAGGACCTTGGGGGGTGGGGGGGAGCCATGAAAGTAATTTAGCTTTAAGATTACAGGACTAGAACTCATTGAAGTGATTCTATATTCCATTATGAATTGCTTATTTATTATCAGGGCATATAAAATAGAAGAGCAACCTAATAGCGACTGTTACAATACACCCATTATGTACCAGGAGCTGTTCCCAGCGTTTTATATACACATTCCTATTAACCACAACTGCACCATAGCATAGGCATTACTATTCCTGGCTTGCAGATGAGATACATGAATCTGACAAGAATAAGTTAAGTTGCCAAAACTCTTAGCCACTAGTTAGCTGGCTTTTTTCATTTCGGTCTAACCCACAGATAACACCAAATTAATCTTCCAAAATATGACTCCCAACTAAAGTCTTTCACCATTTCACTCTTCCTGTCAAATTAAATGTACATCCAAAGCCTGCAACAGACTAATACCTGTTTATTTTTCCAGTCTGGAATCCTCCTTTTTCCCCTACGTACTCCTCTGTCCAAGCAGGTTTGTTACTGTTTCTGCCATGTTACCCCCACCTTTAAGAAAACTTCGCTGGGGGCGAATCCTCCTTTTTCCCCTACGTACTCCTCTGTCCAAGCAGGTTTGTTACTGTTTCTGCCATGTTACCCCCACCTTTAAGAAAACTTTGCTGGGGGCGCCTGGGTGGCACAGTCATTAAGCCTCTGCCTTTGGCTCAGGGCGTGATCCCGGCATTCTGGGACTGAGCCCCACATCAGTCTCCCCCACTAGGAGCCTGCTTCTTCCTCTCCCACACCCCCTGCTTGTGTTCCCTCTCTCGCTGGCTGTCTCCGTCAAATAAATAAATAAAATCTTTTAAAAAAAGAAAACTTTGCTGATACAATCAAATCTTATGTCTAGTCTTTCATGCCTATTTTATGGTACTGAAATATTAAAAAAAACCCACTTCTTTCTGTTTTCCATTACATTGAAATTTTCCTAAAAAGCAATAACTACTGGGGCACCTGGGTAGCTCAGTCGGTCACGTGTGTGACTTTTGGTTTTCGCTCAGGTCATGATGTCAGGGTTGTGAGATCAAGCCCCATGTCTCTCTCTCTGTCTCTCTCTCTCACAGGAGTAACTAAATCTTTTCTCAAAAAAAGATTTTATTCTTCATAGTATATTATGATATGATCTACCTAGCTGCCAACCAAAACAAGTGGAGAAAGAAAACTTCTCTGAGGCTCTTAAGTTGTTGTTGTTGTTGTTTTCTAAGGGTGGTGGGACAGAGGGGCAGAGGGGGAGGGAGAGAGAGAATCTTAAGCAGACTCCACGCCAGGGAAGAGCCTGATGTGGGGCTCAATCTCACAACCCTGAGATCAAGACCCGAGCGGAGATCAAGAGTCAGATGCTTAACCCACTGAATCACCCAGGTGCCCCTTCTCTGAGGCTTTTAAAGGTGAGGATGCTTTAAGGTAAGAACCAAATAGTGTCCTCCTCTGTGTCTAGAGAAAGACTCAAAAGCACCTCCCTCAGATATTCCAAGGATGCGGTCCTGGTGAGTTATGTCTCAGAGAGTGACACTGGATCAGGAAGCCCAGGGGAGCAGAACTCTCATGCTTCAGCTGTACTCTGCCATTTCTTCTCCAGAACAGCCCAAATCGAATCTGTATGCTGACTTTCAGAGCTCAGGAAAGACAGGCTTTGTCTGGTGGTAATAAAGACTCCCTTGCTTCCACAAACAAGCAAAGACTGAATGACCATCTGCCAGTAGAAGAGACTCCTTCTCTCTTTGAAAGAGTGTATCTTATTCGACATTCATTCCACAAACATTTGTGAATGCCTAGCAGGCACTGTGCTAGTGATGGTATTGATCCCTTCCAACCTCAACACTCCATAATTCTATGACTTTGTTGATGACTAGAGAGAAGGAACAGGTGCTGTGGCAAAATCTAAAAGGTGGCAAGGCATAATCCTAGACATTTTGAGGAATCTTAGAGGGTGTGTGTATTTGTGGTATCTTGGGGGTGCAGGGGTGCCTCTGCAGAAAGCAACACATTGAAAAAGTATACTGAGTCCTGAGACAGCAAAGAGGTTAAAATAATTCTTGTAAGTTAACAGGCCTTCTACTAAATGTATAAATACTACACACTCTCGCAACATAACAGACAAGTGTTTGAGAATGGGTCTTGCTCAGGACCATGAACACACATGCATACGGGTACATACCCCACAGAAGGCATGGCAGGCAATGCAAGTGAAGAGGTGGTAAAACTCACCAATGTTCTTCAATGACACAGGGCTGATGTAGCTAACTGTTATCATGTTCTTTCTTCCACTACTTCCATAATCCCTTCTGAAATGAAACAGAGAGAAAGCAAAATGTTTTAAAACACTATGACATTAGTACCTGGTTTTCTGTTAAAATAATTTCACCCTTAGGGCAGACGCCTGGGTGGCTCAATCAGCCGAGCATCTGCCTTCAGCTCAGGTCGTGGTCCCTGGGTCCTGGGATGGGGCCCCTAGTCAGGCTCCCTGTTCAGCGGGGTGCCTGCTTCTCCCTCTGCAGTTCCCCCTTTTTGTGTTTTCTCTCTCTCTCTCTCTCTCTGTCAAATGAACAAATAAAATCTTTAGAAAAAAGTAGTTTTAAGACCTTTTAATTTGGTCTCTGGATTTTTTCAAACTCCTTCCTTCTCTGTTAATTTTGCATTTGCCCTTTTCAATACTTCTGCCTTCTTCTAGCCAAGTAAGGTAGAGTACTAAGCCTACTTGCCTTTTCCACTTTGATCAATAATTATTCTGGGCACCATTAGAACTGTCTTTGAGCAGGTTCCAAACTCTGTTCATCAAAAGCCATTTATTCATTCAACAAACATTTCGTATATAAGGAAAATACTCATTTTTAGTTAATACAAATGAATAGCATACATTAGGAGATATAAGCAAATAGTAACTTGAAGCTTAAAATTTTGCATCAACAAAGTATAAAAGTGTGTTGATCATGGTAATCATGTCACAATGTACATCTTTATCAAATCACATGGCTACCTTAAACACATTCAATCTTTATTTGTCTGTTGATTACATCTCAAGAAAGATGGAGGAAAAAAGAAAATATAATTTTTTTTGAGAAGGTGTGCCAAGAAAACCAGTCTTCAGTTCTACTGTTGTCCTGTTGAACTTATGAACATTACTGAGTGAAGACCTATTTTGTCAGGCAATATATCTGAAAATTTGGATTCTGGGGCACCTGGCTGGCTCAGTCAGTAGAGCATGCCACTCTTGATCTCAGAGTCCCGACTTCAAGCCCCACCTTGGGCGTGAAGCCAAATAAGTAAGTAAGTAAATAAGTAAATAAATAAATAGGTCTAGTACTAATCTTAAAAACATTTGGATCCTGCTCTTTTTTATCCCTTTAACCAACTGATCTATCGTAACTGTGGGTACACTTTCTGCGGGTCACTTGACTTAATTTTCATAATCTGGAAAGCAGGTAAGAATTTGATCTGGTGATGGGTATTAAGGAGGGCACGTATTGCAAGGTGCACTGGGTGTTATACGCAAGTAATGAATCATGAAACTTTACATCAAAAGCTAGGGATGTACTGTATGGTGACCAACATAATAAAATAAAAAAATATTATTAAAAAAAGAATTTGATCCCAGGTTTTTAAGGAAATCAGCAGAAATCTTATTTAATATGGAGTAATTGAATTAAAAGGACCAGAATCCCCACTAGATATCCATATTGGGTATATTAATGTGTATTGTGTATACTGAAATCCTTCATAAAGCACTGAAAGACCCTGAAAACCTGTCCCTTTCTGCCCTTTGCCTTTTCCTTTCACCTTTCACCCAAGGTCACTGCAATCCCCACAATAGCTTCACAAAGGAGACAGTAACAATTGTCTGGAATCGTGTTTCCAGACTCAAGACTGCAAGACTGACTCTGGCCAACATCCAGCCTGCTGGCCTGCTCTGCAGACATCAGATTGGCCAGGCCCCAAATCTCATGAGCCGACTCCTTCAAGTAAATCAATCAATCTCTCTCTCTCTCAGTCTCTCTCTCATTCTTTCTTTCTCTTTCTCTCTTTCTGTATATACAATTTATTTTGGAGATAGAGAGATAGTCAGAAAGAGGGTCTATTGGTTATGCTTCTCTGGAGAACCCTGACTAATACAATTTCCTCCCTTGCAATTGTCTTAAAGATGGGAATGTGGTTTAGGTTTAGGAAAGTTAAGGTAGAGAGGAAGACCACTGTTCATCTATCACTCCCAGGATAAATTTCTCCTGAAGATCTTATTATACTCTCTCTCCCTCCCTCAACATCTACCTTAAATAAGCAACAGTAGTCATTATTACTTGATAAAGGGGAGGCAGGAAGAGGATAGGAAAACTCAGTGTCATCAAACCAAATCGATCAACCCACTAACTCTATTAAACTCTGGTTCTCTTTTAAAGACCAAAGCAATATTCTCCAACGTATAATCAGTCACATTACCTCACAGACTTATCTTGCTTGTTTGAAAGAGACTTCCCACTGACATCAATTGTCCTCTTGTACCTCCTCCTGATTCAATTGTCCTCTTATGCCCTGTTACAGAAGCCCAGGATGGAAAATCCTAGAGCACACAATTTTACACAGGGTGAATTGCAGTCCTGAAAGCTTTGGGATTTTTATCTGCCTCTGCCTGACACAGGATTTTGAAGTGATCACTGGATGACTAGAATGGAATTTGCCATCAATGAATACCCAGGGGTACTATTATGAGTTTTCCATTTCAATGAATTTCCTGTTATTAATCTCTGTCATTTAGCAATTTAATAAGTAGACAATAAAACCAGCAGCATCCAAATGTGGACAGAGTTCCAAACCTTTGGCAATTATCAGGACATCAGTTTGTTCTGTCAATGTACTAACCACTGCAACATCCACCAGAGAGTCCAAGTCCACTGACAAATGAAACCTCACCCATGAATCCTAAATGAACTGCTGTCAATCCACAGGCTCCCAAAATGCCCAGCAGGCAGCCTGGAACTCAATAAGTTTCCAGAAATATCTGACTCAACACCTCCTCATTTGTCTTTTCTATGTTTCAGGAAAATTCAAAGCAAAAAATTACAATCTGTCCTTAACAGATTGTCCACATAGAATAACCTCTTTACATAAGGCAAAAATATCATGATGCTTGTACCAGTGGGTTTTCAATCTCCCAAAAAGCAGCTGTGACTACCTAAAGCAGAAACAATAGTAATGCACTGTGGAACTGATAACATGCAGGAATAAAACATATGAAAATAATAACCAAGAGACTGGGAGGAAGAAGATGGAAGTTGGAAAGATTCTTATATTATGCAGGCAGTGGTATAACATTATTTGATGATGTACTCCATTAAAGATGTATTCTCTAAATGCTTGACAAACAGTTAAAATAAAGTGACATGGCTAATAAGGTAATACTGAAGATGAAATAAAACATTTTTTTAAAAGCTCAGTGATAGGCCAGTCAGTGATGGGTATTAAGGATGTCACGTATCGCATGGTGCGCTGGGTGTTATATGCAAGTAATGAATCATAGAACAGCACATCAAAAACTAGGGAGGTACTGTGTGGTGACTAACATAACATAAGAAAAAAATATTATAAAAAAATAGTAAAAAAAAGCTCAGTGAATCCAAATGATAAATAGATATGTAAAAGAAAATGAGAATAGAAAACAAATAGCAAAATGGTAGTTTTAAACCAAACCCCATCGATAATCACATTAAATGTATATGGTCTACCTTGTTCCTAAAATAGATAAAGAACTCTTAAAACTCAATAAAAAGACAACCCAACTTAAGAATAGGCAAAGGACTCTAACAGACATTGTTCCAAAGAAGATAGACAAATGGCCAGTAAACCTATGAAAAACTTTTCAACATTAGTAGCCTTCAGGGAAATGCAAAGCAAAGCCACAAGATACCACTTCACATGCTCTAAGATAACTGTAACCAAAAAGAAAATGACAAGTGTCAGAAAGGATGTGGAGAAATTAGAACCCTCAATAATTATTGGTAGGAAGATAAAATGATGCAGGCATTTTGCAAAAAAAAAAAAAAAATGGCAGCTCTTCAAAATGTTAAAGACACAAGTTATCATAATCCAGCAGAGCCACTCCTATACTGAAGAGAGCTGAAAACATCTGTTCGGAGCACCTGGGTGGCTCAGTCTGTTCAGCATCAGACTCTTGATTTTGGCTCAGGTTGTGACCTCTCAGGGTTGTGAGATCCAGCCCCACATCAGGCTCTGCACTGAGCGTGGAGCATGCTTAAGATTCTTTCCCATACAGCCACTCTGGAAAACAGTATGGAGGTTCGTCAAAAAGTTAAAAATAGACCTACCCTACAACCCAGCAATTGCACTACTAGGTATTTACCCAGAGGATACAAATATACTGATCTGAAGGAGCACCTGCACCCCAATGTTAATAGCAGCAATGTCCACAATAGCCAAACTATGGAGAGAGCCCAGATGTCCATCCACAAACGAATGCATAAAGATGTGGTACAGGGCGCTTGGGTGGCTCCGTCGGTTAGGTGTCTGCCTTGGGTTCAGGTCATGATCCCAGGGTCCGGGGCAAGGATGAAGCCCCACATCAGGCTCCCTGCTCAGCAGGGAGTCTGCTTCTCCTTCTCCCTCTGCCCCTCCCTCCACTCGTTCTCTCTCTCTCTCTTTTAAATAAACAAATGAAATCTTCAGAAAATAAAATTTAAAAAAATATGTGGTGTAGATATGCAATGGAATGTTATTCAGTCGTGAAAGAAAACGAAATTTCACCATTTGCAATGATGTGGATGGAACTAGAGGGTATTAGGCTAATTGAAATAAGTCAATCACAGAAAGACAATCCTATGATTTCACTCATATGTGGAATTCAAGAAACAAAACAGAAGATCATAGAGGAAGGAAAGGAAAAATAAAATAACATGAAATCAGAGAGGGAGACAAACCAAAGAAACTTTTAACTATAGGAAGCAAACCAAAGGTTGCTGGAGGGGAGGTCAGTGGGGGGATGGGGTAACTGGCGATGGGCATTAAGGAGGGTACTTGATGGAATGAGCACTGGTGTTGTATGCAACTGATGAATCACTAAACTCTACCTCTGAAACTAATATTACACTATATGTTCATTAATTGATAAACTATAAATATAATATAAATTAATTTATAAAATAAATAAAATAAAATTTTAAAATAAAAATAATAAAAAAAAGATTCTTCCTTACCCTCTCTCTCAGCCTCTCCCCCCGACTCATACTCTCTCTCTCAAAGAAAAAGGAAAGTATATGTCCACACAAAAATTTGTACATATTCATGGCAGCATGATTCATACGATCCAAAAAGTGGAAAAAACCAACAAGTCTATCCATTGACAAATGGTTAAACCAAGGTGGTATGTCCATAAAGTGGAATATTGTTCAGTAATACAAAGGAATGAGATAGCGATGCATGATACAACATGTATCCACCTCTGCAGTGAAGATGAAGAGACCGTGAGGTTTGATGATATTGAGGAGAAAAGGATATGGAGGCAGCAAATATCCCAGGCCCTGGCGGAGTTCCATCGTTGCAGGAGAGTAAACATATGGCAGACTATAGCCATGATAGATGCTACATGCTCCAAATCATGAAAAACAGTCTCGCATTTATGAAGGGAGAAAAAGGAATTCAGATATGGAGGGGAAGGAAAAAGAAAGGAGGAAGAGGGAGATGTTGATGATTTCATGGGGAGTAGCCAGCCAGAATGCCTTGGAATACACTGAACAGAATCTATGAAATGGTCTATGTACATCTCATCAAATTTCTCTCTGTAAACAAACACCTATAGTGTTTATAGTTACAGATGTGTTTATATAGTTACAGATGTATTAAAAAAAAATCTCCAGTCAAGAACCTAACTTTCCAGTATAGGAAGAGTAAAGTAAAAAGAGCAAACTAGGGGCGCCTGGGTAGCGCAGTCATTAGGCGTCTGTCTTCGGCTCAGGGCGTGATCCCGGCGTTCCAGGATCGAGTCCCACATCGGGCTCCTCCGCTGGGAGCCTGCTTCTTCCTCTCCCACTCCCCCTGCTTGTGTTCCCTCTCTCGCTGGCTGGCTATCTCTGTCAAATAAATAAATAAATAAATAATCTTAAAAAAAAAGAGCAAATTAAGTTAAAACAAGCATAAGGGGGAGAAAACAAGCATAAGGAAGGAAATAACAGAGTAAACATAAATGAAATAGTATAAAACAAGAGAGATGAGCAAACAAAACCAAAAGTTGGTTCTTTGTAAAAATCAACAAAAATGACAAACCTTTCACTAGACTGACCAAGAAGGAAGAGAGAGAACATTAAAATGATTAAATTTTGGAATGGGAGCATTACTGTCCACCTTACAAAAATAAAAAGGATTATAAGGGAATGCTATGAACAGCCAGCAAAGTAGGTCACCTATATGAAACGGACATATTTCTAAGAAGACACAAACTACCAAACCTGAATCAAGTAGAAACAGATAATCTGAATAAACCTGTAACAAGCGAAAAGATCAAGCGAGCAATAAAAAGAGTATATCCCAGGCTTGGAGCTCCCCGGCCAGTGGCCTCGCCTGACCCTCAGCACCATGGCTGCGGTGGCGGAGGCGGGGACAGCCAGGCTCTCATGGGCCCAGGGTGCTAGGCCCCGTGCTCCAGGGCGCTAGGCTGGCCTCCTGCAGGTGGTGGCACCAGGGGGCGGCCCGGACGCAGGTGGCGGGTCCCCATGGGGCGGCTGGGCCACTGCGCGCCTGGAGGGCTGGGAGGTGTTGGAGTACCTGAGGAAGACGCGCTGGGTGACCAGCCGGCGCAACTCCTTGCAGGCTCGGTTGACGTGAGCACCTGCCCTTGAGCTTCATCTCGTGGGGCACCTCGAGATCTTCACGCCCTCCCTCCCCCCACCCCCACTCGCCAGCGGCAGCAGCGGCCATGGCTGGGCGCCCCAGAGCGTTCCAGGCCAGCCCAGGCCGATGCCAGCAGAGACTTCTACCTGCGCTGCCCCAGAGAGAACGGATGTTTGCCCCGTTGGTGGACGCCGTGTTTCAGAGGCACAGGGCACCACCGGATAACGGCCGCGCATGTGCACCTCCAGGTTCCCGAGCACAAATCTCAGGATCCCGTTCACTGCCCCATCCGGTGAGAAGACGGAGAAGTAGGAGGCTCCCGGGTCCCGGGTGAAGCTTGTGCAGGCCCACATGTCGGCCCTGACCATCCACATTCCAAACACCATGGCCCCCTTCCCTCATCAGCCCCCTTCCTTCCCCCACCAGAACCCAGTGCTGCCAACTCCTGCCCACCCAGCCCCTGGGGAGCAGGGTGATACCAGCTGACCTCAAGTGAATGGCTGACAACTGGCAGCCAGAAAATGAAAAGGAAGCTTCTCATGGAGACAGACCCAAGAATGATTCAAAGCCACCTTATTCCTATGCAGAATTCATAGGACAGAAAATTACGATGGCTCCTGAGAAGCAACTTACCCTAAATGGAATTTATACTCACATCACTAAAAATTATCCTTACTACAAGACAGAGGACAAGAGCTGGCCGAATCCAATTCGCCACAATCTCTCTCTGAATCCTTATTTCATCATAGTACCACGTTCCCAGGAAGAACCAGGCAAAAGGGCTCATTCTGGAGGATAGATCCTGCCTCTGAAAGCAAATTCATAGAGCAGGCTTTTAGGAAAAGACAGTCCACAGGCATGCCTTGCTTTAGAAACCCTCTGGGACCCCTCTTCTCCAGAAGTGGCCCAGCCTCTCCCAATCACGCTGGAGTGCTGTCTGCACTCGCCAGTGGTGCCCAGACCCCCAAGAGCCTGTCAAGGGAAGTTTCACCGGCCCCCCTGGAGTCTGAGCCCAGTGCCTCACAGCCCAAACTGGCCATCATCCAGGAGGCACGGTTTCCCAGGGTGCACCAGGCTCCCCTCTGTCTCATCAGCCCATTTTAATGGCCGGGCAGAAGCAGCTGCCACCGACGATCGATCGATCCCATCACCTACATGGTCGCTGCTCCCGTGACCACCTCGACCTCCCAGCAGCCTGTAGTGCAGATGACGCACGTCGCCCACCAGATCCCCACAGTGTCTGTCACCAGCATGGCAGGCCTGGCTCCGGGAAGCACGTACACTGTTGCCATCCAGGCTCTGGTCACTCAGGTGGCCATGCTGGCCCCTCCTAAGGCAGAGCCACAAGACAATGGAGATCACAAAGAAGTAAAAGTGAAAGTGGAACCTATTCCTGCCATTACCCATGCCACAGCGGGCGCTGCCGGCCGGATCATTCAGGAGCCACAGACCACCCCTGTCCACACGGTCACCACAGTGCAGCAGGCACCTCTAGGTCAGCACCAGCAACCAACAAAAACTGTCCCACGAAACGGGACTCGCCTCATGCCAATCCCTGCCGCTGGCCGTAACCAGGTGAACAATGTGGCGAGTCCTCTGGACACGATGGCAACACGTGCATCGGTGTCGACCTCCCTGCCCACAAAGCGCCAGAATGGCGACAAGATGGAACAGCAGGAGCTGAAGCAGGTCCAGACGGAAGACGGCGGCGACAACATCATCATCCCCCTGCGTGTGGCAGCCGGCAGGGAGAAAGGTGTCCAAAACCAGCGACTGGGACAGCTTTTCTTACTTTTAATATTCAACTCCGTGGTGCCAAAAGGAGACACCACCTCCCACCGACACTCGGAGCATGTTGTCTCGGTGGGTAGAGTGTCCTGCCGTTGGTCTTCACCTCAGCACTGAAAACACACAACTGAGGTGGCCTCAAAACTCCTAAAAGACAGAAGTCACACCTGAACAAAACCTCAGACAACAAAACCTGGTTCGGCAGTGTCTCCCCATCCCCAGCTCAGCTTGTCATTCCACAGCAAGATGCTGGGACAGGCAGGGACAGTCCCCACCACCCTTCCAGGACCCTTGGGGCTGGCACGGGTAGATGAGACAGTAGTTCGTGGTTCACGTGCAATTAGAATATTTTGAGGTGTACTGTCTTTACAAAATAACGGGGTCTTTGACCTTTCATCTCGCTCCATTTCTACCCTGGAGATTTTGGAATTACACAGGACCTTCCCTCTTGATTTCATTTGGGGAAAAGAAACAATGTAGTTCTGTTTTTGTTGTCTGTTCTCAGCCATGGAATGATTTCCTTTTGTCTGCCCTGTTAACGTGCAGATGGAGCT
The DNA here is from genome assembly GCF_024610735.1 of Ursus americanus. Lineage (NCBI taxonomy): Eukaryota > Metazoa > Chordata > Mammalia > Carnivora > Ursidae > Ursus > Ursus americanus. The sequence continues at coordinate 58,858,160 of NC_142145.1, forward strand.
ACTTGATGACATCTGCAGGTTTTCTGTGTTAGAGCAGATACCAGATGCATCTAGGATGGACAGACTGGACAGATGGACCCCCACGCTGGGTCCCATGTTAACCATGACTGAAAGAACTGCTGGGCTCGGGAAGCTGCTCTTAACTGGGTCTCTTTCCTGCTACTTTTTGTTGGTTGTTCCTCTGTGTTGACTTTGTTCCTTTGTGTTGACTTCATAAAATAAAACAAGCCTCCTAAAAAATACTACTACTAATATATTTTTAAAGTATATCCCAGAAAGAACAACGCAGACCCAGATGCCTTCACAGTGCATTATACTAAACACTTAAAGAATCAATTCCAGTCCCATACAAACTCTTCTAAAAAGCAAAACAGAAGGTAATGCTTTCCATCTTCATGATTATGAATCCTGAGGACACTCATGATACTGCCCAAAACTAATTCCCTTAAAACTTCACAGGCTCTTCCACTTTATTCTCCTTCCCCGACTTTCTCTCTTTGTTTGGGCATCTCATAAGGTCCCATTTCCAGACCTTTCCCTCTTGCCTTGATCTCTTAGCAGTACCTATATCTCTGGTAGTCATTTCAAAGATAAAGCTCTGGGGAAGTAGATAAGCCATTTCTTTTTAAATCACTATCTCCTCTGACAGGGCTCTGTACATGATCATACAGGTGTGCACTGCCCAACCCCAGGAGAACTATTCACATCACACACCTACAGATGTGGATCCCCGTTCCGATTTTTCACCTGATGGTAGTAAAGCAACATTATTTCCCAAAAATCAGTAATTGCAACCACATCATAACTAATTGTAATTCATATAAAAGTGCCACAATGACCCAGATTTTGATATTCCTAGTGAGTTAGGGCTAAGAAGAAACTAATCATCTCTTAATGGAAAAAATTTGATGCTCTATACCCAAGACATATGATTATTATGAAACAAGCCAAATCTAACTTATCCTTTTCACACAAAATCTCTCTTTCTGACCTTCCCCTCTATAATTGTTTCCAACAATCACGTAGATTTTAAATCTCAGGCTAACTCCCTCCGATCTATTATTCTACATAGCAGAGTAAAATTCATCTGCCCCTGGGACATAACAACTGGCACAAGAAAGGGGTTGGTGACATTTGCTGACTGCAGATAGGATGGGTACCAGGTACACAGTGGAAGCTTGAGGACAGCCTTTTGAGCTGACCAGCTTCCCGTAAACGCAAGGATTTTTTACTTTCGCTCCAGGAATCTATGCGAAAGCAACATGTACAAATTCTAGAACCATCTTTCAACAGTCTGTCATCTCATGTTGAGCCTTTTTTAATCAAAGACATCATTCTCAGCGTTCTTTTTTTCATTTTTCTTCTGGAATCCACCTTTAAATACTACACATTGCTCTCCTGAGTGTGACTAAGCTTTGGGATTCTCCGCCTCCTGCATACGTTCTGTGTGCATAGCTTGGTTCACTGGCCACATTGATTCATTTACATAAGTTAATCACTTTGTAACCACAACAGTTTTCAGAAGGTTCACTGGAATATCCAACATGCCTTTGTTAACTACTTATCCTTACCACAGAGAAACATTTAGCAATAGAGTAATCAGTGAGACAAGAGTTATCATGGCTCTCTAGAGACAACCTCTGGTCTTTATGTGATATTGGCATGAGCAAGAGGACCATTAAAAAGTTGAACTCTCCTCTGGGTCATCTTAAGAAGTGGTCCCTATGGACCTGTAATTTGTCCGAAGTAACCAAACTCTAGGCTTCTTCCTTTCCTGAACTTTGTGCATGTTTAGATTACAAACACCTAACCTCTTGAGTGCCATTTGACCCAGCAGAGCAGAAGCAAATTAATAACCTACAACCCTATTCCTTTGTGCAGAGCTCCCTTCATTATGAAGAGAAAACACAGTGTGCACAGAGAATTTTTAATCTACGTTACAGCTGAATACTTCACCAGGGCCCTGGAAGGGTAGTTCGTCCATACAATTCACTTACTCTCTTCATTTCCACCTGAAATGGTCTGTCATCTGAGGTCTAATTAGGAAGGAGATTCAAGATAATAAATTCTTACCATCTCAGAAAGTTGGAGCTAGAAAAACCCATAGTACCTGCTTTGTCCATTCATTTTGCAGGAGAGAAAGCAGATGCTGCAGAAAGATATACAACTTGTTTATGGTCACACAGAAAGTGTGTGACTGATCCAGGTTTAGACTCTGATCTCCCGGAACAGTGTTCTCCCAACGAAAATTGGAAGAGCATCTGTTACCTGAAGACACGTCAGGAAAAGAATCAAGAGATTGCTTTCATTTAGCATACTCTCCCATCTATGTTGCTGCAAATGTTGGGTAATCGTTCTTTCTGATGGCTGAGTAATATTCCACTGTATATATGGACCACATCTTCTTAAGTGAAATAAGTCAAGCAGAGAAAGACAATTATCACATGGTTTCACTCATTTATGGAACATAAGAAGTAGGAAGATTGGTAGAAGAAGAAAGGGAAGAAGAAAGGTGGGTAAACAGAAGGGGGAATGAACCATGAGAGACTATGGACTCTGGGAAACAAACTGAGGGTTTTAGAGGGGAGAGGGGTGGGGCAATGGGATAGGCTGGTGATGGGTATTAAGGAGGGCACGTATTACATGGTGCACTGGGTATTATATGCAAGTAATGAATCATGGAACTTTACATCAAAAACTAGGGATGTACTGTATGGTGACTAACATAATATAATAAAAAATATTATTTAAAAATGGACGGCACTGGAGGAGATAATGCTAAGTGAAATAAGTCAAGCAGAGAAAGACAATTATCATACGGTTTCACTCATTTATGGAAAGTAAGAACTAGGAAGATCGGTAGGAGAAGAAAGGGATAAAGAAAGGGGGGTAATCAGAAGGGGGAATGAAGCATGAGAGACTATGGACTCTAAGAAACAAACTGAGGGCTTCAGAGGGGAGGGGGGTGGGGGAATGGGACAGGCTGGTGATGGGTAGTAAGGAGGGCACGTATTGCATGATGCACTGGGTGTTATACGCAACTAATGAATCATCTAACTTTACATCAAAAACCAGGAATGCACTGTATGGTGATTAACATAATATAATAAAAAATATTATTATAAAAGAAAGAAAAAAAAGAATTTCTCACTTGGCTACATCTAGTTACAAGAGAGTCTGGAGAAGGAAGATTTGCTTTGTTTTACTAATTTAAAATGACTTTGTAAAAATAATCCAATGTGCTTTGTTCCTTATTTTTTCTTTTTATAATAAAAAATTTCAAACATAACAACAACAACAAAAAAATGGCCAGAGGGGCACCTGGCTGGCTCAGTCAGTCGGGTATATGGCTGTTGATCTCGGGGTCATGAGTTTAAGTCCCACAACGGGAACAGAGTTTTCTTGAAGAACAAAACAAAAGAAAATAAGAGTACATACAAATGACCAAAGTCACTTAGGCTCTAACAATTGAGCTGGTCAGTGGTGGGATGGATGTTCTCACCTGTTCATTCAGCCACTGGGCCCTGAGGACTCAGTGCCAATGCTGCTAAGCCAACCAGGTCCTCCCTCGAGGAGCTCAGGGTCTAGAGGGGAAGATGGACAAAACATGAAACAAAAACGTGAACGAAAAGAGCAATTGTTCCATAGAGAAAGAGCAAAGTGCAACAACTGGGTGCTGAACTCCTGCCAGGTGAGGGGTCTGAAAAGGCTGTGCTGAGGCCACAGTGAGATTTCCTGCAGAGGGGAAGGAGGAGCCAGCCCTGCACCACTCCCAGTCTACGTAGCCCAGCAGAGGGCACCGTGGTGCAGAAGACTGTTGGAGGCAGAATTTGATGTTGCCGGAGTGGAGGTTAGACAGGAGGCCAGGGTGGCTGAAGGAAGCTGAGGAGGAGAACGGGGGGGGGAGGAGCAGAGGGGCAGGGTCAGAGCAGCTGGACACTCACAGTGCCCTGCTCCTCCTGCTGTGAGACCCCGTTTTCCCCACACTCAGTGCCTTAACCCACAAACCCTTACTGTCTCACAGTCTAAGAGGACCAGGAATAAAGAAGTGCTCAGCTGGGGGCTCCTGCCAGAGCCTCTCAGGAAGTTGGGGCTGTTATCAATTGCGGAACATGACCTACTTCACTTAAAACCTCAGCTCACTCAGTGGTGTTGGTAGGATTCAGTCCCCATCGAAGGCCTGAGTTCTCCTCTGTCTCTTATCCCTCAGGGCCAGGCCACACGCACGTGTCTGTGTCATGGTTCCAGCCCCTGGGTGGGCATCAGAGCGAGGACAGGGGTCAGAGTGATTCACGGATAGGCACTGAGCTATTAGAACCAAATCTCGGAAGGGGCTTTCGGTCAAGCTGCCATCTTTGGTGTGATGGAAGTGAATCATTAAGTCCAGGCTACACTTCACGGGAGGGTTTACACAAGGAGTGCACACGTGAGATGGGGATCACAGGGAGCCACTGGGGAGAGAAGTGGAAGTCCCCAGCAGGGTCCGTGCCTTGCCCAGAATCACAGACTGGTAAGAAGGCAGAACCAGGCCTGAACCCAGCTCTCCGAGTGTCCTCAACGTTGGGGCCATGGCTGAACCTAGCTACTCACTGGGAGCTCGGGAAGAGGTTGTGTTTTGGAACTGGCTGTAGACCTGGAGATGGTATGGGGGTGAGAAGAAGCATCGACATCCCAGGCAGGAGGCATCCCAGCACGTACCTGTCTGAGGAGGAGCCCAGGCCAGGGCAACCCACTGACGGCACCCCTGCCCGCATGACACCCAGAAGAAAGGAGGGATGGCTCGTGACACATGACTGGCAGCATCTAGGGGTAAGGGTGGGCTCAGCCCCTCTAAGCCAAGGCTCCAATGCCTTCTGCAGGGTTTGCCTTGGAAATTAGAAAGCCTAAGACCTGGGAAAGCTATTTCCCATCCACCCCTAGGTGGGACTCTCATCTTCTGGGCCTGCACAATAGGAGTATTGGGGCACACACATGTGCACAGATACACACACAACACAATAGGGACTGTGGGTGGCATCGGAGGAGCTACAGACTCAGAGAAGGTGAGAAAGGAAGAAAATGTGGTGGCAGGTATTCCCTACGTGCGACACCACTCCCCCAATTTCTTAGATGGTATCCCACCTATGCCTGTGGACTTCTGCAAGAAGTACATGCTGGAATAATCCCTATCGCACAGGCAAGACACAGACCATCCCTGACGGGCACAACGGCTTCTCTGGGGTCCAAAACAGGGAAGATGGAGACTTGCGTCAGAGCCTGGGGTGTTTCTAAGCTGGGGCCCTGGCTGCACCCAGACCTTCCCTAGGGCCTGTGGAGAGGGTTGTGTTGGTGTCACTGGGTACGCATGTGGCATGGCATGCAGAAAGGGGATGATCAGTCGGCAGCCCAGAGCACTGTTTGTGTAGGTGCTAGTCCAGGTGTGGACTCAGGGAGGGGATCCCAGGAAGTGAAGTCACTTCCCTGATAACCGACCCCAACAGAACTTGGAACCCCGGTCACCAGGCACCCACATTCTAGTGCGGTCCCGTATCAGGCTCACTTGGCCGGAGACATTCGATAGTGAAAGATGTTCTCTTGCTGCGTGCCCATTTTCCGGGGCTCTGGCTTCCAGAAACCCCGGGGTGAGGGACTTTTCACATGCTGCAGACACTGGCTCAACCCGCGCCCCCGACGCGCCCCCGACGCTGCAGGGCCTTTGCCAGGAGGTGCCGGAAGGTAATACCGAGCGGCCTAGGCCAGGCCAGACCACCTCTCCAAGCCATCCCTGGGCAGCCCCATTGCCCCAGTTTCAGGGAAAGAGGGGAGGTCCCGCCCTGGGCTGGAGGAGGTTGCGGGGCAGTGGATACCCTGGGGATGCCTTCATGTTCACACTGATGCCACGGTGGGCAGGGTGGAAAGAGGATTCCTGAGGTGCCTCTCACCAGGGCCAGAGTGAATCCAAGGCCCTCGAGCTGTGTCACTTTTCTCTCCATGGTGGAGCTGCGTGCATCCTGGGGTGTGGTGTGTCTGCAAGGGAGTCCCCTGGGTCTGAGGACCAGCAAAGGCAGCCAGACAGAACTCTGAGGCCTCCTGCCTGGCTGCCGGGCACTGTCTTTACAGAGCTCCACATAGGAGACAGGGCAGGAGCTGAATGATGGGATCCCCTGCCCCACCTCCTTGAAGGACACGAAGGAGTCCCCTACTACCAACAAAGTCCAGCGCTGGCTCAGGGTGAGTGGAGGTGCCGGAGGGACCCAGCACCCAGGGCACCGATGCGGCACAAAGGGACCCAGATCCCAGAAACCAGCCTCTGGGCTCCTCGGGGCTCCCTCCTAGACTCCTGCTCCCATGTGAACCTGGATCCCCATCTCCTCCCCAATCCTGCCCTCAGGGCCCTGCCAACGGCCTTGGCCCAATGCACAGTCCCTATCCACATAGCTGTACGAATATCAGAAAAGCGACCTTAAACCACCTCTCATCCCTTGCTCGAGATCCTGGTGAGCTGGGAGACTTTTCCCTAAAGGGGCATGGGGCTCATGGTACTATGCCTATTGCTCTGCCCTTTGGTTGTGAAGGAACCCATCCCTGGGGCCCCTCCAGGGTCCGGAGCAGGCGCCTCCTTGTGCTGCACAACATTCCAGAAGTCCCTTCAGTTACCGCAGCCATTGAGCCCTTCACAGATAGAGGACGTTCATGTGATTCCCTTCTGTTGCCAACTCACAGCACTGCACGGAACATTATTACAAAGTAATAATAGTAATATGAATAATAAAACCACATATTTTAATTTGAAACAGTACTTTTTCATGAATTAATTTCTATTGAAATTATATGATTTCATAGATACTCAAGATTATTATACTAAGTTTCAAATACTGGCCTAGCTCTATATTTTTGTTTGTTTTGGACATTTCTACACTGGGAAAATAAGGAAACACGTTTATAATTGGTTCCAAATTCACAGAGGATTATAAGAAATATAAATTTATCTGTAATTTTTTAGTAAAATATTTTCAGGTGAAAGAACGTTGTCATCTAAAAATGGTAAGATTTATCACTTTTATTACTTACATATTAACCAAATTAATTCACATCTGCTTTTTAAATAGAAGTAAGTGATCTAAATATTAATATATCCTTGTTTTATCAAAGTTTGACTTCAGATTAAAAATTATTAATGTGAAAGATGATGATGTTTAATGATGCCTTCTCAAAATTTTTTAAGAACATGAAATATAAAGAGAATTGAGTGCTGGAAATATTCTTGAACAGAATAGAGAAATACTGAATGAAAAAAAAAAAAGCCCCCTTCAGGATAAAAATCCTCAAACAAACTAAGTTTAGTGGAAATATATTTCAACATAATAAAGGCTATACATGAAAACCCCACTGCTAATATCATACTCAATGGTGAAAAATAGTGAGAGCTTTCCCTCTAGCTCAGGAACAAGATGAGAATGTCCACTCTCACCATTTTTATTCATTCTAGTATTGGAAGTCTTAGCCACAACAATCAGACAAGAAATAAAAAAACTTCCAGATTGGTAAGGAAGAAGTAAAACTTTCACTATTTGTAGATGGCATGATATTATGTATAGAAAACCTAAGATGCTACCAAAATACTACTAATACTGATAAACAGATTCAGAAAGGTTGCAGGATACCAAAAAAAAAATTACAGAAATCTGTGGCATTTTTCTATACTGATAATGATGTAGCAGAAAGAGAAATTAAGACAAAAATCCCATTTACACGTGCACCAAAAATAATAAAATACCTAGGAATAAATGTAAACAAAGTGAAAGACCTGACTGAAAATCATACAATTTTGATGAAAAAAGTCACCGACAACACAAATGGAAAGATACTCCATTCTCATGGACTGGAAGAATAAATATTGTTAAAATGTCCACACTAACCAATGCAATCCACATATTTAATGCAATCCCCATCAAAATACCAACAGTATTTCTCACTAGAACAAATAATCCTAAAATTTGTATGGAACCACAAAAGATCCAGAATAACTAAAGAGATCTTGAAAAAGAACAACCTAGAGGCATCACAATCCCAGATTTCAAGATCTACTACAAAGTTGTAGTAATCAAAACACTATGGTACTGATACAAAAAAAGACATATAGATCAATAGAACATAATAGAGGGCCCAGAAATAAACCCTTGAGGAGCTGAGTTTTCAAAAGGGATGTTCTCCACTTCTCCCAGGACATTCACATACCCCCTCTAGACCTCGCTCGTCTAATTAGAGATTTTTCTTTAGGCTCTCAGGACATTGTAATTCTTAGAGAAATTCTTCTCAGGGTCTGGAAGGTAATGTTTTTGCTCATTGTACTTCTTTAATTTGGCCAGATGCCCTTGTATTTGGAAGATATTCTTATAACATCTCCAAGATTATTTTTAATAGATTTTCTTGTCTGTTTCTTTAAATTATTTTTGCTTACATATGGGATATCAGAGAAGATATAAATATTTTATTCTTCCAGGAGACTCTGTGTGTGTGTGTGTGTGTGTGTGTGTGTGTGTGGGTGTGTGTATTTAAGGCCATATATTTAGTCCATTAAGATTTGTACAGATTTCTAGAAGAAAAATAATCACATGATCACATGATTTAGGATTACTTATAATCAGAAATAGATTTTTAAATTGGAGAGGAAAACGGATAGCTAATAAAGCATGAAACCCTGATAGGAAACATACATACTGTGTGCTGGTTAATTGGTTATAGTCACTTCATGTATTATTATGACAGCTTCTGCCTGTGAACTTAGAAGATGCTGAGCTTCTCAATAATCAAAGAAGAGAACAAGTGTTCATTCAAAATGCTGATCCAAGCAGTGCCTGCTTTTCTGTTTTTCTATCTGAAGCCATCATTTAGAATTTGTCCTCTTTCAACAGTAGGAAAGTCCATAGACCTCCAAAGCATGAGTAAAATTCAAATAGGGTCAAATTCCTGAGGGCAAAGCATTATTTTTCCTCCTAGCCCTGTTACATTTGGCCATACATGCTTATTTCAACCCATGCAGCAGAGAATAAGGGCTGTGATTTTCATTATGATCACTAATTCCTTAAAAGTGCATCTAGGGCCGTTAAGCCTTCCAGAGTCATGAACTCAGCAGAATAACAGAAGGTAGCATGTCAAAAGACCATACGCAGGCCCCAGGCTATATTTGCAGTACTAGTTCTGCATAATGTTTCCAGTTGGTATGCAATCATGCATGAACTCAAGCTTAAAAAAAACAAAAAGCTAGAATTTTTTCGGCTATAATCAAAATTGTACCTGCAGTTTTAATGTACTTATGCCTTTGAAATGGCATTTTAAGGATCAAAAATACATACAATGCCCTGTGATTTCAATACTTATAAATAAACCTATTGCAGGACTCATTGTTGCTGTGTATTCATACTTACCATAGATTATGTAAATGCTGTACATTATCCAAATATCTAAAGTTCAGATGTGATTCCTAATTCCTAATATCTATACGCTCAACTGTTTTGATTTAAAAAAAAAATGAACCATGACAATCATTACAAAAGAAAATATATTTCTCAATAAACAGATTCCTTCACATTGACACTTTCCTATAGCTTCAGAAAACAGCAGCGGTAGAAGGTTATGTGGTTAATCTGAGGTCTGTGTGAGACACCACGATGCTTTGAAGGTTGTTCTGATAATCTTTATGAAATAGGAATCGACATCACCTGCTGAGGCTACAGAATGCTGACAAAAGGTAAGTGACTAGAGGAAGACAAGCTTTGATGTGATATCTGAAGGTGACCAGAGAAGTTAACAATCAAGTAAACATTGTGCTGTGAACAACGTCAGGAATGCCTCTCTGACGAAAGCAGTGCATTTGTAGCAGCAGTGTCAGTCCTAGCACACATGCTTTGCCCCTCCTGTGTTTAGCATCCTGGGAATTAAACAAGGCAGTAGAAAAGTGCTAACATTTCTCGAACAGCTGCCACACACAGCATGTAGCATGGGCACACAAACTCACGATAGTTAATTTCTGCAGCATCTCCTGCATCTATATCATAGTCACCACTCTATGCGGGGATCAACTGAGGATAACGGTACCCAGATGCTTTGCTAATTAGTACGGTATCATCCCGGTCTAAATGATGCCACAAATTCTCCATTTTTAATTATGCTGTTTCCACAAATGGGAATTTTCAGGAACAGTACAGTGAAAGACCAAGAGCATGATGGGTTCTAGTGTGTGTTTGGATGAAATAGTGTATAGGACTAATATGTATACTATATATATACTATAATTCACGAATAAGTAATACTGTATATTATATATAATATACATAATGTAGTTCTGACAGGGTGGAGAAACAAGTCAATCCAATAGCAGCTTTACAGCCTGGTATAAATTGAAGGGAATCAAGAGGTTGGAGGAAAAATTGAATCCATGGAAAACTAATGATTACACAGAAGTTGAAGAAGAGTGTAAAAGTTAAGAGGCAAAACCATGGTAAGTGATAAAATGGTCCAAAGTGTGACTTTGGGTTTGGGTTACTCAAAGAAGAAATGTGAAATTCTTTAAAATAAGTAGGGGTGGTAAAGTATTTATCCCATGTGGCTCATTAGGGAAGTAGTCTGAAAAAGAAATTGGGTCTTTTACATGATATAGTTCAGTGCTTCATGACGTAAACATGCTCAGTGTCTCATAATCTATTATGTTCATTAAAATAGAACAGTACATGTATCTTGGTATCTGACCATTACCTTCTGGAATAAATAAGTTATATTTCACCATTAGTTTGTGATGTGTTGATTTTGTTTCCAAATTTGTAAAATGAGTCTTATTATTGGTTAAATATTTTGAAAAATGAAATGAGGTAAAGTTAACGTAGCACAACAGCAGTTCCAGAACAAAGGCTGTATTTTCCTGAAAGGTAAATTTGGTTTTCAGAATCAAGAATTATGTGAATGAGTTAACTTTTATAGGAATAATTATTTTTTCAATTTCAGTAAATTTATATAACTTATGTTTCTTCATTGAGATATTATCAATCACATTGAAGAGATTATAGAAATATGCTTTAAAAGATTCTATTCACAATAAAAGATCTTGGGGCATTGTATTTGCTTAGAATTTAATATCATATTTGAAACTTAGGGGTTTTTTTAGTGCTCAAGCTGTCCATTTTTAAAAATTATGACACTAGGAAGTATTTTTATATTAAAATGTATCTCCCTTTAGGTAGTCACATTAACACTGAAGAATGAAGGTTACTTAAATCTTCTTATGTATCATGCAAGCTAGTAATAAGTAGGTATAATTATTACAGAAATTCTTCCCAACTGAAAGGGATCAAGTATATGTGTTTTCCATGTATGAAATATGAAATTTTATAGAATTGCTATTAAATAGAGAAATCTACTTAGGATCAAAATATCAATTTATCTGCTTTATTCTGTTACGTACTTTTTCTTCCATTCTTTATTTTGAAGTTACTTTAAAACAAAACAAAATAAACCAAGAAAATCAACCAAAAATAAACATAGTAATGGTAAAGCCTCTCCTCAGTTCTTTCTTATTCTCCATCTTGCCTTCATAGTGTTTTCTTTTTTTCCTCCAGAGGTAGCCAAAACACTCCAGATATTTATGCCCAAGGACTTGTGTCTGTGACACTGTGGATCCTGCCAAGTTTAAGTTTTCCCTTGAGCAATATAAATCACTGTTGAAGGAAACAGACTTTTCTAATCCACAGTTCTTAAAAAATTACTTTTTCTTTCATCCAGTGCTGTTACCTTTCAATGCACACCCAATTCAGCAAACTTAAATATTATCAAATATCCTTCCATAGTGATTGCAGTCTCCAGGGCTATCTACCGGTAATGCATAGCTTGGTTTTTAGATAATAAATAATAAAACTCTTCTAACAGGTGAATTTGATAATCAGTGTGCATCCAGAAGCATTGAATGTTTCCCATTAAATGACTGTAATCTTTCAGTTTGGTTTGCACCACCATATGCTATTGGCCTTGCATTTTGTATGTTAACTTTGCAGAGCTCATGCTCACTACAAACACACTCGGGACCTCTAAATACTTGTTTCTTGTGCATACCATGAATTTGTATTCACATTTTGGAGACAGGAGACAATGCTGATGTTTACTTGTATTTTAGAAAAATCAATCAGGTCAGCCTTGAGAGGTCACAATGACCAATACAGCTGATACACTGAGAGTTCACTAAATATTTTCTGAGACTTTGGTATCATTGTTGCAAGTATTCAGACAATTTTCTGGATCACATGCCCGTGACAGAGGGTTCCCTTACATTCACAATTCTGGAAGAAGCCTCTTCATATTGCCATCCCAGAAATGCAGAAATCCGGCCAGGGAGTGAACATTTACTGTAAAATGATCTGTGCCACATTGCTCCTCTTTTTATGCAGCACCATGACCCACTGAGGAATAAGAAAAATCCCTGAGCTATCTCTGTATGTTTTTAGCATTATGATTTCATACACATTTAAAGGAATTAATTTAAAAAAGACAACCCTAGTTCTAAGTTTAAAAAATCTTCATAAAATAGTCAAATGGAGCCAATGTGCTAAATATTTTTTTTCTGAGGGACCTTAAATTTCCAAGTCTTATACTTTAAATACGGGCTTAATTTCAGAATAGTCATTTTAAAGTTGGCCTAACTCATTTGTCCAAACTCCATTTAAAAATTCACAATTCCATATCAGTCACCTTTAGGACAATTTCTCATACTCTCTTCTCTCCAAATATATCCATATTTTGACTTAATGCAAAGAAATTTCAACTTACAATTGCCATAACATCTTTAATTTCCAATGTTTTCCTTTTGGATATAATCTATATAAAGGAATGAATTTTTTATCTCTGGCTTAAATCGCTATTTTGCTTCATCTGTGGGCAGTGTGTTTAAGCAAGTCAATATACGATACCTTGTGGGATTTTTTTTTTTCCAGGAGAACTGTATATCAAATAGCTTTGTGGGTTTTGACGGAACTTTTTGGCATTCAAGACCATTTCTAGTGCTGTGCAAAGCAGTCCTTAGTGCTTTCTGGGGAGCAACTACTTAAAATTCATATGGATATATTAGATGTAATATGTATATTTGGAATAACTATTGAAATATTTCTCTATTTAATTAGAGTAGTCTATGCTAACTCACAGGGTAGACACTGTCAGCTATTTTCAATCTACCAATTATTTCTTTGGGGGACATGGTAAAGTCTCTGCTTCAGTAAATGTTTTCACTTTCTTCATGCACTAGTTTTACCTTCTTCTTCTTCTAGCTCTGTCTCAGTGGGCAGAGAGAGCAAGAAATGCTAGCTATCATAATGTAAGCACGGCAGAAGGGGACACAAAACTTCCCCCTGCAACGAAGTAAGCTTTGATACTCAATTCCAATATTTGCTGAATGGTTATAAATGTACCCATTATCTTTTTTTCTGGTGTCCTATAGAGTATGTCCCCTCAAACAGTCAGGAAATGAAGGCATTACTGACTTTCTGTTCATGGTGCTAGGAATACAGGATTGCACTCTGTGGACAACCACTTATGTCTGCCCCCCTCGGCTCCTAGGAATCTGCAGATTTACCCCTTTCTTGATGCAGCCAGTACTTCTACAAAGTCCTGGACAGGATCTTAGGTGAAACTCAGACCAGCACACTATCTCTCTGCCCCTCTCCTCTGCTACATCTTGAGTCAAGATGAAGTGGTAACCACTGGTGAGGACTTCAAAAGCAAATCAAAGAACAAGGGCTATGATCAGAAAAAACGATTACCCAACATTTGCAGCAACATGGACGGAACTGGAGGAGATAATGCTAAGTGCAATAAGTCAAGCAGAGAAAGACAATTATCATATGGTTTCACTCATTTGTGGAACATAAGGAATAGCAGGGAGATCGGTAGGAGAAGGAAGGGAAGAATGAAGGGGGGTTAAACAGAGGGGGAATGAACCACGAGAGACTATGGGCTCTGGGAAACAAACTAAGGGCTTTAGAGGGGAGGGGGGTGGAGGATTGGGCTAGGCCGGTGATGGGTATTAAGGAGGGCACATATTGCATGGAGCACCGGGTGTTATACACAAACAATGAATCATGGAACAGTACATCAAAAACTAAGGATGTACTGTATGGTGATTAACATAATAAAAAATTTAAAAAATAAAAAAATTTAAAAAATTAAAAATAACCCCCCCAAAAAAACAAAAGCAAAAATAAACAAACAAAAAGAACAATGGCTATGGGCCCTAGGGACAGATGTCAGCAAGTTACAGTCAAGGATTAAATGTGACCAGTGGACATCCTCCAGAGTAGGTACTGACTATGCACAAATATTCATGACCTCCCAAAATTCATATGTTGAAGTCTAAATCCACAATACGATGGTTTTTGGAGATGGGGACGTTGGGCAATAACTAGGTTTGGATGAGGGTCTAGGAATGGTACCTCCATGATAGGATTGGTATAAGAGATTTTCATCTCTTATAAAGAGATGAAAAGACCTCAGTTCCTTTCCCTCTCACTCTACCATGTGAAGATTCAGCAAGAAGGCACTGTCTGTAAACCAGGAAAGATGTCCTCCCCAGACAACAAATCTGCTCACACCTTGATCTCAGATTTCCCAGCTTCTAGTTTGTTGTATAAGCCACCCAGTCTCCAGTACCTTGTTAAAGCAGCTCAAAGAGAACATCCAGGACTCTGGACTAATCCAAGGAGCCACCTACCTCCTGACATAGACGTAGAGTGGATCCATCCTATGAATCTTTGGCCCTCAAAAAATTCCTCAAAGCACAGTAGTGAGACAAGAGCATTCCAACATCTCTTCTTTAAAAAAAAAAAAAATCCTTTCTAACATTCTCTCCAACATTTTTAAAATAGAGGCAGGTAGTCTTCTAAAGTTCATGAAAATTATGACAAGGTCTGCTTCAGTGAACTCATATCCTGTTTTGCAATGTGGGCATGACTGACCGTTACTAGCTTGAGGCCTCAGCCAAAACCGAGAAAAGGGATACTCATGTTAACATACACTACAACTAAGGTATCCGCAGAAAACACAGTTGTTACTCTCTAGCATGGCCATGCTCTGCTTATGAGACCACCTTTCAGCAGGTGGCTAGATTTAGAATTGCCAGTTAATAGTTTCTTTCAGTCTGAATTGTCTCCCTTCACTTTAAATATTGAACATTTTAAAAATACAACTCCCTATTAGATTTTAAATGATTACTGTGGAATAACTGACGTTTTTGTTGTTTTTGCTTTCTTAGGTAAAATATTTAATAGTTTGCTTTTTTTCCTCACTTCCCTTTTCTGCCCTAGGAGGGTATCTGTGTCCATAAGGCAAACTCTATGTCCGTGGCAGGAAGCTAGTGGGTCCTGGTATACACCCAGCATCTTTGCCGGGGGGTGGGGGGGGGAGGGTGTTTACTCTGGAGTTACTACATTGATATCATTTAATCTTTTGCTGTGATGTACAGGCATTTGCCCCAGGAGCTCATGGCCATACGTTCTTTTTTTTTTTCCACATACATTTTAAGTTATTGCCAGTAGCATCTCTTCATCTTGACCCCAGGCCTTTGCTGGTTCAACCATGTGCTCATCAGGTCTGTATCCTTCAGGAGGACATCTGCGATTTTTTGAGACGTTTAATATTTACCATCTTAACCATTTTTAAATGTGCGATTCAGTAGTGTTAAGTTTATTCACAGTGTTGTGAGGCAGATCGCCAGAACTTTTTCATCTTGTAAAACCAAACCAAACGAAAACCAAAACCAAAAACAAACCAAACAAAAATGCTCTATACTCCTTAGATAACAACAGTTTCCCCTTTCCTCCCTGACCCCTAGCCTCTGGTAACTACCATTCTACCTTCTGTTTCTAGAACTGGACTACTTCAGATACCCTGGATCAGTGGATCGTCCAGTAACTGTCGTTGTGAATGGCCTGTTTCACTCAGCACAATGCCTTCAAGGTGCATCCATGTTGTGCATGTAACAGGCTTTCTTTTTTGAGGCTGAACAATATTCTGGTGTTATGTATACACTACATTTTTAAAATTCATTTATCTGCTGATAGACATTTAGGTTGATTCCACCTCTTGTTTATTGTGACTAGTGCTGCAATGAATGTGGGCATGCAAATCTCTCTTCAAGATCCTGTTTTCAATTTTTGTTTTATTTCTTGGATGAATACCCAGAAGTGGCATTGCTGGATCATACTGTGTTTCTATTTTTTAATTTTCTTGAGGAACCTACGTTGTTCTCATATGCATTATTTTACATTCCCATTAACAGTACACAGAGATTCTAATTTGTCTGCAGCCGTGCTGACACTTGTAATTCCCGGGGTTTTTTTTTTCCTTTTTTTTTTTTTTTTAATAGTAGCCATTTTATTGGGTGTGAGGTGATATCTCAGCGTGGTTTTGATTTGAATTTCTCTGATGATTAATGATGTTGAGCATCTTTTTATATGCTCATTGGTCAAGTGTAAGAATTTTTTCATTGTACGACAGATACCATTGCATTGGCAAAATTCCACACTGTGTGTAATTTCCTCTAAAACCAAACCAAAACAAACTGAAATCTAACTCCAAGTTGTCAGAATTACTGGTTTACATCCCAGTTCTTTATAAATCTCTGGAATTAATTGTGTCCAAGTTTTCTTCTTTTCCTTCAAGTTGACCACTCTCCTCACATTGGTAGCCTCTTTCTTCACTTTGTTAGAGGCTAAGGTTTCAACTGAGATATGAAATTATGTCACAGGCTTTCCCTTGGAGTTGAATTCCTTAATTCACAAATAGAAATACGAGTGGGCACCCAAGAGGTGAGAGGAAAGAATTCTATTTCTAGAGCACTAGAATGTGGAATCTGTTAATATATGAATTGGGACAACAAACATCCTGTCAATCTCAGTTGTTGTAATATTTAAAAAAGGAATAATCAAAGTCCTACAATAACAAATAAGAATAACAAATAGCAAATATATCACAAGTTTCTTTAAATCACTGGTAAAATATGTGGAGTGCCTTCAAAATCTTGTAAAAATCCCACGGTGTTTTATAATTTACAAAGAACCTTCACATGCAGATTGCTCGTATGATTTTTACAATAATGTTTTCAGGTAGGCAGAATGAGAAATTATATTTACAAAGTACCTATGCATATATCAATAGTGGTAACTGATATCCCCATTTTACATTTAAAATTATGACTTTTCCTAGATCTCAGAGTTTGTAAGTGAGCCCATAACATCGTATAAGTGTTTTGCTTTCTTGTCTGGTGTGCCTCACTATTTCCTCGGTCTTTCTATACATTTTTTTAGTTCTTATCATTTGTTATTCAAGTAGAAAGGTACTGCTGGGGTCACAGGGAATATAAAACTTAGTTTCATCTCACTGAAATATATCTATATTTTTTTAAATCTGCTTTAAAATAATCAGCATTATCTGAATTATTTTTGTCTTTTTTCATTTTCCTGTTACCAACTTTTTATTAAGCAATAGGTCTGTGGTAGGCAGAATAATGGCCCCAAGGATGCCCACATCTTAATCCCTGGGATGTATGAATATGATACTCTATATGGCAGAAGGAACTTTCAGAGATAATTAAAGTTAAGGACCTTGAGATAGGAAGATTATCTTGGATTATTTGGGTGAGCCCAATGTAACCACATGGGCTCTTAAATGTTTAAGGAAGCAGAAGACGGAGTCAGAAGGAAATGTGGCCATTTGAGAATGGCCAGAAAGATACAACATTGGTGGCTTTTAAGATGGAAAAAGAGGGCCAGGAGCCAAGGAATGTTGGTGGCCTCCAGAAACAGGAAAATGCAAGGAAATACTCAACCCTATAGTCTCCAGAAAGGAATACAGCCCTACTAACATGCTGATTTTAACCTAGTGAGATCCTTGCTGACTTCTAACTTATAGAACTCTAAGATAATAAATTTTTGTTGGTTTGAGCCACCAAGTTTGTGGTGATTTGTTATGGTAGCAATAGCAAACTGAGAGAAGGACCATTCATGTAAATTTAATTATATACAGGAGTACGTAATACATATGGGAATAATTATCTATTTCTCTTTTGCAGTCAAATCTTACTTCTAACTTCTCAGCACATCTTTTTGGTTTTTTTAGGGCTACTGTACCAATTCCCATAAATTCATTCCCCCCCCCCCCGTTACCTCTCTCAGGAATCTGGAAAGAATTGTATGTGCTTTGAGACACATACCCTAAATGCACAACCCATAAAGTACTAAATACTTTTTGATAAAGCTGTCTAGATGAAATATTTTACAGGTAATATGAGCTATATGAAATGCTCTCTGGAAAACACTCTAGCGAGTGGGCACCACCAGGTTAGAAGACGCTCTGGTAATCAAAACTGCTAAATGTTTACCCACCAATAAAGGAAAATATCCTCTTGGGGATTCAGGACTTGTTACCACGGATGTTGTTTGCTAACACTGATTGTTTTCCTACCTGCTTATAAAAACTCCGTGCTGTCATCCATCTGTTCTCTCATCAAAGCAGCTTTGTGGTGGCAGTTATTTTAGACATTTTTGTATGATTTCAGATGTCTCTGCATTGAAGTATACATTCTACTTGAGAACATGATGATCAGAGCTTTAATGCAGGTAGAAACACACAGCTCCTACTTTTCTCCATTTAGTAATAGGAGAGAAAGTTATAATATCTGAATTATTTAAAAATTGTTAGAAACCTTGATTTCCCCTTTGGGATACTCATCACACCAAAGGTTTCTTATTTAAAAATGTTATTCTTCATTATTAATTCCTCAATTTTATAGGTGACCTTTTAATTGCTACTTCCAACTGGCTGACACAATGTCTAGTACACAGTAGTCAGTGAATGTTGCTTGTAAATGTTTTAATGACATGCCTCTTATCACTGTCACTTTAGTTTTAAAACTTAGAAAACATTCTTTTACCCTATACTGCTAAATAGTTAATCCTCGTCCTTGAAGACTCTATCTCCATTCTTCCACACATCACTGCCAATTGTTCCTCTGGCCTGAGAGAGATTACCATTCTTCCCTTCGTTCTTGGCTCAATCCCAACTCCTCCAATCTGGATATTACATCCTGCTTCCTTCAGAAACTTGACTCGTTCATTATATTCTTTCTTCCAAATCTTCTATCTTTCCTTCATTGCTAGATTATCCTACTCAATAAAGAAGATAATTTTTTAATTATAAAAATTTTGTCTTTCAGCTTTTTACCTTACCGATTACACACAAGCTGAAGAATAACCTGTAATGCCTCGCTTCCTCATTTTTCATTTAATCCAACTTCCAGTCACTTACAGGAAGTCCCCTTTCCAAGGTCACTGATATAATGTCCATCTATTCCAAAGAACATGTGGCAGTTTACATGCTACTCATTACATCTGATACTGTCTGTCACTCTTCTGAATACTCTCATCTTGTTTGACCTCTCAGATCCTTCTTTATGCTCCCTTTCCTTTGCCCATACTTGCAAAGTTTGATGTCTGGAATTTCTCCTCTGCTTATTCTATGCAATTCATCTAAATGGTTTCATCTGTTGCCATGGTTTCAACTACTGCTAACATGTTCATTACTCCCAACTGTCTTTCCATAGCCTCAGAGATTGAGCTGCTTTTTAGGGAATTGCCATCCGGTA
The DNA here is from genome assembly GCF_024610735.1 of Ursus americanus. Taxonomy (NCBI): domain Eukaryota; kingdom Metazoa; phylum Chordata; class Mammalia; order Carnivora; family Ursidae; genus Ursus; species Ursus americanus. The sequence continues at coordinate 58,877,814 of NC_142145.1, forward strand.
TCCCAGAGGCACTTCCATCTCAATAGATACAAACGGGATACCTTGTCCTTAGGTTATGATGCTGGCTCCTTCTTGTATATTTTCTAAATCAATAAATGATACCATCTCCTGTTCTGTTGTTGTAGGCAGAGTTGTGGTTGATTAATCTTTTCTTACTCCTCCACGTAAAAAGCACCATCTCTCATTCACCATCCCCCCTAACTACATCATAAATATCTTTCTAATAAATCATTTTGTCTTTTCTACCTGTCATTATCCATATGGTGTCCTACCTACTCTGGGGCACTGAGTAGGACAGGACTTGCTGGAGAGCACATACACGTCATTCAGAAGATAATGCGTATGGGGCAAAGCCAAAGCCAGGAACCATGTGCAGCTAGGTCTGGGGAGAGATGCAGCAGCTGCACATGAGCTAACAGAGAGAGACGGAGCAGGCGGGGTGTGAGGGCAGGGCAAAGCACACTTACTTACAGCTCCTGAAAGCCCACATGCGCTGCTTTCGTGAAGTGCACAGCATGGCTATCATATATATCGAGGGAGTGTGGACACTTAGATATTTTTCACCCTCCACCTAGCTCTTGGATATCTGATGATGTTTACAACTTTTCTTCCTGCCTTCCTAATTGGTCTTAGCCTTTTGATACTCTCACTGTTCTCTGAATGACATTTCAAATACATTTCACTCAGTGCTGGTTTTACAATCAGACTTTTTAAATGTCTTCAAAGGCCCTCTAATTAGGTAGACATTAAGTCTTAAATCTTTGCAAGTCTTGCAAGGGGGTCTAAGATTGGCCCTTGACTTCATTTCCAACATGCTTTTCTCAAATCATTTTTGGAACTACCCTGAGCAACATTAAACACCTTTCAGTGCCTCTGCTGTACTGTATTTTCTCTACATTTTTGTAATTTCCACCCTTTCTCTCTGCAATGCTGTTATCATCCTACGAACGTTGCTGGGATCAACTCTTCTAAAAGAAAGCCATACCCCATTCTCCCCAGGTCCCACCCCAACTGGGTTAGGTTCACTCTTCTGAGTTCTCATTCCTCATTGTATAATCTAATCTATTCTCTAGCCATATTGTACATTATTTGAGGACAAAGATTATATTCTGCTACCTATTTATCATCTATTATTATTTGTATTTCTATTGCCTTGCACAGTGTGTAATGCACAAAAGGCACTCAATATATGTTGGTAAATGGTAATTAAATATCCTTAAAATTTTTCTATTTAGTTAGGTCTTCAGGGAATAGCAAGTTAAGTTTTTGGAAGGCAGGGATGGGTCTTCATTACATTTTTCCTTCTTATAGAACTTAACAGGACTTCATGCGTAAAAATTACTAAATAAATAAAAATATTAAATGTAATGCTAGAATACGACAGCTATTAGAGTATAGGCTTCAGTGGCAGAAATCTGAGTTCAAATCCTTTTCTTCAATCTTTGGAAGATGAATCAGAGCCACAAATCCTCCATAGAATAATCTCTATCTCTTTCTTCCATATAGGCTTCATTTTTCTTCTTTACTTCTACTTAGCTAAATGCTTTTTTTCTGTTTCACTGCTTTTTGTTTTTGCTTTTGTTTTCATCACTTGTCTCCCCTTTCTCTCTCTTCCTCTGAATACATGTGCAGATTCACATGTGCACCATGTGTGTATGGGAGTACATTAAGTGTGGGTGGTTTGCCAACCACAAGACCCTGTGAGTGTAACAGAAAAGCTATAAGCCAAAACTAAGAGTGAATCCAAATGCAGACCAACAATGCAAACATAAATAAAATCATGCAAAGCATAAGAGCTGAACAGACACAACACTAAGATTGTTATAATTTGACTTTTTCTTCTTTTAACCTTTGTACATTCTTATTGTCCTATTTTATTCTTTGCAGTTTCCTCTGCTCCCCCCTCTGCTTTTTCACCAAGGAGGAGGAAAAAAGGAAAATGTGAAGAGCAACTTTCTTTAAAGAGGAAATACACTAAAGCCTTTTAACCTTAGAGGGAAATTCATTATTTAAATTGGGAACTACATGGACTCCCAATACCCTGACTGTCTGCTCTTCAGCCAGTGACCTTATAGGTGAGACCACTATGATTACCCCTGCTCATTTACAGAGAGCGGCTACCATGGTCCTCATTCTGGGAAAGTCCTGTGAGGAAGCCAACCTCTACAGTAGCCAAGGAAACCTCTACCAGTTGCATATACTGTAGATTTTAATCACCTGGTAGTAAATGTGACCAACTGGCCAGGAAACACCAAGTGCTTGAGAAAAACCAGTGGTATTAAAGAAAGAATCAATATTTTAAAAAATGGCACAGCACATAATCACCTAGGCTATTATTTCCTACCTTGAGTTGAAACTGAATAGTTTGATCTAAAAGCAGATTTCACATTCTAGGGAAAAACAACCACAACAGTTCAGTCAATCCCTTTTCTCTTAGGACTCCTCTGATGATTCTGATTATCAACTTAATTCCAACCAAGCCCCCAGACAAGGTGCCAGCTTCCTGGGGCACTTAATTGCATTCATAAGAGTTTATGAGCAAGGGGAATTTTCAGCCTAATGCCAAGTAATTGATAACTAAATTTTTTCCTGGTTTCAACCCAAATATTTATTCTTAACATGACAAAAGTTTAGGATTTGTAGTATTTACATAGCTTCCAATTATCTCCATTGCTGCAGGACACGGACCATATATAAGTCTCATGTGGTAATCACTAACATTTATCTTTGTTATTGTCACCTGGTATCTTCCTCAATGTCAAAAGAGTCTTAGAAAATGAAGCTCTGCAGTTTTACTGGCCCAACAACAGAGGTTTTACTGAAGAAACCCCATCTCTGTATGACAGAAAATGGGCAGCAGAAACATCTCTGACAGCTGTTGCATGATGGGGTAGGATAAAGGTCATTTCCTGCAAATGTTAGGGGTTTTTAAGAATCCCACAGGCACTGGAGAAATAATTGGACTCAACAAGCAATCAATCATACTTGAAGCATGTGAAGTATATTTAAGGACCAAAGGTTAGGATTTAATGCCCAAATTCATCCAATTGTCTGGAAAAAAAAAAAAAAAAGATTTAACTTCACAGAAGGTTATATGGAGGAATTTAATTGAAGTTAAATATAAATTAATTAAATATAAATAGATTTTTTCTTTCTTTGAAAATCTTTGTTGATAAGGACTAATATGATAAATTAGAACCTAAGTGATCTCCCTGAAACTTTATTATTCAAGTAATTAATAAAAACATACTGAAGTTTTTAACTGATTTTTCTTAAGAAGTGTTACTTTTGTCATAAACTAAAAGTAATTTAATATATTGGTTTTAATTGACATTAATAATTTTAAGAATGAAATTTAAGAATATAACTATGGTTTAACATCCTAAGATGTTTATCTGGCAATTTAATTTTAAATCACCTGGTTCTCTTCCAGATTCATGTTATTAAATGCGGTTTTGCTTAAGCTATGATAGTGTTAGGAAAATAATGAAATTTAAAAAGTGTAATCCTGTTCAAGACCTTAAATCTTTTTATTGAGTGTGACAGATTCTAATTGTCCCTAAATACCCAATTCCCTCTTCTTTCTTTTTTTTTTTTAAAGATTTTATTTATTTATTTGACAGAGATAGAGACAGTCAGCGAGAGAGGGAACACAGCAGGGAGTGGGAGAGGAAGAAGCAGGCTCATAGCGGAGGAGCCTGATGTGGGGCTCGATCCCATAATGCCTGGATCACGCCCTGAGCCGAAGGCAGACGCTTAACCGCTGTGCCACCCAGGCGCCCCCCCTTCTTTCTTTTAACTGCAACTTTTTATTTTGAAATATGTTGCCTTCCTGAAGTTTCAAAATAGTAATGATCATTCTGCTATATTTTAAAGCAGCTTCACCCAATGATCGTATCTTCCATAACCACAGTACATGGTCAAAAGCAGGAATCTCACATTGGTACAATACTCTTTTTTTTTTTTTTAATTTTTCTTTTCAGAGAGAGTGCACACGCACGAGTTGGGGGAGGGGCAGAGAGAGAAAGGGGGAGAGAGAGAATCTCAAGCAGGCTCCACCCCCAGAGTGGAGCCCAATGCGGGGCTTGATCTTATGACGCTGAGATCACGACCTCAGCCTAAATCAAGAGCGAGACACTTAACCAACTGAGCCACCCAGGTGCCCCAACATTGGCACAATACCCTTAACTTGCAAATAGACTTTATATAGATTTTAAATGCACTCTTCTTTTGCTCTCTTTTATGTGTATAGTTCTTTGAAATTTTATACCAAGTGTAAATTTGTTGAAGCATCACCACAGAGTACATATTACCATTAGGGTACAGAACGGCTCCATCAGCACAAAGACACTCCCTTATGTTACCCATTAACAGTTCTGTCCTCCTCCCCAACCCTAACCTCCGGCAGCAACTGACTACTTATCAATCACTATAATTTTGCCATTTCAAGAATGGTATAGAAACAGAATCATATCATATCCAATTTTTTCAGGTTGGCTTTTTCACTCAGCATAAATTCCTTGACATCCTTCTAAATCATTTTTTGTACCATTAGTTTGTTTCTTTGTATTTGTTGTATCACACTTTATTCACCAGTTGAATTTTGGGTGCTTTCCAGCTTTTGGCTACTATAAAGTGACTGTGAACATACTTTAGTTCGCTAGGATAAAAACCCAGGAGGGCTGGGCTGTATCGTGGCTGTTAACTTTAAGAAACAGCTGAGCTGCTTTCCAGAATGGCTATGACATTTTACGTTTTCATCAACAATGTTTGAGAAATCCAGTTGCCCTCTATCCTTGTCAACACTTGATACTGTATTTTTTAATTTTTTTGCCATTTTAATAGGTATGCAATGGTATCTCACTGTAGCTTTAGTTTGCATTTCCCTAATGACTAATGATGGTGAACATCTTTTCTCTCGTGTGTATTTGCCATCTCTATACCCCTTTGGGAGAAATATCTGTTAAAATGATTTGCCTATCTTCTGATTTTTTTTTTAAATTGCTGAGATTAGAGAATTCTTTATATATTCTGGATAAAAATTGTTTCTCAGATATGTGATTTGATAATATGTGTCAATGACAAACTTGATACTCTAAATACACCTTGATCCTCTTAATAGGGATCACACAACAGAGCAAAAGCTTTTAAGTTTGATGGTCTATATTATTTTATTTCTTTTATGGATTGTACCTTTGGTGTCATGTCTAAGAGCTCCTTGTCTAACCTAAGCAAAGGAAAAATTTTTCCTATGTTTTCTTCTAGAAGTTTTATAGGTTTTTTTTAATGTCTCATTTAGATCTATGATCCATTTTGAGTTAATTTTTATATAAGATGTTAAGTTTAGGTTTGGTTCTAGAGAGTTCTGTTTGGATATTGGTGGGAGAAGGACAAATTTCAGAAGGAAGAATACTGATGAGTGAAAAATGATGTCAGTGTGTACTGAACAAAGTTTCAAGACAGTGACAGAGGAATAAGGAAATTGGACAGTAGTCAAAATCAAACACACTAGAATACAGAAAGAAGAGTGAAAAGAATGACAGAATTCTGAAAGAAAATGAAAAATTTAAGAGTAGGTTCAAAATATCAAAAAGCTTTCTAGTTCTTAGAATTGCCCACAGTTGGACTAGGCTATCTTGGTTGAGAGTTTATAAAGATGTTCCTATATATATTATCGATAATACTTGAATAATAGCATTCTGGCTATAAAACCTCTTACTTGCTCAAAAGAGTCATCCCAATGGTGAAATTTTAAATCTGTTAAGGAAGTTTATTATAACTTGAAAACAGCATAATAATTTAAGGTGTATTTCTATGCTTCTGAAATTCTTTTGTATGGCTTTTTGTTCAAGTGAGTATAACTCAAAAGCTAAAGAAGGACAACATTTTTCTGATATTCTGAAGATACTTAGTAGCATCAGAAAGGCAAAGGATAGCTTACAAAATAACAACAACTCTTAAAATTGGGCTAAAAGGCAATCTCAAACAATGAAATTTAACAGAGAGGCCATGAAGAAGTCACATTTAAGAGGAAGATAAAGCACCACGTAAAACTTGGAATTTGTTAAAATAACAACAAATGGAAAAATGAAGTAAATATTTCATTTCAATTTTAAGATTTCCCAAGACCCATTAGCAACATGGCAAGTGTAAATTGAGAACTGTTTATATGGGAAATATGATAAGAATTTCTACTTTCACTATCTTTTCCCTAAGTAGATTTACAATGATGTGTGTATTTCCATGAAGAGTTGCTTAATCCAATAAGCTTTCCATTGACATCCCATGTCAGATAGGAACACCACTGTATCACTTACTGATTTCACCAGTATTAGCTTTTTCCTAGAAACTAAAACCAGATGTTACTAAAATTTACACACATGTACATGCACACAGAGTCTATTAAAAATCAATGATTCATCTTTCTGCCTATAATTTTCAGGAGAAGGAAGAAAAGAAATATGTGCTCAAAGACAAACTATTATTTATCAGAAAAGCATAAAGATAACTCTCAACCTGAATATTCCCAGTAAGTGTCTTGCTGAAAATTACTGAGGTGATTCTACAAAAATATCTTAGTTTTTAGAGCACATACAAAGCCATTTCCACAACTTTGATTTTTTTTAGTTTTATCAAGATAATTGGCATACAGAACCATATAAATTACATAATGACTTGACCCACATATATTACAAAATGATTAGCACATAAAGCTTAGTTAACATCAGCTCACATAGATACACAAAGAAAAAATGTTTTTATCCTTGTGATGGGGTCTTTTAGAATCTAGTCTTTTAGTAGCTTTCAAATATACCATACAGCAGTATTAGCTATAGTCATCATGTTGTATATGTTACATTCCTAGTATTTATTTCTCTTATAGCTGGAAGTTTGTTTCTTTTCATTAACTTCCTCCAATTCTCCTCATTCCGCCCGCCCCCCCCCATCCCCACCTCTGGTAACTGCAAATCTGATCTTTCTCTGTTTTGTTTTTGGTTTTTTTGTTTTGCTGTTGTTTTAGATTCCACAAGTAAATGACATCATATAGTATTTGTCTTTCTCTGACTTATTTCACTTGGCATAATGCTCTCAATATTCACTTATGTTGCCACAAATGGCAGGATTTTCTTCTTTATGGCTGAATATTCCGTGTGTGTGTGTGTGTGTGTACATTTTCCAGATTTTCCTCATCCATTCACCTCTGATGGACGCTTCCATTATTTCCATGTCTTGGCTGTTACAAACCATGCTGCAATGAACATGAAGCAGATATCGCTTCTACAGTGATGTCATTTCCTTCAGATGTATACCGACAACTGGGATTTCTGGATCACATGGTAGTTCTAGTTTTGATTTTCTGAGGACCTCCATACTGTGTTCCAGCGCCTGCACCAGTTTACATTCCCACCAACAGTGCACAGAGGTTGCCTTCTTTCCACATCTTCACCAGCCTTACTCATCTTTCTGATGATGGCCATTCTAACAAGTATGAGGAGCAGATAGTTCACTGTGGATTTGATTTGCATTTCCCTCATGAGGAGTGATGTTGAGCACCTTTGCATGTGTCTATGGCCATCTGAATGTTTTCTTTGGAAAAAAAGTCTATGTAGGTCTTTGGCCCTTTCTTAATTGGAGGATTTTGTTATTATTGAATTGTATGAGTTCTTTATGTACTTTGGATGTAATTTGTAAATATTTCCCCCCATTCGGCAGACTGCCTTTTCATTTTGTTGATCATTTCTTTTGCTGTATGGAAACTTTTCATTTTTTTTTATTAATAATGATTTTTTATTATATTATGTTAGTCACCATACAGTACATCCCCGGTTTTCGATGTAAGGCTCGATGATTCATTAGTTGTGTATAACACCCAGTGCACCATGCAATATGTGCCCTCCTTTCTACCCATCACCGGCCTATCCCATTCCCCCACCCCCCTCCCCTCTGTAGCCCTCAGTTTATTTGTCATAGTCCATAGTCTCTCATGTTTCATTCCCCCTTCTGATTACCCCCCGTTTCTTTATCCCTTTCTTCCCCTACTGAGCATTCTAGTTCTTATGTTCCATAGATGAGAGAAATCATATGGTAGTTGTCTTTCTCTGCTTGACTTATTTCACTTAGCATTATCTCCTCCAGTGCCGTCCATGTTGTAGCAAATGTTGAGAACTCGTTCTTTCTGATAGCTGAGTAATATTCCATTGTATATGTGGACCACAACTTCTTAATCCAGTCATCTGTTGCAGGGCATCTCGGCTCCTTCCACGATTTAGCTATTGTGGAAACTGCTGCTATGAACATTGGGGTTCATATGGCCCTTCTCTTCACTACGTCTGTATCTTTGGGGTAAACACCCAGTAGTGCAATGGCTGGATCATAGGGTAGCTCAATTTTTAACTTTTTAAGGGACCTCCACACTGTTTTCCAGAGTGGCTGTACCAACTTGCATTCCCACCAACAATGTAGGAGGGATCCCCTTTCTCCACATCCTCTCCAACAATTGTTGTTTCTTGCCTTGTCTATTTTTGCCATTCTAACTGGCGTAAGGTGGTATCTCAGTGTGGTTTTGATTTGAATTTCCTTGATGGCTAATGATTTTGAACATTTTTTCATGTGTCTGTTAGCCATTTGTATGTCTTCATTGGAAAAGTGTCTGTTCATATCTTCTGCCCATTTTTTGATTTGTTTATTTGTTTCTCGTGTATAGAGTTTGAGAAGTTCTTTGTAGATCTTGGATACCAGTCCTTTATCTGTAGTGTCATTTGCAAATATCTTCTCCCATTCCGTGGGCTGCCTCTTAGTTTTTCTGACTGTTTCCTTGGCTGTGCAGAAACTTTTAATCTTGATGAAGTCCCATAAATTCATTTTATCTTTTGTTTCTCTTGCCTTTGGGGATGTATCATGAAAAAGGTTGCTTTGGCCGATGTCGTAGAGGTTGCTGCCTATGTTCTCCTCTAGAATTTTGATGGATTCCTGTCTCACATCGAGGTCTTTCATCCATTTGGAGTTTATTTTTGTGTATGGTGTGAGAGAGTGGTCAAGTTTCATTCTTTTGCATGTAGCTGTCCAATTTTCCCAGCACCATTTATTGAAGAGACTGTCTTTTTCCCACCGGATGTTTTTTCCTGCTTTATCAAATATTAGTTGCCCAAAGAGCCGAGGGTCCATTTCTGGGCTCTCTATTCTGTTCCATTGGTCTATGTGTCTGTTTTTGTGCCAGTACCATGCTGTCTTTGTGATCACAGCTTTGTAGTACAGCTCGAAATCCGGCATTGTGATGCCCCCAGCTTTGTTTTTCCTTTTCAACAGTTCCTTGGAGATTCGGGGTCTTTTCTGGTTCCATACAAATTTAAGGACTATTTGTTCCAGTTCTTTGAAAAATGTCATCGGTATTTTGATCGGGATAGCATTGAAAGTGTAGGTTGCTCTGGGTAGCATGGACATTTTAACTATGTTAATTCTTCTGATCCATGAGCATGGAATATCTTTCCATCTTTTTATGTCTTCCTCAATGTCTTTTAAGAGTGATTTATAGTTTCTAGAATAAAGGTCCTTTACGTCTCTGATTAAGTTAATTCCAAGGTAACGTATGGTTTTTGGTGCTATTGTAAATCGGATGGATTCCCTAATTTCTCTTTCTTCGTTCTCGTTATTCGTGTACAGAAATGCAACTGATTTCTGAGCATTAATTTTGTATCCCGCCACGTTACTGAAATGCACTATAACTTCTAATAGTTTGGGAGTGGCTTCTTTCGGGTTTTCCATATAGAGCATCATGTCATCTGCGAAGAGAGACATTTTGACTTCTTCTTTGCTGATTTGAATACCTTTGATCCCTTTTTGTTGTCTGATTGCTGTTGCAAGGACTTCTAGTACTATGTTGAATAATAGTGGCGAGAGTGGGCATCCTTGTCGTGTTCCTGATCTTAAGGGAAAGGCTTCCAGCTTTTCCCCATTGAGAATGATATTTGCTGTAGGCTTTTCATAGATGGCTTTTATGAGATTGAGAAATGTACCTTCTATTCCTACACTCTGAAGGGTTTTAATCAGGAAACGATGCTGTATTTTGTCAAATGCTTTTTCGGCATCGATTGAGAGGATCATATGGTTCCTGAGTCTTTTCTTGTTGATATGATGTATCACGCTGATTGATTTGCAAATATTGAACCACGCTTGCATCCCAGGTATGAATCCCACTTGATCGTGATGGATAATCCTTTTAATGAACTGTTGGATTCTATTAGCAAGTATCTTGTTGAGGATTTTGGCGTCCATATTCCTTAGGGAAATCGGTCTGTAATTCTCCTTTTTGAGGGGGTCTTTGCCTGGTTTGGGGATCAAGGTAATATTGGCCTCATAGAATGAGTTTGGTAGCTTTCCTTCTGTTTCTATTTTTTGAAATAGCTTTAGGAGAATAGGTATTATTTCTTCTTTGAAAGTTTGGTAGAATTCCCCAGGAAAACCGTCCGGGCCTGGAGTTCTGTTATTTGGAAGGTTGTTTATCACTGACTCAATTTCTTCATAATTAATTGGCCTGTTTAAGAAATCAATTTCTTCCTGTTTCAATCTTGGTAGTTTATAGGTTTCCAGGAAGGATTCCATCTCTTCCAGATTGCTTAGTTTATTGGCATATAGCTGTTGATAAAAATTTCTAATAATCCTTCCAATTTCAATGGTGTTCGTCGTGACCTCTCCTTTTTCATTCATAATTTTAATAATCTGGGTCCTTTCTCTTTTCTTTTGGATAAGTCTTGCCAGTGGTCTGTCAATTTTATTGATTCTCTCAAAGAACCAGCTTCTAGTCCTGTTGATCTGCTCTACTGTACTTCTGGTTTCTGCTTGATTGATTTCAGCTTTAATTTTGGTCAACTGCTTCCTCGTGCGTGGATTAGGCCTGTCCCACTGTTGCTGTTCCAGCTTCTTGAGGTGAGAATATAAAAACTGCATTTTAGATTTTTCTATTCTTTTGAGTGAGGCTTGGATGGCTATGTATTTCCCCCTTAGGACCGCCTTTGCAGTATCCCATAGGTTTTGGACTGTTGTATTTTCATTCTCATTGGTCTCCATAAATTGTTTACTTTGATTTTTGATTTCCTGGTTTATCGAGTCATTCCTGAGCAGGATGGTTCTTAGTCTCCAAGTGTTTGAGTTTCTTCCAAATTTTTCCTTGTGGTTGAGTTCCAATTTCAGAGCGTTGTGGTCTGAGAATATGCAGGGGATAATTTCAATCTTTTGGTATTGGCTGAGACCTGTTTTGTGTCCCAGAACATGGTCTATTGTTGAAAATGTTCCATGGGCATTAGAATAGAATGAGTATTCTTTGGTTCTGGGGTGTAGTGTTCTATATATATCTAAGAGGTCCAACTCGTCGAGTATGACATTCAAAGCCTTTGATTCTTTGCTTAGTTTTTGCCAGGGCGTTCTGTCTATTTCTGAGAGTGGAGTGTTGAGGTCCCCTACTATTAATGTATTTTTATTTATATGTCTCTTTATTCTGGTTAAGAGTTGGCTTGTGTATCTTGCTGCTCCCCTCTTGGGGACATATATATTTATAATTGTCATATCCACTTGTTGGATACATCCTTTAAGAATAATATAGTGCCCTTCTGTGTCTCTAACTATAGTCTTTAGTTTAAAATCCAATCTGTCTGATATGAGAATTGCTGATCCCAGCTTTCTTTTGAGGTCCATTGGTGTGAAAGATGGTATTCCATCCCTTTACTTTCAGTCTGAATTTTTCTTTAGGTTCAAAATGAGCCTCTTGTAGACAGCAAATGGATGGTTCATGTCTTTTTATCCAATCTGCAACCCTGTGGTGTTTTATGGGAGCATTTAGGCCATTTACATTGAGACTGATTATTGAGAGATATGATTTTAATGATGCCATGTTGCCAGTTAAGTCTTTGTTTCTATAGATTGTGACTTTCTGTTCTGTATCACTCTTGGGGCCTTTTTACTTTTATAGAACCCCCCTTAATATCTCCTGTAGGGCTGGTTTTGTGGTTATGAAATTGGTCAGTGACTGGCGATTCTAGAAGGTCTTTATCTCTCCATCAATTCTGAATGACAGCCTTGATGGATAAAGGATCCTTGGCTGCATGTTTTTTCTCTAAGATAGCTTTAAAAATGCCCCCCCACCCTTTCTCTCATTCCAGGTCTGTGTAGAAAGGTCTGACATAATTCTGATACCTTTGCCTTGGTACGTGAGAAATTTCTTTACCCTGGTCGCTTTCAATACTGTATCCTTGGATCTAATATTTGCGAATTGCACTATGATGTGACTTGGTGTAGATTTGTTGTGGTTGAGCTTGGGAGGGGTCCTCTCTGCCTCTTGGACACGAATGTTTGTTTCCCTTGCTATATTAGGGAAGTTTTCAGCTACAATTTGTTCAAATATCTCTTCTAGACCTCTGTTTTTCTCCACCCCCTTGGGGATGCCAATGATTCTGACATTGGAACGTTTCATTGAGTCAGTAATCTCCCGTAACCTACATTCCTGAGCGTGGACTTTTTGAGTCCAGATTCTATTCTAGCTTTATCTTCTACTAACCCATCCTCCAATTCGCTGATACGTTCTTCTGCCTCATTTACCCTGGCCGTCAGAGCCTCTAGTTTTGACCGCATTTGGCTCATAGAATTTTTAATTTCTTCCAGATTCGCTCTCATTTCCGCCCTTAGAGATTCTATATTCTCATTAACATTTTCGTTAATACTTTTTTCAAGTCTACACATCATCTTGACCATTGTTACTCTGAACTCCATTTCTGATAATTTGGTTATATCCATATCCATTAGTTCTGTGGCAGAGGCCACAGACTCATTGTCTTTTTTTTCCTGGGGGGGAGGGATTTCTCTTTCTCGTCATCCTGATAAGGAGAGGTTGCGGGGTTGTCCAGAGCCCAAATTATTGACCGGGACCCAGGCCGTGCGCCCTTGTTTTATAGGGATCTTAGGGATGTGGGCTTCTTGATTTTTCAGCCTGCCTTCTGGGGGAGGGGCCTGCCGCGCAGATACTCAGGCAACCCTGTTTGGGTAGCGTCTCCATGTCACCTGCAAGGGGGGAGGGGGATGGGCACACTGTGAGCCGGTATTTCCAGGCTTTTGTTCTCTGGCAGCTTTTCCTGGTGGTTTGCTGTGCATTTTCTGAGAGTCAGAGCAGCAGTGGCCAAATCTCAGCCTCCGTCTCAGAACAGAGGGGATCACGGGCCATTCTCCACTGATGTTCTGGCCACTTTAACTCTGATTTTGTTGGTGCTGCTCAACCCTGCAGCATCCCGGGATGTGCACCCCACACCTGGTGTCCCAGCCCTCACTTCCAGGGCCTGCATGTCTCTGTCCTTTGTGTTTCTAACATCGCCAGCTGCCCCTGCACGCTCCCGGAACTCCTGGTCTCAGTCTGGTTCCAGTGAGCGCACCGGAGCTCTGGTTTTCAGTCTGATCGTGCCATTTTGCTGGCTTTAGAATGGGCAGCAGTCATGGGACTCCATCAGTGAAAGCAACCAAGGGCACATTGGTGGGTGCATTTCTTCAGCCAACATCAACTGAGACCCTGCTGTGGGCCACGCTCCATATTAGATGCTGGGAACAAGTTGGCTATATCCTCGAGGTTCCCAGTGCAGACGACACATGACAAGCCGCCCATAGAATGGCTCTGTCTTATTCATCCCTGTATCCCTCATGCCTCACACAGTGCCCAGCATATAGTAGGAGCTCAATAAATAGCAATTTCCTTGGAGAGTGGGACAGTGTGGCAGTCAAGTCTCTGGTATTTGGAATCTGGGAACTTGGGTTTGAATTACAGCCTGTCCAGTTATGTGCTGTGCAGCTCTGGGTAGGTTACTTCATCTCTCTGAGACCCAGTTTCCTTGTGGGTAGGATGGGAACTTAGATCACAGGGCCTGTGGGGGGTTAAGGAGCTGATTTGTGAAAAGAGCCTGGCCCGTGCTCAGTGCTCAGATTACACCTACCTGGAGTTAATGTGGTCACCGTAATGTCAGCGAGCTCTGGCAAACAATCCAGTCTCCATTCACGTTCTGGAAAGTGAGAAGGCCTGACAGACCGCCTCTGTGTCATCCACACTAGGAACCACAAAATCAAAACTGGTGGTTGACCTTCCTTCCCTTCATCTCTCCTTCTTCCCTCCCTCTCCCCTGCCGTGCTTTCCTATTTCAACTCTTTTCTCTGCTTGCTGCCCCCTCCTCCCGAAGAGAGCTACATTCAGGTAGGAATCTAGGGAGGAGGTTTCCAGGAGCAGTCTGGCTCACTGGCTGCTTTGCAGACTGAGGTGGGAGACTGGGGTTGTGAAATCAGAGAGAAGTAAATATGTGTGATGTTTGTCTTGTTTCCTTCACATATCAATGACAAAAGAGTAGGAGATATTATGTGGATGGGTTTCAGGTGTGCTCTGCTATTTAAGATGATCTTTCCCTGAGACCTGCTCTTTCCTGCTCTGCGTCTGCCAAGCAGCAAACCTGGCTCATGTTTGAATCTTGTGTGTTGGGAACTGAGCAGGAGAGTTACCGGGTCGGGTGTGGTATGACCCCTGCCAGAGGCGGTCTGGTGGGACCCAGTCTGTCCCGCACACTTGAGCTGGAGACAGAGTGCTTCCCTGCGAGCCAGGTGCGGGAGGCCCCGGGGACCGTCTCCCTCTGCACCTTTCGGTCTTGGACCAGCCCCTGCAGGGGCCGCCCTCAGGTCTGCCCTGGGGGAAAGGGTGTTGCCAGGGAGGGTGGCACAGAGAATGTTCCCTGTGGGGCTCCCACACTGCTCCCGGGTCCTGCTGCAGAAGTGAGGTGGGTGGCATGCCCTGGAGCACATCTCTCTCCTCCTCTCCTCGCCCACATCCCCGGTCCTGGGATCAGAATAAAACCTGCACTTGGCTCCATGGGAGAGAGGCCCGGATGCAGTGGCGCGGAGACCCTCCCCAGCTGGCAGGAATTCTAGAGGCCTGTGTGAAGGCTGCTGGGTTGGCTGCACACAATGGCTCTCACAGTCCCACTGAGCTCCTGGGACCGGCCAGGCCCAGGACAGAGGCTCTGAGCACCAGAGCCAGAGTCCCTGCTCCTGTCAAACCTGCTGCTCCAGCTACACAGCGATGGGCCTGCTTCCCACCTCGTGGTCACGGCCCACCCTGGGTCCTCCCCTCAGGCCTGCCTGGGGCCTCCCCAGTCCTTCCAGGGCTCGGCTCTGGGGGCAAACGCTGGCAGGCACGAGTGTTGGTGGGGCCGCACCTGCTGTAGAGCCCCTGTCACTCCCCTGACAGAGGAGAGGAATTTGAACAAGTTAGTTTCCTTTCTTGCCTCTGTGGAGACGTGTGGAGGACTTGGGTCACCTCACAGCAGCGTTTCTCAGGCTCTGGAGATGACTCGTGTACATGAGAACCAAACGAAGCACTCAGATGGGAAGGAAATTCCATGCAGTGCGAATTCAGAATATGTTAAGCAGTTAGGATTAAAATTGCATACATTTCACTTTCCACTTTTGTAAAAAAAATAAAACAAATACAATTTGTATTATAGTTGAAAAAGCAGTGTCTTCTGTCCCCTCTTCTTGCGGGAATATATAAAGGCATAAGAGTAATGATGCTAACATGAGGTGTACTGATTGGCTTTTACCTGAAAGTCACAGGCAGGGTTTGATGACGAATGAAGAAGAAGGAATGTGAGCAAGGAAAAGAGGGCAGTTTCAGGTCTCTATCCATTGTGCAGGTGACAATGTCAGGATGGGTCATACTGCAGGTGGGGTGGGGGCAGGGTCCCCACTCTCAGCCTCTGTCATCAGACTCCCTCTCCTCATAGACCCAGAGGGCGGGACTTGGCCTTTCTCACCTGGAGTTAAGTACATTAATTTCCCCAGTGGGAGCTTTGCATAGAGAGGAGCTTCCCTGCCTTCCTCTGGGACCGTGGTGAAGTTTCCTTGCCCACAGGATAGTTTCTGGACTGGAAAGTTGGTTTGGACTCTGTGTTTCAGCAGCTCACTTAGCAGAGCCCAATTCCTTCCTCTTGTCCCTGGACGTGCGTCCCAGAACCCAGGACTGCAGATCCCTGATCTTGGACACCAGCTCCCTCAACTGACCCTGTGTCTTGATCTCATTCTTCTGAGTGACCACAGAGCAGAAGGGACACGACAAACCTTTCCCATGGGGCTCCTTCAGCCATGAATTGATGCACTAGTGGCTGCGGATATAAGCACAGTTTAGGTACATAGCTTTTTCTGGATAACCTAGGCAGATGAGACATTTGCTTCGTTCTTTAAAATGTTCGGCCAGACCCACTCTCAGGAATAATAAGTATACTGGAGTTTCTTAATGACCCAAATGACCATGAGGGCTTGAGGTTTTATCCTCTTTGCTTGCATAGAACTGTCATGTACCTAGTATTTCTCATCCCTCTACAAGGATATGGCCTACAGCATAATACAAATATGAATATGAATATGAATATGAATATAAATATAAATATAAATAAATGACTCTTGGCCCAGAACTTCTGATATCTGAGATGCTATTTAGGATACATGGTGCAATTGGTCATTCAGCTTTGACCTGAGCTGGTGAAATGAACCAGATCTGGGGTGTCCGATATCGTAGCCACCAACTACCCGTAGCCTTCGAGCACCTGGAATTCAGCTCACCTGAATTGAGATGTGCTCTGAGTGTAAAATGCACACTGGTTGCTGAAACCAGAATAAGAAAGGGAACTTAAATTATTTTACTGAGATTTTTAAAACACCGTCTCATTGACGTAAATGCATGTTGGTGTGATACCATTTTTCCAATTACAATTCTTTTGACTTTTCTCCTTTTACTGTGTGTAATGTGGCTACTAGAAAAGTTATGATTGACTCAGGTGGGTCACATTAGACATCTGCCAGACGCTGCCAGACTCGGCTCAGAGAGCCTCCAGCTCTGGGAGCTGGTCCCACCTGGCCGCCACTCAGACCCGGAGCAGCAGCTGAGGGGTGGAAGCAGTCAATGGGGAGCTCAGTTCAGCATCTCGTGGGACAGTCCAAGCTATGATCTGGTTAAGAAAAAGGAAGACTTGGCAATGTCTCCAGCATGGGTATTGAAAATCTAGTCCTGCCCACAGCTCCAGGAGCAGAGAGCCCGAGTGCTCCCAGTGTCTCTAGGTGCACACGCTGTGCTTGGAATTGAGTTGGGCTCAGAAACACTTGCTGTATTAGTAAAATACTTTATTCCCCAGACTTTGCTCTCTCATATTTGCCTTTTGTAGAACCCTGAGAAGTTAAAAACAAAATTGCACAAGATTGGGTGTGTCCTCTGTGAGATTCTTCTCGGGTTTCCCACTCCCTCCAAAGGTGACTCGGTTCTGGAACAAGAATGATCCACAAGGGGCACTTTTTGTGAAAGTGTTCTCTTCCCACCTACCATACCAGCATTCACCTCTTAAATCTGATTCATTTTAATTTAATTCTAGGAGAAAAGCGATTTGCCAATGACAGAAAGCTTGTGCCACAAATGGTTTTATTCGGCATTGACCAAAATTTCAAAGGGAGCTACACGTTCAGAAAATTTGAATTTGAGTATTTACAAATCTCAAGAATTGCCTGTGGCCAATAAGTATAATTTTTTTCTTGTCTTCTGGACAAAATCAGTCATGTATTTAACTTCATCAACATTACTCCATATATATTACTCCATATATATACTTGTAAAAATTCATGCTTCATCATTAATCCACACCATGGAAGGTAAAATTCCAATTTCAACTCGACTCATATTTTCTTAAGATTAAAGCCTTCAGCTTTACTAATTAATAGTCACCCGTCACTAATATCGGTACAAATTCTCTTTCACTTTAGCTCAGCTATTTAGAACATGCAGGTCCAGACTGATGGACACACAACCTATTTGCTAAGGAATCACGGGGAACCAAGCAAGGGGGATGGCATTTGGCTCTGCTTCGTTCCCATCCTCTGAGATGGATTCTTCTCATTGATTTTATTGCCACTCAGTGACAAAAAAAAAAGAAATCTCTTATTGGTACCATGTTTTATTGCACAGTGAAATATAAAAATACAGGTGTATCAAAACCATGAAGCCAAATCTATGTGAGATTCATAATATGGGAAGGTCATAACAACAGTTCATAAATTATACATATTTTAAATATCCTTTTTGGAGAACCCTCAGAGAAATTTGAGGGGTTTTTGTTATTGTGCCTCACTTATTTTGTGTTTTTCTCTTCAAATAGAGAAAGCCCTGGTGGATTTCCGGGCTTGAGTGACACCTGAACTTTTGGTGAGTCCAGTGGTCGCAAACACAACCGGCCGCTAGGTGGTGCTGCGTCTGAAACTATGCCAGCTCTTCCCTCTTCCCTGTCCCCACCCAGGCTTACCCCCTCCTCCATTCTACTATTTGAAATGCCCAGCAGAGGGCAAGGACCCATCTGATTCCACAACTGCTCAGTTTAGTAAACATTTCTGTCTCTTGATAATGAGGGGTATCTTCACCACCCGCTCCTCACAAGACTACTAAAAATTAGAGCGGTTTAAACTCATAGGTAAATGTTCAGCCTGCCTTCTTTCTGGAAACCTTTATCCTTTTTATAGGGAGGAGAGCGGCAGAGGAAGAGGGAGAGAGAGAATCTTTTTTTATTTTGTTTTATTTTAAAGATTTTATTTATTTATTTATTTATTTATTTATTTGACCCAGAAAGAGACAGCCAGAGAGAGAGGGAATACAAGCAGGGGGAGTGGGAGAGGAAGAAGCAGGCTCCCAGCGGAGGAGCCTGATAGGGGGCTCGATCCCAGACCTTTGGGATCACACCCTGAGCCGAAGGCAGACACTTAGTGACTGCACCACCCTGAGATCATGACCCGAGTCAAAATTGAGAGTCAGACATTGAAGTGACTAAGCTACCCAGGCACCCCATTAAACCTTAATGACATGGCAAAACTTGGCTAAATCCAGTCTCCCCTCAATTATTCCTACCTGTAGGAACCTTTCCTTTTGTCCCAAGACAAATCATTTCTTTATGTTGCTCTCCCAGAACAACTTATAAATGCTGCTGCTTCTTCTTTCTCCCTTCTCTCTTTTTAAAAAGATTTTATTTATTTATTTTAGAGTGAGAGCACTCACAAGCAGGGAGAGGAGCAGAGAGAGAGAGAGAGAGAGAGGAACATACTCCTTCCTGAGTGTGGAACTGACACAGGCCTGGATCCAGGACCCTGAGATCATGACCTGAGCTGAAACCAAGAATCCAACACCCATCCGACTGAAGCACCCAGGTACCCAACTTATAAACATTTCTAATAGAATCGGTTACTATTCTTTTCTTTTTGGATGGGTTTGGTCTTAATTCTTTTTTTTTTTTTTTACAGATTTTATTTATTTATTTGACAGAGACAGCCAGCGAGAGAGGGAACACAAGCAGGGGGAGTGGGAGAGGAAGAAGCAGGCTCATAGCGGAGGAGCCTGATGTGGGGCTCGATCCCACAATGCCGGGATCACGCCCTGAGCAGAAGGCAGACGCTTAACGACTGCGCCACCCAGGCGCCCCTTAATTCTTTTTGAATGAGACAAATTTAATAGCTGGGTCTGTGGTCTTGATTTTGGATATACTACAAGGAGTATCCAGCAAAAAGTAGACAACAAATAGTTATTACTGGATTGATGTAGAATTTAATTTTATAACTTGAAATCATTCTGATTTCCCTTATATTATCTCTTGATTTTCATGCTCCCTACACTTTCCTGCTTATCTAGGAGTACTGTAAAACAATATAACATAATTGAAGGGAGAAATCTTGATTGGACATTATGGAAAGAATGAACCAAAGGCCATTTACCTAAGTTGTGGTACGATGTGAAGAAGGGAAATATGGGTGCGCCTGGGTGACAGAGCAGTTAAGTGTCTGCCTTCGGCTCAGGGTGTGATCCCGGCGTTATGGGATCGAGCCCCACATCAGGCTCCTCTGCTATGAGCCTGCTTCTTCCTCTCCCACTCCCCCTGCTTGTGTTCCCTCTCTCCCTGGCTGTCTCTATCTCTGTCAAATAAATAAATAAAATATTTTTTTAAAAAAAAGAAGGGAAATATGAAGATGTTATGAAAATTATTTGTAATTTCCCATTTCAGAAGTAAAGTCTACAATTCTCATTATTCTTGGACATTTTCAAATATATCCAAATTTGTGGTGAACAAAAGAAAGCAAATATGAAACTCATGAGTTGCAATATTTAGAAATGGAGGTTGGATTTGACTGTGAGGCACACAACCTTCTAACAGGCTATACATGCTGTGGGTCACACTTTGGTCAGCCACCCGCAGATTCAAAACTCATACACTTTATTAGCATTAACAAGGGGTGAAAAATGGTGTGAAATGGCTGATCAGTAATAATTGTTCTGTGAATATGAATTTTAGTTTGGATAAAAGACATGATATGATTTACTGCAACTTTAGATGTCTCGTTTCTATTATGCTTTCTTACAAAATTTTCAAAAAGGAAAGGCTATTGTCCAATTTCGGGTGGTCTGGGGCCCGTTCCAGTTTGTCTAACAATGCTTGAAAATACATATTTGCAATCATGGAGAAAAACAGTTGGGGAGAAATGACTGGGTCCAGAGAGTGAGCTTTGAGAGAACACTTCCCAAAACACTTTTGCTACTTTGAAAAAATTGAAATATAAGAATAGGTGTATTCCTTTTTACATCAGTGGGGTCTGTGACTAATTCCATAGAGATAGATATTGACCATTAATATTGGGTTAAAAGAGATCAGGAGGAATCCCCATTTTTCATTCTTTTTTTAAAAATGATTTATTTGTATATTTTAGAGAGAGACAGCGTGAGTTGGAGGAGCAGAGGGAGAGGTAGAATCTCAAGCAGACTCCATGTTGAATGCAGAGCCCAATGCGGGGCTCCCCTAGGAACCCCCATTTTTCTTAAAGGGTGTTAGCAGACATGGCTTAAGACAGGGCTTCTCAACCTTGGCTCTGTTGACATTTGGGGCAAGGGAACTCTTGTGGGAGCTGCAGGGAGCCTGGTAGCATGTGGAGCAGCATCCCCGGCCTCTACCCACCAAATGCCAGTAGCACCCGCCCCACAGTTGGGAACCTTCAATGTACCCAGACATTGCCAAGTGTTCCCTGGGGGCCAAAGCACTCCATGCTTGGGGACCACTGGAAGCCAATATAATGTGTCCAGAGAACTGGGAAGATACACCCTCTGGGTATAATATTCTATTATGTACCCCTCAATGGAGTAAAAATAATCTCAGACCAAAGAGACATTGACAGGATGTAAATACAGGGAGAGCGAGAACGTCAATGGAAGCCTCATCACCGTGTAAACGCCTGGAGGCCAGGATTCAATGTGAGTAGAGAGGAGCCCTACATTAATTTATTTTCATTCATTAAAATGATTGATAATCATTCATTCCATTCATGGGTTTCTCACATTCTACAGACGGTGGCTAAGGAGAGAGCAAGAAGGACAGTTTAGACGAGGTTGATTAAACTGTTACTGAGCCACTACCACCCATGCCTGGCAACATGTACGTAATTTTGTCCCACATTGACTCTGGGTTTGAGAATCCCAGGCACAGATGTGAGTCTCAGCACTCAGTCTGAAGAAGTAGATTATTTCAGGATGTTCATAAATCAAAGTGCAGTATAGCCTGAGACAGCCTGAACAGCACTGGCCAATAGGATTCCATGATGTAAACCATCTCTGTCTTCCCTGTCCAATATGGTAGCACCAGCTCGGAGTGGCTCTTGAGCCCTTGAAATGTGGCCACCTTTCTTGTGTCACATGTGGAAATGTGAACATTTGGGGGATAGTAAATTAAAAATACATTGTTTAGTGTGCCTGGGTGGCTCTGTTGGTTAAAAGACCATCTCTTGATCTCAGCTCAGGTCTTGATGGTTGTGTGTTCAATCTCTGCCTTGCACTCCACACTGGGCAGGAGCCTCCTTAAAAAACAAAACCAAACCCAAAACATCATTTACATTTACTTCACCATTTTCATTGCTCTTGTTTCCAGTGTGCTTATTAGAAAACATGAAACCATGTCTGTGTCTTGCATTAGGTTTTTATCAGAGAGCCCTGATCTAGAAGGTGGAGAATTCTGCACTGTCAGGACATCTTAAACTCAACCCTGCTCTGGGTTAGTGTCTGGGCCAGGCAGGACCTGCAGGCAGAGCTGGGGATCCACCTAAGTTTGGATCCTTCTTCCATCTCAGCTCAAAGCCCAGTGAGGATTCTAGACTTGGTTTCCAATCGGCATTTCAGATCTCTCTCGGTTTGGACCATGTGCCCTTGATTTTGTGTGTTCATTCCTTAGCACTAGAAAGGACATTTAGTTAGGACCCATTAGGTATTTCCACTTTAAGGATGAAAGGATTTCAGGAAACAATAGCATTTAAATCACAGATGATCCTGCCATTCAGCTGTTCAGGTGATCTCCCTCTGGGAAGCCACCATAAAGTAGTTTGAAGAGGCAAGCCAATGTCCTGTCTGCCTAGCCTTTCTGGAGAAGTGCTTTGTGGAAAACGTATGTATGTATGTATGTATGTATGTATGTATGTATGTATGTATAAATAAATAAATACAAATTTATTTATTTATTTATTTATTTATTTATTTATTTATTTATTTATTTATTTATTTCTGGTTCCTGGCACAGGACTCCTAAAATCCTTGCAGTTTCCTGAGGGATAGGAGAGCCTTCTGTCAGTCATAAAAATCTCCAACAGACCTCTCCAGAGTTTAGGCTAAAGAGCTGACATAGGACGGGGCCAACAGACCTCTCCAGAGTTTAGGCTAAAGAGCTGACATAGGGCGGGGCCCAGAAATGGCATTGCAGTGGGGCTGGTCACCAGAAGGACCAAACTGGGAGTCAAGGATTGGAAATTTCAGCCCCAGCCACTGGCCATCTGTGAGGGGAGGGGGCTGAAGATTGGGTTATAAAAAGTCTTGAACAAGAGGTTGGTAAACACATTAATATTCTGGAAAAGTGATTTTCCCCCAGAGAGGGCGTGGAAGCTCTCCACCACTCCCCACCCCCTTTAGACCTTCCTTCCTATACGCATCTCTTCCATTGGGCATTTCCTGAGTTGTATTCTTTATAATAAAATGTTCAATGTAAGTGCTTTCCTGACTTCTGAGTCGATCTTTTTTCCCCCTTCATTCACATAACTTTTATTAAAGTGTATTTATAATTGTTTTTTCCTTTTTTAAAATTTAAATTCAATTAGGCAGCATATAGTACATTGTTAGTTTCAGATGTAGTGTTCAATAATATATCATTTGTGTATACCCCCAGTGCTCATCGCATCACGCACCCCCCTTAATGCCCATCACCCAATTACCTCATCCCCCCCACCCACCTCACCTCCAGCAACCCTCAGTTTGTTTCATATACTTAAATGTCTCTCATGGTTTTTCTCCCTCTCTGATGACCTCCAGTTCAGTTTTCCCTCTCTTCCCCTATGATCCTCTGCACTGTTTCTTAGAGTCTACCTATGAGTGAAACCATATACTTGTCTTTCTCTGACTGCTGTGTTTCACTCAGTATAATACACTCCAGTTCCATCCAGGTCGATGTAAGTGGTAAGAATTCATCCTTTCGAATGGATGAGTCATATTACTTTGTATACATGGAGCCCACCTTCTTTATCCATCCACTTGTGGATGTGAGTCATTCTAGTGAAATTATCAACCCTAAGGAGGGGGTCTGAGGGAATACCTGACCTTGTGGTTGGGCAGAAGTGTGGGTAGCTTGAACACCCCATTTGTGACTGGCCTCTGCAGTGGGGACAGACTTGTGGGACTGAGCCCTGAAATCCGTGGAGTATGAATTGAATTGTTGGAGAACTTGGCTAGTTGGTTGTGGTTGGTGTCAGGAAATAGAGCACACGGGTGTACTCGAAACATGAACACATCTCCTCCCTCCACTGCACCAATTGACTGCATAAAGCCCCCCCATGGGGGGGGTCCTCTGTGCTCTGGGGTCTCTTGGAAGAATAGAGTCAGGTTCGACTTGCAGTAGGGGAAGTTGGTTTCCAAGATCAAAGATCTGGAGCCTAGCTGAGAGCTATTCCCTAAGTGAAGCCATGAATGCCGAAATGACCTCACTGACCCCTTCCTCACTAAGGACTCAGAGATTGTGATATCACAGTTGGTTCCCCACGAAAGGTGGGAATTATCTGACTTTGGGCATTTTATGGGCCTGTGCCCATCAGTCCCAAGTGCAGAGTAGAGTGACCTGGTAGGTCTCTGATAAAGACTGACGGTTGAGTCCTGCTCTGGACACAAGTGAGCCACCCGACAGAGTCCATTAACAGGACAGATCAGTTTCTTGTGAGACATCTATTCTTTGGAGGAGCGATCGCCTCATACACTCTTCCTTTCCTGTTGCTTCCCCACCTCCTTTGGGCTCTTGATTGGTGCCCTTGTGGAAGGTCTCCCTGCCATTCCAAACCTCAGGTGGAATCTATTCCCTATGGAAAGCACCTGCCTTGTCTCTTGATTTCCCTCGCAAGACATGTAACACAGTCTCGTACTTTTTCTTGGCTTTGTGGGGGGGAAATGATACTACTAATGTGTGTCTTAACCTTTTGATATGGAAAAGGATGTGGCTACCCCAGAGTGCAAAAAAAAAAAAAAAAAAAAAAGCAAAGGCTTCAAAAATCATACTGCCCCCTATGTCTGGTCTTGCTTATTTCCCTCCTTACAACATTTGTACTGATTCACTGCTTAATGATCATGAGACAAGGTCTCTCTTATAGGCATCATTAATTGAGTCCTGAGTTCTATGTTCAGGACAGATTTCTGTGGGAAGGTTTATTGACTGTGGAAAGAGCAGAGATAAGCCACTGAAATTCAAAAGGAATATGTGGGCCTCTTCTATGTCCAGGCTCTGCATTCTGACCAGTGGCTGAATTTGTTTTTTCTCTCCAGTGGGTATGACCTCAGACGTAGATACACCCAATGACAACCTCATGATTTCTGCTACCCTGAGGAGTGTCCAAAGTGGGCATTCGGTTCAGATAGAATCCGAAAGAGGTGCTGAGAGGTTCAGCTACACAACTGGCATCATGGACTCCCCTTGGTTGCCCTCTGGCCACCCTACTGGGAAGTAGATCTGGGGAACATGCAAAGAATAGATGTGGGCATTTGCAAAGAATCTGTTCACTAACTCAGGAAGTTCCAACTGCCTGCAAAACTTGGATTCTGGATTGTGGATTTGAAAAATAGAAAGCCCTCATTTATTTATTGGCACTGGGCCTAGGGTTGCTCTTTTCATGGACCCCAAGTTCTACCTAGTGGGGATCATCCTGGGTGTGGATATTTGAAACCTTTCATTTTCTAACGTCAGCATTGCGTCCTGGATGAATTCCTAACCTTGTGACCAGGTTTACCAAAGTAGTACTTTACCAAAGTAAAGGGGTTGTTTTATGCCATTATTTTCTGGGGCTTGATCTCATGAATCTGAGATCATGACCTGAGCCAAAATTTAGAGTCCAAGGATTCACCAGGTTCCCCGACTACATACACTTTTTTTTTTTTTACCATGTATTGTAGTTGCTTGGTTAAGTCCATGGCACTTGGTTTTGTTCTAAAAGGTTTCCTTCTTTATGTATATTTGGAGCTAGTTCCTTCCGTTTCCATTGCTACTTTTCATGAACAGATCAAAATCCTGTGTCTATTGAGTGCCCATCCATGAGCCAGAACACACACTGAACCCTGCATTTTGGGGAGTATTTAAAATACTTCATTTAGAAAAGTACTAGTTGTATGTATTGCCCTCAACCCGTTCACTATTACAGAAATGCAGTGGTGAAAATACAGTGATATTTCCCCCCTCATTATTCAGTGAAGAGTCTGCTTTACGTACACATACTGACCAAAAAATTCACAAAGATTGAGAGGTAACTAAGTACGTCCTCTCAGCTATACACAGAGAAAAATCAGGTAGTATGCATAGACAGTGAGAGAATGACATAATTTCATTAGTATATACTTAGAGAAATATGATTTGAAGAATGGAATTTCTGTGAACACCGCTCTTCATTTCATCTGGGACCCATTTTAAACTTTGTTCTAGAAATGTCTGGTGACTCCGGAGGATAGAATGGGTGGGGATGGTGTTTTAAATCAAGAGTGGGACCTCTATTTATTCTCAATCTGTTTTTCTTTTCCCTCTTCACCCTGAAGTTTGGCTAGTGACTCTATTTGGGGGGGGGGTGGCAGGTCATCCCCCTCATGTCGTTTATTTTAAAAAAAAAGAGTGAGAATGTTTGAGACTGGGGTTCAACTTTCAAAACAAAGCGTTTACTCTCCCATGCCCCCCTTGTCTGTGAAGACAGGCCCCTGTTGACACCATAAGTTGGTCACTGTGCAGCTGCATTGACTCTGAAAGGTCTATGATGACACTGTCGCCATGGGGACTTGAGCCACACCTCTGCTGTCCTTTCCAGCTGGGACTCTTTGAGCTGACCCATTCCTGTGGATTGGTGTTTGCTCTGCTGCTCCAACTCAGAATGGGAAATTGCTGTGGTTCCTGCTGTGGTTCCTGCTGTGGTTCCTGCTGTGATGGTATGTTCCTAATGATCTTCTGAATGTTGTTTGCTATGACTCTGTTCACTCTTTCTCAAACCATTTTTCTCATCATTGAAAATTTCCTCTCTCCCAATTTCATCTACATATGTTTTATAGTTTTGTTCTATCCCTTGATTTCTACTGCTGGTGGTTTTACTGAGCTAGCAGCCTTGGTTTTTGTCCTCCATGGAGAACAATGGACTACTTCCTATGATATCCTGCACCCCTCACTTGTCACCCCTAGGTTCTCAAGGGGGGGAAATACGGCAGTGTCTATGTTTGTTTAATATTTTTTTTTTAGATTTTATTTATTTATTCGACAGAGATAGAGACAGCCGGCGAGAGAGGGAACACAAGCAGGGGGAGTGGGAGAGGACGAAGCAGGCTCATAGCAGAAGAGCCTGATGTGGGGCTCGATCCCATAACACCAGGATCATGCCCTGAGCTGAAGGCAGACGTTTAACCGCTGTGCCATCCAGGCGCCCCTCATTTAAGTTGTTTCAAGCATCCTAAATTCTATATTCACATTATGCATTTCTGAAATTTAGAGTGAACCCAGAAAGGTTGATATGGAGGACATTTATCATTGTTTTCTCAGTGTCTTACAATGTCTGCCCTGTACCATTCATCCCCAAAGGGGTATGGATTTCAGGATTTGGGGACATGTGGGTTCATTCCTATCAATAGTTGCCCCAAAGAGATCCTCAGAATATGAGAGTCTACGTTTCAATTTATGACCCCCCCAAACACACATTCCATTTCTAAGAACTTTGGGTGTTATCCAAAATGGCATTTTCTAGCGATTTCAATTGTATGCTACCACCCGTCCCATTCAGCGCCCCAGATGTAAGTATGGTGACAATAGCATGACCTTTTTTTCTCGGTGATGCAATGAATAGCCGGCCTTTAATGTACGGTGAAAGATGGGTAACTGGTTAATGGATCGAGTTAATGAGTGATCGATAACCAAGTACACAGATTATTAGTGATGCACAAAGAAAAATAGGTGATGTAGACACAAGAACAGAGACACACACATTATATATATAAGTATATATGTATATATAGATGATTGCATACATTTGCACATAGGATTGTAGCTTGAAAACAGAACGTGTCTACATTAAAGTGGTTTTGATGTAATGTGTTTCTTAGTTCTCCTGAACTTTCATCCAGATCTCTTCCCAAAAGCTAAGCTATGTTTTTTTTTTCTATGAGTTGACAAGTTTGACAAAAGTTTGGAGGCACTTCTATTTGTGTGAAGAATAAATAATGCAAGATGGCATTGTTTCACATGTTTGAAAACACAAGACTTTGTAACAGTGACCCTCCCTTCCTTTACACTGGGATTCATCTCATTTGATCTGCTGACCTTAAGACAGGCAACTGGAACATTCTAGAGCACAGTCCTGGATATTTGTGGACAAGGGCCCCAGAGAGTGGATTCAGGGAGACAGCAATAGGTTTGCTCGTTTGCTTTTTGTTGTTGTTGCTGTTGTTGTTGTTGTTGTTGTTGTTGTTGTTGTTTGCCTCTGATTCTGTCCAAAAGAAATCATGTTGGGGTAAAATGCTTGTATTTAGGCAAAGCAGCTGTGTTTCACAGAGCAATTTTCTGGGAACTCAGACTCCCAGATTTCAATCCAGCTCTGGAACTTGTGAAATTGTGAGATCTCAGACAAGATCTAGACCCTCTAATTCACCTTTCTGACCACGTGACAGGTGTTCATTCATTCAATGCTCATCACACGCTTATGCGATGATTTGTTTCCTCTCCCTATTCCTCAGGTGGAGGAACGGAGACACAGAGATGAATGTGACCGGGTTCATGAACTCCTCTAAGTAAAGGAGCCAGGAGGTGAACCCAGGCCTGCAGTCTAGTGCTCGTGCTCTAACTACTGAACCGAACTGCACTTATGACTCAGCCATGGGATCAGTAGTTACTGTGCAAAGAAGCTTTAGCATCTGCATGGATGTCAGGAATTCCCTGAGCCAAGGGGAATCCCAAACACTGTTTGTCATTATGAGGTCAGCTCGGTGGTCACATAGCCCAGGGAAGCTCTTGAGCCATAGAAGTCCAGATCTTGCCATAGTCATTCATCTGAAAAGGACGTAGAAAGCCTGGTCTGTTTGAAGCCATGATTGTGTTCAGTTCAAAGATTCTGAGGGTTTGGAGGCACCGTTTAGGACAATCCAGTCAAACTCTGTTTGAACGCTGGGCTACTCCTCAGCACCTGACCTCAATCTGGTCAGAATGGAGGAGCCCCTTTCATGGTATTTGATGGCATTGTCAGTATGAGTAAGCCCTAGTCATGCTGAAATCCTGTGAGCTTAGGGACACTGCTGGGACAAGGAAAAATAAGACTCAAAGAACCAGTTCATGATTAACCTTCTGTCCAGAGCTGGTCAGTGCCTGGCCAATCAGTGTCATGGCATGGTCACTCTTCAGGGCATGGCACAAATAGAATAAGAATAGGGAGCATGCTGGGCGGTGCCTGGCTGGCTCTGCCAGTGGAGCATTTGACTCTTGATCTCAGGGTCGTGAGTTCAGTCCCCATGTTGGGCATGGAGCCTATTTTAAAAACAGAGAGAAAAGAATCGGGGACATAGTGTTGTAGATTTGATAACATTCTCCCCATGAGCCCTAAAAAAATGCTTGAATGCCATGAACTACACACTTTAGGGACAGTGACCAACAAGAACTCAGACACTCGTAACAGCCTGCTGTCCATCATCCTTGTTTGGATACACTTGTCCAGCTGGGCCAGGGAGTGTCCATGCTCCAGTGGGCTCCTTTGCTCCTTCCGGAGCTCTCCCATTGTTGGCTAGTAAGTGCAAGCATGGAGAGAGGCCATGCTTCATGACTATATACACATAGCCTTGCAAAGCAAGACTAGAAGTCAAACAGCATCAAATGAATAATGGTGCTTTGTTTTCAATGATAGAACTTCATTATTGACAAATCGTCAACAATTGATGAGCTTCCTCACAAAGGATGTGAGATGAAATGCAACAGAAAGTCGTGCTTAGATCTGAATCTAAGTCTCTCAATAAAAGGTTGCTTATTATCACGTGCAAAATAGTATACAGCAGATGATAGATTTAAATGCAAAAGCAGGTCTGGGTGATCCTTATGGAGAGTCGTGATGGGGGAGCTTCTCCAGGGTGTGGGTATGGAAGGGTCCCTCTCTATGTGTCCTTTGTATATTCCCTGATTTTTTAAAAAAAGATTTTATTTGAGAGAATGAGAGAGCAGAAGCGGTGAGTAAGGGGGAGGTGGGGGGGAGGAGAAGAGGGACAAGCAGACACCAAGCTGAGTGCAGAAACAGAGTCCCGGGGCGCCTGGGTGGCACAGCGGTTAAGCATCTGCCTTCGGCTCAGGGCGTGATCCTGGCGTTATGGGATCGAGCCCCACATCAGGCTCCTCCGCTATGAGCCTGCTTCTTCCTCTCCCACTCCCCCTGCTTGTGTTCCCTCTCTCGCTGGCTGTCTCTATCTCTGTCAAATAAGTAAATAAAATCTTTAAAAAAAAAAAAAAAAGAAACAGAGTCCCGGCTCGATCCCAGGACCCTGAGATCATGACCTGAGCCAGGTCAGACACGTGACCCACTGAGCCACACAGGCGCCCCTGAGGGGTCCCTCTCAAAGGAGGTGGGGCTTGGTCCCCTGCCACTGCAGGGTTTAGAGAAGGATGAGGAATCTATAAAGACTGGATCTGGGGGGAGGAAGGAAGGAACAGGGAAGGTGCCCATTCAGAGCCAGTGCAGTCCCGGTTCACTCTTAGCCAGGCCTTAGCCCAGGCAGTTTGGAGACCTACTTAGATCAATACCAGTGAGATACTAGAGGTCATAGGCTTAATTTATTAAACCAGCAAAGCACTAGCCCAGGTGGCCATTTTTCCAGTTAATTCACAGGAACTGTTCAGCCAGGGTTGATCAGTTGAAGGGAAGCTAATTCTTGGTAGAGCTGTCATGTGACAATTAGTTTGGAAAGTCCTGGGTTCTGAATCAGCTTGGGAGCCCCGCAGACCACTGGTCCCTGAGGGTGCTCAACTGGTCCCGGGGAAGGCTCCACATCAGACAGCTAGTAGGGTGAATGCTGTGGGAGGATGGCCACAGTTGGGCTTCCCCTGGTCCTTCAGAGGGGCTTGTCAAGGGGCATCTGCACTGTGTTCTGGGTCAGGGGTTGAAACCTAGATGTGCGAAGGTGAGCTAGGATTTGGACTTTGCTGTTGGCTCAGGCACCTCCCCCAGGGCATCCACTGTCTCCCACAGACAACTCGGGGCTGGAGGATATGAGAAAGAGACGAGGGAGCCCTGGTTCAGGGCTGCAGGGCGTGATCTCAGGTGTCTGGGCAGGTGTCAGGTGTTCTGGGACCTCTCTCCCCAAGGAACCAACTCCATTCCTGTCCCGGCTCCCCCACTCAACATTAAGTTGTCTCTATAGCTTGGCTTTGGTAAATAGTGCTGCCGAACATGGGCAGATATTTCTCTGAAATCTAGACTTGAATTCAAATGGATTTCTTATCCAAGAGTGGGATTGCTGGGTGTAATGGTAGTTCTTTTGTGAATTTTTTTGATGAAGTCCCATATTGTGTTTTCATAGTGACTGCATCAGTTTACATTCTCTGTGGGGTATTTGAAGGCTATATGAACCCTAAGACCTTCCTAAAGCCCTCTCTGACTCAGGTGGCTTTGCTAGGCAAAATGATGAACCATGGGATCAAAAGTTTGAACTCTGATGAACTTATCACTCCTTTTCCTATGGTCTTCTGATAGCAAGATGTCAACAGCTCTTTCTGTTGTCATGCATTTCCCACGGTCTCTGAGAAAACAAAAAACAAAAGTGAAGAAAACATCCATATTTTCTCCAGGTCTCCGGAAGCTGTCCAGGAGAATAAAGCCGAAGGTTCACCCCACTTCTGACCCTGTCGAAGGTACCGTGGAAATTCATTCATTAAGTTGATTCAAGAATAATTATTCTAGGGGCACCTGGGTGGTGTCCAACTCTTGATTTTGGCCCAGGTCATGATGTCAGGGTCATGAGATTGAGCCCCGTGTTGGGCTCCATGCTGGGTATGGAGCCTGCTTCAGATTCTCTCTCCCTTTCCCTATGCCCCTCCTCTGCTCACACTCTCTCTTTGTCTCTAAAAGAAAAAAGAAGAAGAATCATTACACTAGTTTTCAGTGTCCCATACTTAAGACAAAAATGCCAAGCCATATTATTTTTGTTTCACGTGTGAAAATTTTAATTTAGCTGGTCACTCATCAGTTTATAACCACAGTAGTCAAATGGCATTTGCAACTCAAGTCTGTTCACATTTCACGGTAGGCATAGTGAAGCTACCAAATGGACATTAGTCTGTTATTAAATATTAGGAAAAATAGATCTTTTATTATTTTTAATGAATAGACGTTATTACTTCGAATAGGTTTAGATTAAGATAATAATTGAGCAGATAATATAAAAAGTTTCCCTATCACCCTTATCCCTTGGCGCACAATTTCCACAATCCTTAAAAGCTTCATCAGTGTGGAACACATGTCACGAATCACAAACCAGCGTAGTGATATTAATACTCATTGAAGGCCAGCATCGCTAGGAAGGTCTGCTCTGTGTTGTGCAGGAGTATGGGTTTTGACAAATGCGTAAAGTCGTGTATCCACCATGTACAGAGTAACTTCACTGCCTCGAAAATCCTGTGTTTAACCTATTCATGCCTTTGCCCTTTCTCTAGAAATCTTAACAACCGTTGACCTTTTGTCATCTCTATAGCTTTCCTTTCTCCAGAATGTCATCTAGTTGGAACCGTAAAGCATGTTGCTTTTCCAGACTGACTTCTTTCACTTTTATCTATACAGTTCACATTCGTAGATGTCTTTTTGTGACTTGATTGCTCAATTATTTTTTTAATCTTCTTTTTATTATTGTTTGAGAGAGAGAGTGAAAGTGTGTGGGGAGGGGCGGAGGAAGAGGGAGAGAGAATCTTCAGCAGCCTCAGCAGGGAACCCGTCTGACATGGGGCTGGATATCATGCCCCTGAGATCATGACCTGAGCCCAAATCAAGAGTTGGATGCTTAACTGAGTGAGCCAGCTATGTGCTCCGTTAGCTCAGCTATGTTTATTACCGAATCGTATTGCATCGTAAGGGTGTATTGCCGGTTGTTTCTCCGTTCACCTAGTGTAAAGGACAGCTTAGTCGCCTCTAGATTTGGTGTTCATAAATCAAGCCGATAGAAGCACTCCTGGGCCAGGTTTCATGTGGACACATTTTTCAACTCAACTGGGTAAATACCTAGGAGTGAGATGGCTGGATGACACAGCAAGACTGTGTTTTGCTTTGTAAGATTTGATAGGATTCACCAGTCAAACCATCTGGGGCCGGCTCTTCCTTTCTGGGAAATGTATTAACTATCGGTTAAATGTCTTTGATACCTGCCTGTTCAGATCATCTATTTCCTTTCAGTGGGTTTTGGTAGTTTTGTGACTTTGAAGGAATTGGCCTCTTTCCTTTCAGGAATCCTAGAATTTTTCCATGTATTCCTTTAGAATCCTTTCAACGTGATGTCTCCTCTTTCATCTGATGTTAATGTGTGTCTTCCCTATTTCTTCATGGTTAGTCAGGCTAGAGCTTTATCCATTTTACTGATATTTACAAAGAACCAGCTTTTGTCTTGGTTTGGTGCTTTTTGTCTGAGAGTTTTTTGTGTTCCATTTCATTGGTATCTGCAATTATATGATTTTTTTTCTCTTACTTGCTTTATATGACATGACTCTTTTTTGCCTTGTTTTCTAAGGAGGAAGCCTATTCACTTTGAATCTTTCTTACTTTCCAACACGATGACATTCAGTAGTATAAATTCTCCCAGGCACTGCCTTTGCATACATTTTTGTCAACGTATGTTTTCATTTCGTTTAGTTCAAAATCTTTTCAAGCTTCTCTTGAAACTTCCTCTTTGACCATTTTTTAAAAATTTCCAGCTATTTGGGGATTTCCCAAGATTTCTTGCTGTGGTTGAGCTCTAGTTTAATTTCATAGAGGTCTGAGAGCAGCTGTTGTATTGCTTCTACTCTTTGAGATGTGTTGGGGTGTGTTTTATGGCCCAGCATGTGGTCTCTTGCTGAATGTTCCAGTGAGCTGGGGAAACAGTATATTCTGCTAGAGAGTCTGTGCTCCAGGAAACCTGGATTCCCTGTGTTCCCTTTCCTGTCTCCTCAGGGCCATGGTTTGTCCTGTGTCCTCCCCTCTCCATGGATCCGAGAGTGGTTGATTTTTCAGTGTCTTCAGGCTTTTTCTTGTTCGTAGGGTGGACAGTGATCGCCATGATCCTTGCATGTGGAGCCCTCTACTTTTGTCTTCATGTGCCCTCAATCTTCCTTCTCCTGAAATGTGTCTTGACTTCAAGATATTTGGGCACACGCTGCTTCCATTCATATAACCAGGTCTCCAAAAACAGCTGAGAAGCCTGTGTCTAGATGTCAGCTTACGTAGCAAAACACACGTTTTCTTTGACGTTCCACCTTTTACATTGGCTGTTATCCTAAGTTAGAGGTTTACAGAAATATCAGCCATATGCTTTCACTCAACGTGTTACCCTCCCAGAGGTATGGACTAGTGAAAATAGAGAATATATGTGTTTTTACATATATCCATTGAGTATCCAGCCTTTCACACACAATGACAGACCAAGAAACCCATTGACAGAGATGGATAGATACGCATGTACATAGGGAGTTAGTAACATAGAAAAAAGAAAAGGTAACGTTTTGAGATGAAGAGACATATGAATTTCTGTATGTAGACAATTGCATCCTTGTGCACATAGAGCTCCAGCTTTAGAAAAGCACGAGCCTCTATTCATGTGGTTGTGAGGTAATGCACAGGTCAGGTCCCCTGAGTCTGCATCCAGCGCGCTGTGCAAAGGCGAAGCTCTGGTCTTTCGCATGACTGGGCAACAGGTCTTAGCTTGAGGTGCTCACGTGTAGGAGGAGGAAATCACACAAGATGATAGAGTTTCACACGTTGTAGAACACGAGTATGTTAGGTACATAAGCTCTCTCCCACCAGTCAACTGGTGTTCATCGTGTTGGACCAGATAGCTGTCAGGTCAGGCAACTAATTCATTCTGGAAGCATCATGCACATTATTTTGGGAAATGGCCACTTAGTGTGTCCTCAGGCAGTCAGCAAAAGCATTTCTGAGACCTTTATGTGACTCCTTAAGCACCGGGTCTGGCTTAACATAAAGGAGTCCTTTTTAGGCAAAGCAGGTGTGTGTCCTGGGGAAAGCACTGGCCTGGGAGCTTGGACAGCAGAGTTTGACTGCAGCTCTGAGTTTTGTGGAGTTATGGCATCTCAGATGAGACATTTCACCTCCAAGGAACCTTCCTGAGCATTTCCATGGCATGCTTTACTTACACTAACCATTCAACCCTCACCACCAATGCAGTACTTTGCTTGCTAAGGGCACTGTTCAGATGGAGAAACTGAGGCACAGAGCTGAATGCGCCCAAGCACACAAGCTCTTAAGTGGAAATGCCAAAATGTGCACCCAGATGGCTGGGCCCATGCTGCTACTCTGAGATACTGAACTGCACTTCCCACACTGACAAGCATAGCTCTGAGCCATGGGTTCAACAGAAACCATGCAGGATCTTTCCAAGGCCTGTGTATATATCTGAACTGCATGAGTCTACAGAGATCCCAAGTACTGTCTACCATTATGAGGTGGCCTCAGTGGTCACATGGAGGGCAGACTTGGGCATAGCCCTTAGTGTGAAAAGCACACAGAAGGTCCAAACTGTCTGTCCAGCTCACAGATTTTGAGACTGGGAGGCACAACATTGAAAAACCTGGTAAATCTCTCTCAGTGTTGGGTCACTTCTCAGCGGCTGGCCCCAAACGGGAATCAAGAGATAGTTTAGTGCTCTTTGATTGCATGATCCCCCTGAGCCCCAGAAAGCCTCCAGTGCTGGCAATGACACACCCAAGCAACAAGGACAAATAAGAACTCCAAGTAACATTTGGTTACTAACCCAGGGTCCACTCTTTTTCCTGCACCTCTCTTACAGAGATGGGGTAGAGGACGTCAGGAGGAACCCAGCCTTCCCACTGTAAAGGACCATCCCATTAGTGGATGACTACTGCTAGCACGGAGAGCCACCTGACTCAGTGAACACATACATGAGACACACACTGGACAGAAAAATACCATAAGATTAATGATGTTATTTTTATTTATTTCATATTTTTAAATTTTTGGACTATCTTCTGTCTTTAGGGTGTCTTTATTTTTCATCATTATTTTTGAATGGAAGTAGTTGAGTTGACACACCATATTCTGTTCATTTCAGGTGTACCTTTGCCTTCAATGGCAAAGCCAGGACTCTGTTTCTCCCTTCTTTGCTGCTTCTGTTCTCTGCATCTCCTTCCATGAAGAAGGGGGCTCACCAATAGCCAACTGCAGGATTTTCTTTTTTAATGTAAATTCAAATTAGGTAACATATACTGTATTAGTAGTTTCAGGGGTAGAACTTAGTGGTTCATCTGTTGCGGTAACAGCCAATTGTCATTCCATCAAGTGCCCTCCTTAAGGCCCATCACCCAATTACCCCATCCCCCCACTTCAGCAGCCTCAGTGTGTTCTCTAGATATATGGGAATATTACTCAACTGTTGAAGGACTCAAATCTTGTCATTGGCAAGTGCATGCTGTTAAACCAACCACATCCCTCACCAACCCCCCCCTTCTGCAGCCCTCAGTTTGTAATATAGATACACTGTAAATTACTCAACCATCAGAAGGAATCAAATCTTGCCATTGGCAACTGCATGCTGTTTAACCAACCACATCCATCTCCACTGTTCTGTCGTTCAAGTCAAGCAGAGCTCTCTGAGTCATTCATGAGATAGAGCACCGTGGCGGGAAGGTACTCTGTGTCCTCTAGTCTGTCTCCCATTCGGATGGCCAGTTGGAGGAGCTTCGTCCTGGCAGAACAAATAGAGAGACTTCGCTATGGGCAGAGGGAGGGGTGGCGCTCCCTCACGACACCACAGTGTGCAACCAGGCGACCTCTTTGTAGACTAACTGACTCACATCGACCAGGTTGCCTTAAGCTAGAAAGTCAAAGGTCTGTTTCTCCTTCGTTTTCTCATCCTCTTGTTTGCTTTTCCTCACCCACCAAGGAGAATGGCCCAGCAGCAGCTCAGCCCATGCTTCTTAACCAGTCACTCCCATACAGTCTTGTCCCGTGTCCATATCAACAGTGATCACAGAGTAATTCCCGAGTAGGACCAACAATGGACTGACACTTACTCTGTGTCCTTTCAGAGTCTACCAAAGAGGACCTTGGCAAGAAAGCACCATGGCCCAACACATCGAGGGTAAGCTTGGCTGTCTTTGCCTGAGAAAGAAATGTTTCTTACTTGAGTTTCGTCTTTTTGAAGTGAGTTCAGCTATGAAAACATGACAGTGTAGTTTTTAGACGTGAGGTACCATTTTCTTGGGGTGTTGGGAGGGGAGGTTGTAAACTGTGTGGTAGGGGACCTTTTACTCAGAAGCGGTTTTTCCTCCCTGAATTAAGAGTTTTGTAATTGTGCTTCAGGGAATTTAAAAGATTCATCCCCCAGGAAAAGCTCATGCCTTTTCCACGGGTGCACACTGTGCTTCCTTTCCGGGCCTTTGTCTTTCCTGCTGTTTCTCATTTGGTTTTCAATAGTCACCAAGAGAACCAGTGATGACACAGTATGCATATGACCTGACTCTCAGGGTGTGTTCTTTTCTGTAAATGCAGGTGGCCCCAGAACCATGTGGAGGTGGTACTTATTCTGGAATCAGTCCCTTGCTGAAGAAAAACTCTAGATGGTAAGGCAGGTTGGGGGGATGTCCTCACTGTCCTCAGTCTGGAGAGCCATCTTATTCCAGGTTCCTGGTAGGACTGAGGCTTGGGAGTGTGGGGAAAAGCAGACTCCAGGTGAGAAACTATGTGCATGTGTCTCCAGTCCTAGGAAACCAATGCATTCCCCCTGGGTGGTGTGGGTGTGTGTGCATGAGGCTTGGGGGTTAGGTGTCTTGTGTAGTGTGATTGTGAGTGTGTGTGTGTGTGTGTGTGTGTGAGAGAGAGAGCAAGAGAAAGAGTGACAAAGACAGAGACAAAGAGAGAGAAGACAGAAACATAGAGAGAGAGAGAGAAAGGTGTTTCTCCAGGAGATATGTCAGACAGATACTGCATGATGTCACCCTTCTCCAAAGCCATGTTATCACACTGCGCACTTTAGAGCCTTACTGCAGTGGGTGGCCCAGCAGGGGCTCTTCAGTTCATGCTTGGAAACCAGCTGGCTCCTTACACCCCAGCCTCGTGTCCATATCCAGCAACATTCCATGAATATTCTTGAGCAACAAGAGGAATGTTCTGACGGGTACTCTGTGTCCTAGATGCCTTGGAGGAAGACATGGATCCCATCAAAGGAGACAGCGCCGGAGGCACACCTCTCGCCATGGTGAGCTAGAAGTTCTTTGTCCGAGGGACAGATGTTGCTTTCTTGGTTTCTTTCCAATCAAATTCAGATGAAAATCAGACAATGTATATTTGAGATTATACATATAGATCTCATACAATTTTCCTTTTTGGGAGAGCATGGAGTGGTTGTCTCTGCCAACCGTTAGCTGATTGAGAGGACATTTAGCATTGGCAACACCAAACATGGTTCTAAACGCTGTGGTAGGATCCTGTCCCTCAGTAACACTTTCTCCTGCTTGGATGAAGCATTTTGTAGTCACCGTCCTGAATGGACTGGACAGACATGTCCCCCAGGAAAAACAACTTCCTAAGGCATCCAGTTCACTTACTTTGGGGTCATTGGACTCAACCACTGTGTTCCATCTGGGTTCCTAAAGTCATAGAGGGAAATAAAGCTCATGCAGACAGACAGTGTGTAGCATGACCTGAGCCTCACGGTGTCCTCTTTTCTGTCCCTGCAGGTGACACCATCAACCACCACCAGCGAGAGCGGTACGTATTCTGGTATCAGTCTCTTCTTAGATAAAACTCTAGATGTTAATGCAGGTGGGGCATCTTTGCAATCCTCCGTCTGGCGAGCCACCCTGATTGGGTTGTGGGGGTGTGGTGGACAGGAGATTTCCCAGGTGAAAAAGTGTGTCCATGTGTCTATAGTCCTAGGAAGCCATTGTATTCCCTGTGTGTGGTGTGGGTGTGTGTGCATGAGGCTTGGGGTTGGGGTGTCTTTTGTGGCTCTATGTGGTGTGATTGTGAGTGTGTGATTGTGTGGGAGACAGGGAGACATGGACACAGACAGAGAGATGCACAGAGGGAGAGGGAGAGATGGAAAGAGTGAGAGAGAGATTGCATATGTCTCCAGGAGGTGTATCCCACTGCCACTGCACAATTCCCATTGTCCACATTCTCAAAAAAAAAAAAAAAAAAAAAGAAAGAAAGAGAAGAAAAGACAAGGCGAGATAAAGAAATCTCATCACAGCGCACACATTATAGCCCTATTACTGCGGGAGACCCAGCGGGGCATTCAGCTCATGCCTGGGAACCAAACGCCTCCATATGCTCTAACCCCATTCATAGAGAGCAATACACCTCGAAGCATTCTTTTTTTTTTAAGATTTTATTTATTTGAGAGAGAGTGAGTGAGAGCACAAACAGGTGAGAGGGGCAGAGGGAGAGAGAAAAGCAGACCCTTGCTGAGCAGGAAGCCCCATCCGGGACTCGATCCCAGGACCCTGCGGTCCTGACTTGAGCTGAAGGCAGATGGTTCACCGACTGAGCCACCCAGGCGCCTCTCCCCGCATCTTTCTTGAGCAGCACCACCAATACGCTGACAGGTACTCTGTGTCCTTCTAGATGTGACTGATGATGGCGCTGTCTGGTCAT
The DNA here is from genome assembly GCF_024610735.1 of Ursus americanus. Taxonomy (NCBI): domain Eukaryota; kingdom Metazoa; phylum Chordata; class Mammalia; order Carnivora; family Ursidae; genus Ursus; species Ursus americanus. Next base: position 58,917,270 of record NC_142145.1, read on the forward strand.
GGCTTTTACAGAGGATCACAGAGGAGGAGGGCCTGCCTCTTGCCAAGGTGAGCTCGCCTGTCTATCCCCAAGGAACAGATGTTGCTTTCTGGGTTTCTTTCCAATCAAATTCAGATGAAATTCAGACAGTATACTCTGTGTTGGCGAATTGAACATAATACTAAAACAAAAATCGTTTTCCTAATCTCAACTGTTTGTATATGGAAATGAAATTATTTTTATATACAGATTTTATGTAAAAAGCTATATATACTTTTGAGATTCTACATATGTAATTTCCCTGGTGGGGAGAGCATTGAGTGGTTGTCTCTGCCAACCGTTAGCTGATTGAGAGGACATTTAGCATTGGCGACACCAAACGTGGTTCTAAACGCTGTGGTAGGATCCTGTCCCTCAGTAACACTTTCTCCTGCTTGGATGAAGCATTTTGTAGTCACCGTCCTGAATGGACTGAACAGACATGTCCCCCAGGAAAAACAACTTCCTAAGGCATCCAGTTCACTTACTTTGGGGTCATTGGACTCAACCACTGTGTTCCATCTGGGTTCCTAAAGTCATTGAGGGAAATAAAGCTCACACAGACAGTGTGTAGCATGACCTGAGCCTCACGGTGTCCTCTTTTCTGTCCCTGCAGGTGACAGGAGCATCCGGTGAATGCGGTACGTACTTTGGAATCAGCCTCTTCCTGAGACAAAACTCTAGATGTTAATGCAGGTGGGGCATCCTTGCAATGCTCAGTCTGGCGAGCCGACCTGATTGGGTTGTGGGGGTATGGTGGACAGGAGATTTCCCAGGTGAAAAAGTGTGTCCATGTGTCTACAGTCCTAGGAAGCCATTGTATTCCCTGTGTGTGGTGTGGGTGTGTGTGCGTGAGGCTTGGTGTTGGGGTGTCTTTTGTGGCTCTTTGTGGTTTGATTGTGAGTGTGTGTGTGTGTGAGAGAGAGAGAGAGGGACAAAGACAGATAGAAAGACAGAGAGACATAGACAGAGAGACAAAGACAGAGAAAGAGAGAGATGACCGAGAAAGAGAGAGAGACAGAGAGGGGGAGAGAGAGAGAGAAAGGTGTTTCTCCAGGAGATATGTCAGACAGATACTGCATGATGTCATCCTTCTCCAAAGCCATGTTATCACACTGCGCACTTCAGAGCCTTACTGCAGTGAGTGGCCCAGCAGGGGCTCTTCAGTCCATGCTTGGAAACCAGCTGGCTCCATACACCCCAGCCTCGTGTGCATATCCAGCAACATTCCATGAATATTCTTGAGCAACAAGAGGAATGTGCTGACGGGTACTCTGTGTCCTAGATGCCTTGGAGGAAGACATGGATCCCATCAAAGGAGACAGCGCCAGAGGCACACCTCTCGCCATGGTGAGCTAGAAGTTCTTTGTCCGAGGAACAGATGTTGCTTTCTTGGTTTCTTTCCAATCAAATTCAGATGAAATTCAGACAATATGCTCTGTGAGGCGAATTGAACATAATACTAAAACAAAAATCATTTTCCTAATGTCAACTGCTTGTATATGGAAATGAAAATATTTTTATATACAGATTTTATGTAAAAAGCTATATATACTTTTGAGATTCTACATATGTAATTTCCCTGGTGGGGAGAGTGTTGAGTGGTTGTCTCTGCCAATCATTAGCTGATTCGAGAGGACATTTAGCATTGCGACACCAAACGTGGTTCTAAACGCTGTGGTAGGATCCTGTCCCTCAGTAACACTTTCTCCTGCTTGGATGAAGCATTTTGTAGTCACCGTCCTGAATGGACTGGACAGACATGTCCCCCAGGAAAAACAACTTCCTAAGGCATCCAGTTCACTTACTTTGGGGTCGTTGGACTCAACCACTGTGTTCCATCTGGGTTCCTAAAGTCATTGAGGGAAATAAAGCTCACACAGACATGTGTAGCATGACCTGGGCCTCACGGTGTCCTCTTTTCTGTACCTTCAGGGGACAGGAGCATCCGGTGAATGCGGTACGTATTCTGGAATCAGCCTCTTCCTGAGACAAATGTTAATGCAGGTGGGGCATCCTTGCAATCCTCAGTCTGGTGAGCCGACCTGATTGGGTTGTGGGGGTGTGGTGGACAGGAGATTTCCCAGGTGAAAAAGTGTGTCCATGTGTCTACAGTCCTAGGAAGCCATTGTATTCCCTGTGTGTGGTGTGGGTGTGTGTGCGTGAGGCTTGGTGTTGAGGTGTCTTTTGTGGCTCTATGTGATATGATTGTATTTTTGTGTGGGAGACAGGGAGAGTCAGACACAGAAAGAGAGATGCAGAGAGGGAGAGAGAGAGATGGAAAGAGCGAGAGAGAGATTGCATATTGCTCCAGGAGGTGTATCCCACTGCCACTGCACAATGCCCATTGTCCACATTCTAAAAAAAAAAAAAAAAAGAAAGAAAGAAAGAAAGAAAGAAAGAAAGAAAGAAAGAAAGAAAGAAAAGAAAAGAAATTAACAGAAAAGAAATGAAACGAAAAGACGAGATAAAGAAATCTCAACACAGCGCACACATTATAGCCCTATGACCGCGGGAGGCCAAGTGGTGGCCCTCAGCTCATGCCTGGGAACCAAATGCCTCCATATGCTCTAACCCCATTCATAGTGAGCAATACTCCCCGAGGCATTCTGCTGCTGAGGTGAGGTGAGAGGCACATCCTGGAGCACATTTCTCTCTTCCCCTCACCACATCCCTTATACTGGGAGCAGTGCAAGACCTGCACTTGGCTCCATGGGAGAGAGGCTCATATGCAGCTGCCCGGAGACCCTCCCTGGCTGACGGGAATTCTAGAGGCCTGTGTGAAGGCTGCTGGGCTGGCAGCACACACTGGCTCTCACGGTCCCTCTGAGCTGGTCTCCTGGGACTGACTGGGCCCAGGACAGAGGCTCTGGGAAGCGGGGCCAGGATCTTTGCTCCTGTCAGATTCCACTGACAGCGACGGGCCTGGTCCCCACATCGTGGTCACGGCCCACCCTCGGACCTTCCATCCATCTGCTCGGGGCCTCCCCTAGTCCTTCCAGGTCTCAGGGTCTTTGGTGAACACTGCAGGTACTGGTGTTTATGTGGCCACACCAGCTGGAGAATGCCCGTCCCCCCACTGACAGAGTAGGGGAATTCGGACAAGTACCATTACCTCTACTGTCACATTCATCTCCTCTCTGGGCTAGGACACTTACGGGTTGTCATCAATAGGAAGTGTGTCTCAAGTGCCCAAGATGAGCCCAGGCATGGGGCAGTCACTTGATTGCCCAGTTGATGGTCACTCTCATGGCCCAGCATCACCCCAGGCCCGTGGCAGCCGCCTCCCTGTTAGCTGCATTGGCTTATTGATCAACTGATTGACTAGGGAGCGTGTCAGTAAACCCATGATCGTTCCTCCACTGTTTCCATTGCAGAGAACAGTCTGGTTGTTGGAGGTGACAGGAGAAGGGAAATAAGGAATTAATGATTCAGGGAGAGAGGAGGGAGGGTAGCAGGAGGGAGCAGAGGAAGGTAGGAAATCATGGGGACAGAAAGTCATGGGCACCACCGTGGCTGCCTCTTGAAAGAATGGGCTGACAGGCACTGCTTCCTGGTCCCAGTTATGAAATCTGAGGGCTGGGAAGGGCCCAGAGACCCTGGACGCCTTTCTCATCAGTGAGGTAAAGGGATCACGGCCCCATGGGTGGTGAGGTGGGGGGACTGCGGAGCTGAGGGCAGCATTGAGTTTTGGGGTCGGGGACATAATCCCGGGGGCAGTGGCCTGAGTCCTCACTTCACCCTGATTGTCCCCTTTCCTTTCCCAAGACCAGGCCATGACAATGCCCACTGTCATCCGTAAGGAAGACGACTTTGCAGGTTGGGAAGACGCGGACACATAGATCCACCATCCGCATGTCATTTATTTCCTCTTTCATTTTTATACTCTTTTTTTTTTTGGTAAAGATTTATTTATTTTATGTTGGGAGAGACTGAGATGGCACGAGTGGGGGAGGGACAGAGGAAGAGAGAGGGAGACCCCAAAGCAGAATCCCCACTGAGGGCAGAGCCTGACATGGGACTTGACCCCAGGACCCAGAGATCATGACCTGAGCCGAAATCAGGAGTCACATGCTTAACCGCCTTTGCCACCCAGGCACCCCTCTCCTCTCTCTTATTGACAAGGTCCTTTTTGTAGCTTTGGCCAAGTTCCTCTTTCCTGCTTGTTATGATCCTCCTCCTCCAGGGCCTGGGCTCCTCCAGGCACTTGATGTTCTTGGATCTTCAAATCTATCAACCCTCTCTTCAGCCCTGTCATTTTTGGGGCTCAAGGCACGAGATGCACAAATGTTCTATTTCTACCAACTCTCACCAGCTCTCTTGGGAATCCTCTAAACCTAACCCCTCTCCTCTTCCAGAAAAAAAATGTCTGATGCTCATGTGTACATTCATCACAATCCAAATTCTTGTTCCCCACGACTTCACCAACGATGATTTGGCTTTTCAGGGCCAACTCTAGACAACCTTATTGGAGCAAAATCATTCATTTGAGAAGCATCATCGGAAAGGAGGAAGCCCAATGGGCAGCACATTTTGGATGCTATGTTGAGACCTCCAAAAGAAATTCTGAATCCAAAGTTGTTTCACTAAGAGACCAGAAGGGTATATCCTTTTTGTTCTCTCCTGGACAGAACAGTGGCATACCTGGACAGTCATGGCCCAGGAGTTCACTGAAGGCCCCTCTCCTTTTCCCATGTGCTCAATCAAGACTGAAAAAGGAAATCTAAGTTTCCCTTGTAATTCAGTTCTTATACAACGTGTGAATGATCTCCGACTTTGTCCAGAGAACAAAAAAGCCTCTAAAAAGGGTTCTCTTTACTTGCTCTCAACCTTGGCCAAAAAGAAATATAGAGTTTCACAAGAAATTACAATTTTTCTGGGACACAGTTCATTATTTAAGACATAAACTGTTTCAAGTGGGCAAAAGATTTTCATCCTTCCATTTAAAGTAGCAAAACTTTCAGAAACCTGTGAGCTCCCTGGGTGCAAATACACATTAGTGATGATGGCTCTCCAGTCCATTCCCTTGGGAACACATGGGCTCTCCCACTAAGTGAGTAGCTGGAAGTACCTTATCTCTAGGAATTTCACTACCCAGACTAGATTGCACTACCCTACTACGTGCAGACATGGCCGCATATTGCAAAGAGCTCTTGTAATAGTGCCCAAGTTTTTCACCAACAGCTTCAGGCCTCTATTCCTGAAATCTTCCTAGAAGCCTCTTCATGATCTTCAACCTCAGGAAGAGACATCAGAGAAAAACTGCCCTTACACATCCCCTGAAGGGACCCCTTCAGGTACTGTTTAAAAACAAAGCAGTGTAACTCCTGGGAGGTCACCCTTGACTTCATATGTCTCCACTAAAATAAATAAAATAATTTAAAAAATCAGAATTTCACACAATTAGAGGGCTACTCAAACTGAGGCTTCTCAGAGATCCTCTGGAAATAGCCAGTCTTCAGAAGCAGGCAGTTGCCCCAAGATTTTCAGAACAGGCAAATTGTGATGGCTAGTGGGCAGTTTCCACACAAGATACTGGGTCAAGACTCCCATTTGATTCTTTTTCTGTTTTGTATCTGCTCAGTTAAAATAATTCTTCTCATTTTCCATAAACCGTTGTTGCCATTCACCCAGAATGACTCCTTTACTTATTTTACCCATTTTCTTATTCTAATCATTCTACTAATTATTACCCTTGATAGGTCAGAACATCCCTGATGTCACTCCTGGGTCTCTGACTGCTGGATGTGCCATCCATCCGCGGACGCCCCCCATGGCAAGTCCCTCTGGGAACTTCCGATTTCATCAAATGAAATGAATCACCAAGGTTGGAAATTCCAACTCCTGTGTCAACTCCAAACCGAGGCCACTTTTGATGATTCAGGCACACGACTTGGAGGAATTACTACGTATGCCCCAAATTAGAACAGTGTTCCCTTTGGTGGGAAGTGCATAAATAGAAAAAGCCTGTAAGAAACCTATCTCTAATGTTGGCAAAAGTGACTGGTAACTCTTGGCATGTCACTTAATCTCTCTACGTTTCAGTGCCTCCCACTAGAATATGGCTTACAGCCCCTGCTCTGCCCCCACCCACCTCAATAGGGCTGACCTGAGGATTACAGGAGATGGTAACAGGTATTGTCCACGAGCAGTAAAGCATCCTCCCCATGTAAAGCTAAGAGTGAGTGTCCATCCTCTCTTGCTGTGGAGCCATCCACGTTCCCTCTCTGGATTCCACCACCACCAAGTGTCTACCTTATTCTTGCAGTCGCTCAGTGATTGAACACTTAGGGAGATTATGAAACACCAGTCATTTATTTTATTTTTCTTAAGGCTTTCCTTGTGTTTAATTACTTTTAGCCTTATAACATAATTCTAATAAGTAGGCCACAGTCACATTTCAACATCTCAGAACAGGCATGAGACACAGAGGGGTGTACGTAACTTTCTCAGGTGCTCGTGGCTCCTGCCTGAAGTCAAGAGTATCACCTGACCCCAAGCAGTGATTCTGAAAACTCTGCCTCTGGCCAAACAACAGGGGGCACCCTACCAATGACCCAGTTGAAGGTACTGTGGGAATGGACTCATTAGGTTCATTCAAGAAGAATGATGCTACTTTATTCAGTGACCCATATGTAAGAGAAAATCATCAAAATGTGAAGCCACATTCTTCTCTTCTGTATGCAAAGGCAAATGATCAAGTCATTCAGTATCGCTGTAACTCCAGCAGTCAACATGCATTTCTAACTCAAGAATGGGCTCACCTTTACCAGTAAACAACATCTTTAGCTAACGTACAGACCTTTAGCTGATGTTTGAACCAATATTGGCTGAGACAGATCACTCCCTGAAAGAGTGTTCTTGGATTTTAAAAAATTAATAGGCATTATTGACAACAGGAGGTTTAGACAAATCTAAGAGTTGAACAGATAATATAGAAAGTTTCCATAACCCACGCCCCCCAACCCCAATTCCTCCACTAATAACATCTTATATGGATGTGGTGCATTTGTTATAATTAGCAAAACAATATTGATACACTTTTATTAACTGGAGGTCTATAAAGGAATTCAATTTTGAAATATGCCCAAACATGGAAGGACCTTGAAAACATATTATGCTCTGTGAGATAAAGCACAGAGAGAAAGACCAATATTGCATGATTCCACTTCAGGGCCCTGAAACCCTGCCACTCCAAAGACTTTGCGGGGAGGCCAAGACGGATGCCTTCCAGGTCTCCAGGGAGTCCAGGGTCTCATCAAGGCATGTGGCCTGTGAACAAGCAGGTGGTGAGCAGAACAGAGAGTGGAGGGCACTCCTCACAGTTTGAGGGGCTGAGGAATTTTTCCTAGGTCGGGTCTGGGATGGCAGGTCCAGCAGGAGTTGGCTGGATGGACCCAAACAGGCTCCTGCCTGTTGGTGATGAACAGAAGGGAGGAGAGTGCAGAGCAGAGAGGCCCAGGGGAGGCAAGCTGCTGCGGGTCCGACTGTGGAGCCATGGTCCTCAGGAGGGGCAGTGTGTCCCCCAGGGGACATTTGGGAGGGACTGACTGTGATAGGTGGCTGCAGAAAGGGACCCGGGAGGCCTGGAGGCTGACTGAGCACAGTCCAGGGGGACAGTAACCATTGTCACCACTCTACCCTTGCTGTCACAGACCCAAGAAGCCCCTCTGCTGATCCAGAGCTTTCTGGGTTCGTGGGGCACACATCTATTGAGTAAACACAAGTTCTCTCTGGACCCCACGATTTCCCGATTTTGAGGCCCACATCATCTGTCAATGAGTAGGTTGGCTGTCTTCTGTGTTTGTGGATGCCACCGCACCCCACCTGCTCTGGTTTTAATCAGGGCAGGAGCACAGCTGGGTCCCGGGCTGGGTCTGACAGTTGGCATTGCCTCTTCAGACGTGCATGGAGGCGGTCTGGTGCAGCCTGGTTGGGAGGCTTGATCATTCATAACATCTCATCAACTGCAATCCCTTGAAAACCAAGGAACTTCAGGAGCTATTCAGAGCTGCAGAAGCCCCCCAGAACTGATAACATGCACCCCACTGCTTCCTTGGCAGGGGGGTATTATTTGCAGGGGAACCCCCAGGATGGGGGCCACGCTGGGGTTTCCTGGGGGTGGGCGCAGAGGAGGGGCCGACAGCAGGGGACAGTGCTGAGCTGGCACCAGCTCCCATTCCCAAAGCTGGGATCTGTGGACAGATGGGGAGGATGACTGAGGGGAAAGACATGTAACCGTGGGAGAAGGGTGCACTTGAAGGAACATTCTAGGAGGAGGCACTGCCCTTGGCCCTGGGAGGATGGGGGGTGGTGGCAGGAGGGGTGAGGAGGAAGAGAAAAAGCAGGGAGCACTGGACCTGCCCCTCAGGAACACTGGTTGGTTCCTGCCATGTTCTCTCAGCTCCAACAGCCCTGGGGAAGATGAAACTGTGTCCACATCTTGGTGGTGGGAAGGATGAAGGGGAACGAGGGTCATGGGGGCCCAGCACTCAGAGTCTCCATCCATCACCACGGCTGTGCCCTCCCTCTCAGATGCTGGCAGAGGAGGAAGAATGTCGGGGAAAGAAAGCAGAGTGGTGGTGGCAGGGTGGCGGGAATGCGGGGTCCGAGGGGGGTGACGTGACCAATGTGTGGTCCTTCTGCCCTGTCCACAGGGTACCAGATCCCCTACCGCCTGGACAGCAACAGTCCCAGCACGTTCACGACGGTGGAGGTGGGGACCACAGTGAGGCAGTTCACAGCAGCCAAGCTGGCCCTGGAGTCGGCATACATCTTCAGGCTTTTGGCCAAGACGAAACACCACTAGGGGCTGCCGCTGGTGGCCACTGTCATCACCACTGAGAAGAGACGTACGACCCCGGGGCCCAAGTCCACTGTTGTGGTGCTGTGGGGAGGAGAGCTGGGCCTAAATGGGAGCCGTGAACTTGCTGGGTCTACGGCTTCCTGGGTCAGGCCCTGCACTGTTGCGTGTCTGCACAGCCCGACATTTACCAGAAAGACAGGAATGTCCCAGGTTTAAAGCTAGAGACGCAGCTCAGCGAGGTTGTGTAACTGGCCCAGGGTGGCTCTGAGTCATCCTGTTGGAGCGCAGCTCCCTGAAGCCAGACAATTGATCGCTGATGGTCAAATAGGTGCCCAGCTCAGCAAGGGCTCAATAAACAAGTTTTCTACCCAGCAGTCATAAGGAGATCTGTCTCCATGGATGCTGCTTCCGTTCCAAGCACTGGTGAGATGCTTATTGTACATTGTCTTGGTTTATCCTCACAAAGGCCTGGGGAACAAAGTGCTGTGAGCCCCAGTTCTACAGAAGTGGGGCCCAGACCGATTCAGTCATTTGCCGGGGACACAGCTGTGAGGCCGTGACGTGGACACACTCCACAGACACTCAGTCTCCTCCACCTACAGAAATCTGCTGTGGGTTCCCATCTCAGCGAGTGCCTGACATGCCCTCCAGCCTCACTCTGGAATCTGCCTCAGCAGACTCCCTCCCCAGGGCCGCCCCAACTCCAGGTTGGGAGATCAGGACCAGACCCAGAGGTCTCCGGGAAGAGGATGACAGGAAGGTGCTTGCACACAGAGTAAACGGGTGGGCTCTGGGTGTCCCCAAGCATCAGGCTCTGGAGCTGTGTGACCTTAGGCAAGGCCCTTCCCCTCTCTGTTCCCTGCACTCACCTGGTGGCCTCTTGGGAAGCCTGAGGGCCAGCATGGTCCACAGAACTCCAGGGACAGAGCTGGTGCCATGGCTGCACTCAGAATGTGAGCCGGTGACCCCGTGGCCTGCGGGATCACTCTAGAAGAAGATCTAGACAGTCTTAGGGAGGCATGAATTGAGCCCAGAGTGCTTGGAAAACCATCCCAAGGGCCGATCTGAAACCTATAAAAGGTAGAAGGCAAAGGAGCCTAGCGTGCACTGAGCCCGTGCCACGCTCTGGCCACCTTCCAGGCACTGTGACTCGCTGCTCTCTCAAATTCCCTCACAAGCAGGCTGAGCAGCCGGGGAAGCTGATGCCCCACAAGGTGGAAGGGCCCACTGAGCTCTGGCACCTGCTCGGAGGCCGCCCCGGCTAGAAGACCCAGCTGCTCAGGACAGGGCTTCTCAGCCCAGGCACACGGCTGACCCTTGCGATGGCCAACGGGGGGACGCTGGTGTCCCCCATCTGTGGCTTCGGAGCTTCCAGGGCTCCACACATTCCAGGGGAAGGCCATAGCCTGCTGTGAGTCCCCCAACCTCAACCGCCGAGCCTCAGTCCCCCAAGGATGAAGACAAATGCACAGCCCCTTCTCTGACAAAGGTTACCTCTACTGCTAACTGGAGGAAGGAAACCTTGAAGTCACTGGAGACGCCAAAGCTTGAGGTGAGTGGAGAGACAGCCATGCATAGTTGGCCCCTGGCTTTTGGCACATAGCACTGTCTGACCTGCAGCTGCCAGCACAGGGGTGGGGTTGGCGAGACTGGGGACAGGCACCAGGAGAACCCCTCCTGCAGCTTTGGGCCAGGTCCTCAGGCTCCCTCTTGTCCGGGGCATGTTCAGGGCCCTGAGTGCCTCTCCCAAAGGCTCTTGCCATCTTCCTCAGAGTTGATGCAGCCCCGTAGGGAAATTCAGCACTTTCTAAGGCACAGGGAAAGCCAGGTTTGCTAAAGGTGTGACGTGACTTAAATCCAGATGGAAGCATTATCAGGAGTGCCCTCCAGGAGGCACCCTGGTCCACAGCGGGGCTGCTGCTGCTGGGGCTGGGGGATGCATGCCCACACCTCAGCCCACATGCCAACCACCTGCACCACCTGCCTTGGGCCCATAGAGCTTAGGGGATGTCTACCAGGGCCTGCAGACGCCCCCAGCAGAGCTTCACGAATTGCCAGTATGCCCAGGAGGGTGGTCCTTGTGGCTGGTGAGGGGATGCAGGGCTCTTGCTTTGAGGGAGGAGGACCCCGACAGCCCAAGTGTGTGCTCCCAGAGGAGTGCCGACCACAGGCAGGTGGAAGGGCTCCTCCCGCCATCACCTCAGGGTCGGCGATCATCACTGCTTCATTACCCACCATACATTCTCAACAGGATCAATCATCTTCATGATAAACAATTAATCAATTATTCCTTCCTCTGTGGGGTTCCTCTGCTGCAATTGATGGGATGGAGAGATGCATGCTGGGAACAATTCACGCTCGGGAGCCAGGTCCCCGCTCCCTGCGCTCTGCACTCCCAGTCGCCAGCACTGTGGGGACAGAGTGGAGGTGACACACCCCGGAGGAGCCGAGTGGGACACCGTCTGTGTTTCAGGCTCGGGTTGGCTTCCAGGAAGAAGGAGTCAGCATGACAGATGCACTGAGCCTGAGATCACAGGGAGAGTCCACAGGGGCCTGGATGTGCTCAGCAGAGCCCAGGTGTCAACTTCGAGATGTTGTAGGGACGTGTGGTTGCCACAGAGCACGTGTGGGCTCATCCTCCTGTCTGTCCGACTGTCTCCGGCAGGAGAGAGCAGCGCTTTGGGAGCAAGCCAGGGTCTCCCGTGAGGTCCAGGCTGGGGCAGGTCCAGAGTCGGCCGTGAGGGAGCCGCAGGTGCCTGCGGAACTGGGAATGAGCTCCCTGTTTTCTGCCCTCATGGGCAGCCTGCGTCCTCATGCTTGAGCTCACATGGTGCCTTCCTGGAGAAGCAGCCAGTCACGTGTCCCTGGTCTGTTCTGTTTTGGTTGCAGAGCGTCCAGTGCCCCCCCTCCCCCCGAGAGCTCCTGGTGTCACTGGCAGAAGTGACTGCGCACAGCCTCCGGCTCCAGTGGGTCCTGGGCAGCGACGCCCCCCCCCCATCCACTACTTCACTGTGCAGGTGCGAGAGCTGCCCCGGGGAGAGCAGCAGACCTACTCCTCATCCATCCGCCACAAGGCCAAAGCCTGTGCTGTTGAAAGGTACCCAGAGCCAGGCACGCCCTCCCCAGGGAACAGAGCAGGGAATATGTGTGGGCCAGAGACACACCCGGACAGCTGAGCTCTCTTCTCCTAGTGCACACTCCCTGTATCAGGGACCAGGACTCCCACCTCCTGGAGCCGCTCTGGCCTCTGCCCTGGGTCTGTCCTCTGGGCATGCCCTGTGCATGTCATGTGCATACCCCAGGTCCCAGAGATGGATGAGGCACAGATGATGGGGCCAGGGAGCCTGGAAGTATGGGATCTAGTGCCCTATCCCCTGAGAGGCAGATGTGGAGGAGGGGGAGGTGGGGGGAAGGGGTGTCACAGGCTGAGAGAGTTGCACCTTCTCTTTGTGCTCTCTGTCCTAGTCAGCAAGGCAGACTTGTTCTGTCATCCATTAGTGATGGCTGAGGAGGGAAATGGGAGAGGCATCCCCATTGCACCTTGAGAACCCAGCATTTATCCAGCTGCTGAGGGAACCACCAAGCAAAGGCAGAGGGGAGTGGTGCCAACCACCACAGCTAAGTTCTTGGCACCTACAGCCTCATTGGGGCCCCTCCTCATGTTCCCACCCCCTTCTACAGTGAGGGACCAGAGCACCCCCTCTGCAGTGAGGGACCAGGACACCCTCCCCTCTGCAGTGAAGGACCGGGGCACCCCCTCTCTATGGTGGGAGAGCAGGGCACCCCCTCTACAGTGAGGGACCAAGGTAGCTCCCTCTGCAGTAGGGGATGAGGGCACCCCCCCCCGCGCGCTATGGTTGGAGACCAGGGCATTCTCCTTTATGATGGCTCATAGGAGACCAGGGCTATCTAACCATCTAGGTGAGGGTTCTCAGAAGTGACCGCAGGCCTCGTGTCTCCACAAGCAGGCCTGGGCTGTGCAGGCTCATGCCACCCTGTAGAAGCCCCCTGGGTCTTTCTGGTGGGCAGACCTGTCTGGGGAGCTGGACTCGCATCTTTCCTGTCCTCCTCCTCTGGCCCTGACTGTGGTCACATTCCCTGAAGCTCACGTCAGGTTGTGAGGGGGCCACGAAGGAGCGTGTCCCAACTGCTCTGAGGGTTCCAGGACCCTGGCCAGCACCTCTCATTGGGATGATGGAGGAGGCCTATACCCCATTCCCAGGCTGGCCAATGTTCCTCTCACCTTTCAGATAGAACACCATGTACTGATTCCCCCCCTATTCTGAGCACTGTGCTGTGAAATCTCACATTTCTCATTGAACCCACATGATAGCCCAGTGGGGGGAGATCATCGTCCCCATTCTACAGAGGAGAGCTGAGGATCGCAAAGGTCATATTAGCCTGCAGCCCCAGCACCACCCACGGGTGCACCTCCTGACCCTCCTCCTTTGCAAGGCTGCCCAGCTCAGCTTCTGCATGCTGCTGAACCTCAGCCAAGGGAAAGGAGCAGCCGGGGTGGTGGAGCTCCTGTACCAGCCTTGATCCTCAGGCACCCTCTCCCCAAGCTGTGGGGGAGGAGTGGGGGCTGGCCTGTGGCTCTGTCTCTGCCTCTGACATGTGGCAACAGCAAAGTTTAGAGAGAAAAGGAGCTCCCTCTCCTGGGTTCAAGGTGTAAGCATGTGACTGGGGTGCCACGTGATGCACACGTGGGTGTGGTCAGCACTGGGCATCACAGAGAGTCACCCCTTTGGGTAGCCATGTGAGAGACAGGAGAAAAAGGAACTCCAATGGCCTTTTCTGTCCCGGAGCTTCCTGAGATCAAACAGACAATGGTGAGCAGGGGACGTCATATTGGAAAGGAGGGGTCCATGTTTCCCGGCAGACAGTTTGATTTGGTGTGGGAGACGCTGTGGTCCGTCCCCTCCAGGGTCTCTTCCACTCGTCAGCGGACACACGCCGTGGGCTGAGTTTCGAGGAAAGCAGCGCTTTGCACATGGCCGTGGTGTGGCCTCCCTCCTGTTCAACAGCCTCAGAGCAACTTTATCCTCCTCTTTCTCGACGTTCTTTTTACATTTTACATTTGCCGATTGCTTGAAATCTGCCAATGACCAGAAAACATAAAAGTTTAAACCAAAGTTCAAAGCAAAAAGTTTCGCCATCTACATCAAGTGGCCGTCCCCACATTTAGAGGGTGTGGGTCTGGAGCAGGAGGGAGGTTCTGGGTTGAGGGACATATCGGGGCTGCATCCCGCAGACATGCAGTCCCATAGAGGAGGAGAAGGCCCATGGGCCCAGAGCCACACAGACATTCTGGGTGTTACTAGGATGGGACAGCAGCAGTGTGAGCTCAGCTGACAGCTGTGTATCCACCGATAACAGGTCCTGCTGTTCCTCTGCGTGTCCCCAGGGCGACACGATGGACCCAACCAGAAGGGCCGGAAGGGGATTACTGTGTGAAACTAGAGGGATTCAGTTCAAGTCAGGATGCTGGCCCCATCTCCACGGAGTTCTTTTTTTTCTTCTTCCATGCCATTTTAAAAAATAAAGCCACGTGAAAGGTCAGGTTAATTTAAATGGCCAGGGATATCCTGCATGGGTTCAATATTCTTTGATCTTTGTGATGCTAATCACGAGTTCTGAATAGATGAGGTATAAAGGCAGCGGTAGGTAGCCTCTAAAATGATCAGGACTCAGGCTTTATTTTCATAACTAAACCGGGCAAATGAATGTAGGGAGCTCCTTCTGTGTATGAGACTCTACCTCCAGCTCCATGGCAGGGACAGGGACAGGAAGCCGCCTCTGTGCCACCCTCACCCGAGTACTTTGGCTGTGGAGCTGAACAGCAGGTCAAGCACAAGCTTGGTTTCTAACTGTGCTTGCTTCCTGTGAGCTTGGACAGTGAGCATCCTGAGCCACCGACCTGTTCCCTCCCCAGACAGCTGGAGTTTAAGAAAAGGTGTTACCTCAAACATTTACCTAAATCCAGCCAGTTTCGAGTGTGGATGGCAGAAAGCTGGCAGGTAGAGGGTGCTGAGTGGGAAGAAGCCAAGGGAGTCTGTGCGTGGCAGATGCATCTGGGGACAATGAGGTCAGTGTGGGCAGGGGTAGAGGAGGACTTTGGGAAGACAAGAAAGAGGAGGTCACATGTAGGAATTGCCTATTCCATGAGGGGGTCATGTCCTGTGACTGTCATGGCAGCCCTGGGAGGGCCGGGTACCGGTACTGCCGTTCTCACAGATGAATAAAGGGAGGCTCAGAGAAGTTTGAGGACTGGCCCAGGCTCGGATGCCAGGACTAGACTCTGGATTCTGGTTGGGCCGACCCTGATGTGGGCCTGGTGTGTGAACAGGGAACAGAACTGGGGGAAATGAGAGGGGTTGAGGAAGAGGGTCCAGGATGGTTTGTGCCTTTCTTCACAGGTCACCAGCACTGAAGTCCTGCTCTGCCTTAGGGGGGAGCACGGCAAGAGCCCTGGGGCGGGTGGAGGCCAGTTCTGGACTGGGAGGTAGACCAGGGGTCTAAAGGACTGGCTATGCAGGGATGAGGAGGAAGGGCTGGGTGAGTTTGCAGGGCCTGGGGCCCAGGAGAGGGGATACTGGGACTGTTGTCACCTCCCATGGAGCTCCCTTCACTGCTGCTGGGTCCCTCTTGGTCTATTTGTAGGGCACCTAGTGGGCTTCCTACCCCGAGGAGAGGGTGCCCCTGCAGCTCAGTCCCTGGGTGTGCCCTGTGGCCCCCGAGACAGTTAACAGTCCTGTAAATGACACAAGCTCAGGAAACAGGCCTAAAGCTGGGAACTCTGCTTCCTGCTCTCCGTGAACCCTCCCCTTGACCTCAGACCCTGGGGGACGCTTCCAGCTCTCTGAAGTGTGTGAACTGCACCCCTGCTCTGTGTGCTGGGGTGGGAATGGAGGAGGCGGCCCTGCCTCAGATTCCAAAACAAAGCGTTAGAGAACAGTAAGTGCTAAACATGGAGAGATCAATGACACGTCTGACACATGCCCTCAATGTAACATGCTAAGTGAACACGAGTACTAAATACAAGGACGAGGGTCGTTTCTGGCATGCTGACATGTGCCAGACACCATGTTGATGGTGACGAGCGTCCTCTCATTCACCCCTCTTGAGTCCTACCCCCATTCCTTCCTCCCTCCCTCCCCTTCCTTCCTCTCTTCCTGCCTTCCTCACCAAGCGCCTCCTAGGTGCGGGGCCTTGTTCTTGGTTCTCAGGGCATAGCAGTAAAGGAGACCACCTCGGTCCCTGTCCCTGTGGGGGAAGGCAGACACTCGTCCAGGAGGGGAACAGTTACTTACAAATCATGGTGGGGTTGGTGAGGGGATGGATGGACCTAGAGGACAGTGTGCAGGGCACAGCCTCTTCCTGGAGCCACTTGAGCTGCTGCCAGAGGGTCCTGATGATAAGGAGAGCAGCCAGGATGCAGTCAGTGCACCTTGGGTACTAGAGTCTCTTTCCTGTGCTGCTTCTGAACGGAAGCTGCATGACCGCCTCATGATCTCAGTGCTTCTGTCAGCCCAGGTGAGATGCTTCTGGCTCACTGACCTGCCCAAGGCTATGTAGGGGTTAGCATGTAGGCTGTTGGGCTTCAGAGTGCACGTTCCTGACAACCACCCTGGGCCACCGTCTAATCTAAGAAGGAGAAGCTAATGCAAATATGGGGCCTCAGGTGGTTGAGGCAGGAACCCAAGGAGAAAACCATGTGGTTGTCACCAGAATTAGATAAAATAGTTCCTAGGAAGCCAGAAACAGATAGGAAACAATTTGTTTTAACTTTATAAAGGATAGCTCCCCCAGAAACCAGGAACAAAGAGCATTCTTAAGGATGGAACTTTGGAAGCACCCCCAGGACAGCCAGAGCCAAAGCAAGGTCACCTGGCATGCCTTCTCCAGCTGTGGAATGGGGGCACAGAGAGGTCAGGAGACAGACCTGCAGTCGCGGACCAGCCGTAGTAGGGCAAGCTGGCACGAGAGCATCCTTTGAGGTGCTGGCCAACAGAGAACCACTGTACTTCCATCTTAGGCAGGAGGGCATATGAAAACAGTTAGAGGAAGATTCTTCTGATCCAGTGTCCAAAGATCAGTCTTTGAAAACACAGGAACCTTCCTCTAGGCAAAGGATTACCCAGACCCCATTTGCAAATCAGATGGAAGTGGGGCTGCTGTTGTCTGACTCGGGGGGCATGGGAACCCTCTGGTCTCCTAGAGGATCCCTCAGAGCCTCCGGGGGTTCCACAGTGCTCGGTTTGAAACCCACAAGTTTACAGGTTGGCCTGGGAGGGAGGACAGAGGCCCAGCATAGAGGCGGTGAGGGTTTGCCCACTGGTAGCTGAGGAAGCAGGCAGAGTCCAGAGCCACTCCTGCTCTCCTGGTCTGGGAGATGGACACAGGGGCAGAGCCTCGCCTGAAACAGAGCTGTTGCCAGCGGGGCAGGGGTGGGGGGGGGGTCTCCTCATCTGCTCCTTCAGAAGTAATGGCAAGGAAAGCCACAGGAGCAGGCCAGCCAGTGACCCAAGGAAGACTGGAACGTCCTCTGCTTAGAAGTCTGTCTGGAGTGTGTGTGGTACAGAGCTCAGCACAGGAGACCATCAACACGGACCTGCTCAACGGAGGGAAGGAGGAAGGCCTGAGCGGTGGCAACGAGCCACACACCCAGAGTATTCGTGCCCCTTAAATCCCCATCAGCAGGCAGGCGGGGACATTTTCCCCCACGGACAACTGGCATTACCTCTGTCTCAGGTACGGTGGAGAGGTTGCCCCAACACAAGATCCTCTTCCAGCCCCGGCCAAGCCTCTGGCCAGTCCTCTGGTAGGGGGCAAGGGCCTTAATGGGACTGGGCCTCGATTTTCTCGTCCTTGCAATGGGAATCACAGGAAGTCCAGTAGACAGAACTCCTGTGCAGTGAACCCGGGCACTGCCTGTCCAGGCGTGGCGCTCTTGCCGGCCGGACAAGTGCAGAAACGAGGGGCAGGCAGAGATGGTCTTTGGAGCCAGGTGGGCCTGGCCAGGGCAGACCCCCATGAAGGGGCACTTCTGGGTGAGCAAGGAAGTGGTTAGGCGGGCCCTCTTTTCTGGCTCTGAATCCTGGGAGGGCTGCGGTAATCAGCTCCTCCTGAGAAATTCTCGCATCCCTCACAGAGCGGTGATTTGCTTTGCAGGAGAAGCTCTAATGACAGGAGGGGCCCCGAGTAAAACCGCCAGCCTGGGCCTGCCTGGACGTTCCCCACTCCCCTCCACCCAGAAAGCCCTCTGTTCCTGGGGGCAGGCTGTGAGGACAGCGCCGGCTGCCTGAGGGCCCCTCCCTGGGCAGGACAGATTCCGTGGTCACTGAGTGCCTCTTCCTCCTGGCTGCCCGCTCCCCTGTGGCCAGAGCTGGGAGAAGGACAAAGGCGAGGGGCTCAGGCCCTCGTGGCTCTTCTGTGTTTCAGGCTGAGGCCCTTTACTTCCTACAAGCTGATCCTGAAAGCCACCAATGACATCGGGGACAGTGACTTCAGTGCGGAGATGGACGAGGTGACCATGCTGCAGGATGGTGAGCCAGCTGGGACCCAGGCAGGCGTGCAGACACGGGCATCTTCCATAGCTGCCGCCTTTGGACCCGCAGACATCGGCTCCCACAGAGAGGCCCCGCTTCATCCCGAACCAGGAAGGGGTCACCCCGGGGAGGGAGGGCAGTGGCTGCTGAGCAGTGGGGTTCCGTGAGCAGCAGACAGCTCGGAGTACTCCGAAGCCTCTCGCTGTGAATCTACTTCAAGGGCTCACAAGTGGAACAGAGGTTCCTTTGATTGGCTTCCAAACCCCTACGATTCATTAGCATCCTAGAACTTGAATAATTTATAAGGTCACAGGGTAACCGGGTGTTTTTTTTTATAATAAGAATATTTTTTTATTATATTACGTTAGTCACCATACAGTACATCCCTAGTTTTTGACGTAAAGTTCCATGATTCATTAGTTGCGTATAACACCCAGTGCACCATGCAATACGTGCCCTCCTTACTACCCATGACCAGCCTACCCCATTCCCCCAACCCCCCTCCCCTCTGAAGCCCTCAGTTTGTACTGGGTTTTGAGAGGTTTCCCCATTTTTCTCATTCACGAACCACTCCTCAGTTTTGCCATTTGACAGAAGCACAGGGAAGTGATTGAGTTGAGATCCCCTGAAAGCTCCAGGTGGCTCTTACCCATTGTCTCCCACCTCAGGAGCAGACCCCAAGATCCCTTGTGCTTTTGGGTGCCGATCCTGCCAGGCCCAGTGGCAGGCCAACTTTTAGGAGAAGAGGATCACTCTTGCTTCAAGAGGCTGGGGCTCAGATCCCAGGCTGCAAACCTGAGCCCTCAGCTCACCCAGCAGCGCTGGGTACTCATTCCCCACGTTTCCATCTTCCTCTTTTATAAGCTGGGAGCATGGGTCCTAACGTGAGTCCTTGGGTGAGCTGGGGACCAACAGAGAGGTTCAGGGGGACCCTTCCAGCTTCTCGGCCTTATGCAGAGATTCCTCTTCTGCACACGCAAGGTGCCTGTCGCCAGGACACGCCCCCAGAGAAACTGTGGTTGTCTCTGTGGCTCATATTTTAATCTTACATTTAACACAACTGGGGTTCTGTTTGGGAGTAGCACTGATTTTTAGCAGATGGAAGCAAACACAGCAAGCTGATTTTGTTGGTGAGTCTTTGAGGAAATTGCAAGCCAGTGAGCAGGACACTGCAGACTCCCTTTGCCCTTACAAGGCTCAGGCTCCAGCAGACCTGGCTTGTTTTGGAAAAAACAAAAACAAAAACAAAAACATTCAAGGGCCTCTCCAGGTTCCTAAAGCCTGTCTCAATCCTTTGATATTTAAATCCTTTCTTTGGATGCACCTATCCTGTTACCTTCCTCCTTTGAGATTTGCAGTTTCTCTTCACAGTTGACTGCCTTGTGTTTGCATGGTACTGCCCCCAGAACCACAGAGCCACTGAGCTGCACAGACTCCAGGGCTTGGGGAGCCCTGGGCTGGGGTGGGGCGGTGGGGGGGGGCTTTCCATGTGTGGGTGGTTTGCTGATAAACATTTTCTTGTTATGGTGGTTGGGATACTGAGAGGCCATCAATCCAGTGTGATCTGGAAAGCTGGGTAAGGGTCTACCATGGACTTCAGACAGACCAACAGGAGGCCAGAGAACATGCAGTAGAGGGCTCCCCAGAAGGCAGGATGGGGGGCTGCAGGTGTGCTGATACCGCCATGTCCCCGGTGCTGGGTGCCCTGGCAGGTGCAGAGGAGACTCACAGAGCAGGTGACCAAGAGGCCAAGTCTCAGATAGTCAAGTGGGTATGGGGTGGGGAGAACAGCCTCAGTCATTCCACTCAGTGACTCTTGCCAAACATTTGATATACCGTCTCAGGATCTTACAGTGGGCAGCCATGCAAGGGCCAACTCAGTATGCCTTTTGGGTTCAGTGGGAGCAGGGGTAGGGAAGGGGTGTCTGAGGAGGCCCGCGGGACAAGACGGATGGTGCAGGACTGAGTTTCCAGCGTGTGGGCACGGCCACGGCAAAGCCAAACTGACCTTGGCCCTCCAGAGAGCAGAGCTGAGCCCCACCATTGCCCGGAACATGCAGCTGTCCCTGCACCCCCAGAAGTCAGCCTCCCTACCTTAGAGTCTGAAACCAAGAGCACTCTGGCCTGGGTTGACCCTCTATCCTGTTCAGAGCCTCTTTGAATTAAGTCCCTCCAATAAATGATGCCTCTCCTCCAGGGATGGGTGCGTGCCCCTGAGAAGATGTGGGAGAGCAGGAAGGCTCCCCAGGCAGGGTTCCCAGGGAAGACAGCCAAGCGCCTTTGTGTGTCTCCATGTGGGTCTGCGGGGGGTGGGGGGGATAAAGGTGTGACGTTATCTTGTCATCTGCATCAGAATCTGGTCCCTTCTATCCTGGCAGAAACAGGCTCCACAGGCAGAGAAGGGCATCCACAGGGAAGGGAGGCCAAGGCCAGAATGTTGGTTTGCCGGCTTGCTTCCCCAGCAACCCCCCGAGCCAGTCTCTGGTCCTGCCTCCTCACCAGAACCAGGAGGGAACTGGCATTCCTGAGGAGGGGTAATGCATCCTCCCGCGTAAAGGACGAGAAGTACACCTCTACCCTCCCTGCTCTGTGGCCATCGAAGCCCCCTCTCTAGAGGCAGCAGCTACTTGAACACTTACAGAGCACTTATTTTTTTATAAGAATATTTTTTTATTATATTCTGTTAGTCACCATACAGTACATCCCTGGTTCTTGATGTAAAGTTCCATGATTCTTTGGTTGCGTATAACACCCAGTGCACCATGCAATACGTGCCCTCCCTACTACCCGTCACCAGCCTATCCCATTCCCCCACCCCCCCTCCCCTCTGAAGCCCTCAGTTTGTTTCCCAGAGTCCATAGTCTCTCATGCTTCATTCCCCCTTCTGATTCCCCCCTTTCTTTATCCCTTTCTTCTCCTACCGATCTTCCTAGTTCTTATGTTCCATAGATGAGGGGAACCATATGATAATTGTCTTTCTCTGCTTGACTTATTTCACTTAGCATTATCTCCTCCAGTGCCATCCATGTTGCAGCAAATGTTGAGAACTCGTTCTTTTTGATAGCTGAGTAATATTCCATTGTATATATGGACCACAACTTCTTAATCCAGCCATCTGTTGAGGGGCATCTTGGTTCCTTCCATGCTTTGGCTATTGTGGACATTGCTTCTCTTCACTACGTCTGTATCTTTGGGGTAAATACCCAGTAGTGCAACTGCTGAATCATAGGGTCGCTTAATTTTTCACTTTTTAAGGGACCTCCACACTGTTTTCCAGAGTGGCTGTACCAACTTGCATTCCCACCAACAATGTAGGAGGGATCCCCTTTCTCCACATCCTCTCCAGCAATTGTTGTTTCTTGGCTTGTCAATTTTTGCCATTCTAACTGGCGTAAGGTGGTATCTTAATGTGGTTTTGATTTGAATTTCCCTGATGGCTAATGATTTTGAACATTTTTTCATGTGTCTGTTAGCCATTTGTATGTCTTCATTGGAAAAGTGTTCATATCTTCTGCCCATTTTATGATTTGTTGATTTGTTTCAGCCCAGGGCACGAGTGATGCAGCACCTGCATGCAGACCAGAAGCTCTGCTTTGTGCAGCCCGTGAGCAGAAAGGTCTATTTCTCCGTGAGAGACAGCTGTAAGACTTGCTGGAGCTCCTCCTCCTCCCCTGGAGCCGGAGCTCCCACTCCTCCAGCTCTTTGGCAGACAGCTCCATGGCCAGCTGCGAGTCGCTATCAAAACGGCTCCTCTCACTCGAGGCTCCAGGGCACAGGCCTTCTGAGCTGGTGAGCAGGATCTCCTGGATGGCCCTGTGGGGAAAAAGAGGTGGAAAAAAGCAGCCCATTACCAGCAGCATCAGGGCGAAAGCAGCACCTGCATTTACTTGTCCCCTGAGAGCACACCATGCAGGGCACATTATAAGCGCCCCACGGCCACGTTGCCATTCAGTCCCCTGTGGCTCTGGAGGTGTGGGTGCCGTGTATAGGTGAGAAATCCGAGGCTCAGGGAGGTGAACAAACCCGCTCAGGGTCTCCTCCCAGCTCCTCCTCCACTGTCTTCCCATTGATGTGTCCTAGGGCTCAGCCCAGGAAACAGGAGCTCTTTAAGGCCTGGCGTCTGTCTTGTCCACCTCTGGGTGATCGGCACCCTACACAGGACCTGGTCTTCTGCAGGTGATGGAGCCCACGTGAGAGAAGGAACAAACCCCAAATACGTCCTAAAAAGGCCCCGCTGCTGCTCCCCCTGTCCAGGTGGCAGTCGCGCTCCTCTTAGGAAGGTGCCTAATACAACACTGGGTCCACCCTTTGCTGAGGCCAATGTGCGTGATGTGATCTATTGCTAAGATTTTGTTTTGTTTTGTTTTGTTTGGTTTTTTGTTTTGTTTTTTGGGGTTTTGTTGTTGTTGTTATTGTTGTTGTTGCTGCTGCTGCTGCTTAAAAATAGTCTCAAAATCCACTTAGGAGAGTCTATAGCCACGCAAAGGGAACTACACTTGAGTGACAGACTGTATGAGCCACTGCAAGTTTCAGAACAGCCAGATTAAATGTTGTGACCAATTGAGAAACACTGGTGTCTGTTATGAGTTGTACTCAGTGTGACCACAATACCGCCACTGTCTAGAAAACACACTCAAATCCTTAGATTTCAAATAGTGCTGGGCCCCATGAAAGACAGGGATTGACTATCCTACTAGGAAAAATCAAACTTGACATTTTCTAATGGAGGAGACATTTAAGTGGGCCAGCAGCCTTGAAATTACAGGTGGCATTCGCATTTTTAAACAAATTACTGGAAAGAAGGTGAAGCATTTCATTTCGAATGCAAATCTATATTTAAAAATAGTCTCTTCGTTTTGTTTGCTCTGATTTAGTAAATTACTCATATTTTTTTTATACTTCAGTTGCCCGGCAGTTGACAGGTATTTATTTCTACAATATATCCTATTGACCACCTCCTGCTCTGGGCTTCTTGCAATTAGTTTGTTCTACTGGGCTCTGAACGGGGACAGCTGATGGACACGCATGCCAAGTTCCTTTGGTACAGCCATCCGCCAGTCACAGAGCTGTCCGACGGCAACCACGGGGCTCCGAGCCCCATGTACTCGGGGGCCAGGACAGCACGGGGCAAAAGCCACTTTGTAGAGGTGATGGTCTGTTCCAAGGCTCTGAGATGTCTTTATAGAAAAAGAGCTTACTTAGTTACTGGCAAGCCAAATGCCACATCTACAAAGGAAATGCTAAATTTCTGGTAGAATTTAGCACAGTAGAGAAGACCAATCTTTGGGTTGATTAAGTTAGTGGAGGGTGGGAAACAGAAGCTCTTGGGACCTTGAATCTCCATTTTGAATGTCTCCTACCTCCCACCAAAGGCCCTACAGGAAGTTGGGGTTGTGAGACCTAATGGGCCTTACATCAGAGATCTTGAAGTTCACCTTTAACCTCCTATTTTTACAGAGGAAGAATGGGGAGGCAGCCACACCTAACAGGGACACGTCATCCACTGGCAAACTGGAGTCCACAGACCTAGAGCCAGTGGGGGCCCTGAGACAAGCTCAGGGGATATGGCTACCCAGAGGCAGGGGTGGGAGCCAGTTGCCATCCTGTCCCCACACTGGTGAGGCTGGAAACTACAGAACACCAGGCAGCAAACTTCCATGTTCATTGGAAGACATTTGGAACTGTCACCTTTAAGGGTTCCTTCACTTGAGACGTGTCACTTGGCAGTGGAGTGAAGGAAGGGTCCACAGCCACTCTGTCAATTCCTGCACATTCTGCATGCCTCACAGAGCCCAGGCTATGAAAGCCCCACTCTCGTCCCTCCTGGAGCAACCGTGTCAAGTCTGTCCATTTAACCCTCATAGAACCTCTAAACGTGCTCCTCACTCATGGTCAAATTGCACGCGAGTGGAGCTAATACCTACTGATGCCACTGAGCTGCCACATAAGGAGAGGCAGCAGGAACCTTCAGCGGTTAGGGGCCACCACTTGAGAGTTCAGGAAGCCCCCTCATGGCTGGTGTACACACCCCAACCATGGCCTTCCTGTCCTGACTTCCCAGCCAGCACCCCTGCTCCACTAGCAGCACCAGGATGGCCGGGGAGTGCCCCTGACCTGGCTCTTCTCCCCCTTGCTCCTTGCTGGGCAGCAGCTCTAGCCTGGAGGGGTCTCCAGCATGTTCTGTCCTGGCTTACAAGTCCCATGGAGGCAGTCCATTTAGGACAGGGTCCCCTAGAGCCTCCTCTGGGTTTCCTGGCTTGCCCACGCATGCCCTTCAGCCCCTCCCTTTCTAACGGAGTCCCTTCCAGTCCTCCCCTCTTGCCAGGCTCTGCCCCCAGCTAGGCATGGCCTCTGCCTCTCCAAGGCCATGTCTAGACCACAGTTTGCTTTGGATTCCATCATCACCAGGGCCCCTACATCTCTTGACCTCAAACCATCCCGTCTTTCCTGCCTAGTCTGGATGTGATGCTGGCACTCTCCTGGACAATCTTATCAACCTGGAGGAAGAAGATCAGCTGCACAGACCCCTCCGTGGACCACTAGCCCAGTGTGGCCACTTCTAGGCAGACCTCACCTCACTGTGGCTATGAACACAGAACAGGGCTCCTGCTCCCATCTCCTTACCCCATGACCCTCTGCTCTAGGCACTGCCCTCCCCCTCCCCAGGAAGGCTGCCCCATTCTGGCCTCAGGAACTTCCCTCATTGACCAGAGTTCCCAAGATGTTCTCATCGCTGCCCTTGGCCCTGCCTGTTGCTGTGTTGTGCCTCTCTGGCCCAGCTCCAGCTGGGCTTCTGAACCCAACCCCCCGGCCTGGCTGAGCCCTCTCCACAGACCCGTTGAGCACCATTGCTGGGACAGGGCAGCCTTCCTTGCCAGTTCTCCCCTCTGTGACTTTTGTCTTCAATGCATGTTGCTGTTGGCAAAAGTACCCAAATTGGAAATAAGGCAAAGAGAGGTCAGAGTGTCCAGTGCTGTCCATGGCCCACCAACACTACTTCATTATCTAGGATAGAGGTGCCTTGAGCGGACTTTCACTGAGGATCAACACCTGGAATGTAGGGAGGACACATGTAACCCTGTGGGTATTCTGTCTGATAGGAGATGATCACTGTGGAAGAGATCACTCCCCAGGCTATGGTTTCTTGGCTCTGTCGTATGACACCCAGTTCTGTGTGTACCATGGAGGCCTCGCTGGGCCGCCCTTCCCCAAATGCCTGCAACGTTCAGCCCTGGAGGCTCTGCACCAGCCCCGCTGTCACACTGGCCCTCCTCAGAGAGCCGAGCTCAGGCTCCTTCCCACAGCTTGGCTCGGGGGGTCTATGGTGCTCCCCCCAGGTGGGCACACCAACCACGTCGTGTCCTCTGACCTGCCACCGACCCTCGGATGCTGTCACGTGGCCTGGCAGGCAGGTCCCAGCTCCCGACACCAGTTCAGGAAACACCCTGCCCTTCCCAGCCCTTACCTGCCACTGGATCAGAACAGAGGAGGTGGTGTGTTGTGTCACCGAGACGAAACTTGGAGGCTCTCCCAGACCTGTAATACAAGAAAGAAGAAAGCGAGGATTATCTGGTTCTGCTTGTACTTGGCTGCCAGTCTGGAGATCTGTTCTCATCTCCTGCAGTCCCCACGTCAGCCCTGTGGATTGTAACCCACATCATAGAGTTCACAGCATTGAAATTTAGAGATTTTAAGTGGCTTGTCCAGAGTCACAACACTGACGTGTGATGCATCTGGAACAGGAATGTAGTTGGTTCCCTGAGGACAGAGGTCCCTGAACACCTGGGACCACTAGGTCATGCCCTGTACACAAACCAAGGGCTCTTCTCACTCTTTCTCAAAATATCCTGCCCCAAGATTTCTGCAGGAGACAGTTGACGCCTGAAAGAGTTTCCTGGGCT
Organism: Ursus americanus; assembly: GCF_024610735.1. NCBI lineage: Eukaryota > Metazoa > Chordata > Mammalia > Carnivora > Ursidae > Ursus > Ursus americanus. Next base: position 58,943,546 of record NC_142145.1, read on the forward strand.
GAGAAAAGACCTCAAACCCTGACCTAGCCTCTTGCCTCTAGATTTTAATCCCTGACCCAAAATCCAATGCAGATGCTCCCAAAGTGAAGCCCCTCCAAAGGGCCGGGGGAAGCCCAACTGTGGCCGTCATCCCCCAGCATCTTTGCACTGTCGGCCTCCTCATGTGGAGCCTTCCTGGTGACCAGCTGACCACCCTCAGTGACCAGCGAGTGGTCTGCTCAGCTCACAGGTTGACTCGGAACCCAGGACATTCCTAAACAACTCTCACATGTCAGCTCTGCCAAGAATTATCTTCCCTTCAACTGACCAACTCTGGCTGAGCAGTTCCTGTCAATTAACTGGGAAAATGTCCATCTAGGCTGGTGCTCTGATAATTTAATGAATGGAGTCTGGGACCCTCAATGTCTGACTATTGACCTGAGCAGCCATCCGAGCAGCCTGGACTAAGATCTGGCTGACAGTGGACAGGGGCTGCACTGGCTCTGAGTGGTCACCTTCTCTGCTTCTTCCCTCCCCTCCAAAATCCAGACTCCACGGGCTCCTCATCTGTCCCTAGGCCCTGCAGTGGCAGGGGACAGAGCCCATCTTGTCTTAGAGCAACCCCTCCACACCACCCCAGGACTCTGATAATCCTCCAGGCCCTCCTTCCTCTGTCACCACTGAGTATTTTTCCAAAGAAAACAAAAATACTAAATCAAAAAGATACACGCACCCCCTATGTTCATTGCAGAATTATTTACAATAGCCAAGATATGGAAGCAACTCAAGTGTCCATCAATAGGTGAATAGATGAAGATGGGTTACACACACACACACACACACACACACTGGAATATTACTCCGGCATAAAAAAAATGAAATCTGCCATTTGCAACAACATAGATGGATCTAAAGGGTATTATGCTGATTGAAATAAGTCAGTTAGAGAAAGACAAATGCCATGTGATTTCACTCATATATGGAATATAAAAAAACAAAAGAAATAAACCAGACTCAAATGCAGAGAACAAACTGGTGATTGCCAAAGGGAGGTGGGTTGGGCATGGGTGAAATAGATGAAGGGGATTAAGAGGTACAAACTTCCAAATATAAAATAAATAAGTCATGGAGATGAAAAGTTCAGCATCGGTAATACAGTCAATAATATTTTGGGACGCCTGGGTGGCTCAGTCAATTAAGCATCTGCCTTTGGCTCAGGCCATGATCCCTGTGTTCTGGGACCAAGTCCCGCATCTGGCTCCTTGTTCAACAGGGAGCCTGCTTCTCCCTCTGCCTGCCACCCTCCCTGCTTCTGCTCTCTCTACCTCTCCTTCTTCGACAAATAAATAAAATCTTTAAATAAATAATAATAATATTTTAGTAACACTGTATGGTGACAAATGGTGACTGCACTCGTCATGGTGAACACAGTAGCATATAGAATTATCAAATCAATATGTTGTGCACCTAAAACTAATATAACATCATGTGTATATCAATTATACTGGATGTATCTCAATTATACCTCATAATAAAAAAAGAAAAAATATACGACGATTAATTATGGTCAGCTCAAAAACATTTGCTAAAAGCAAGATTTCAAATTAATCATTTTCTTGATACTGGAGTAGAAAGAATAAAAACTGGAAAAGACGGTGAGCTGGCGATCTCTCTCGCTAGTAAGTTCCAACAGCTGCTCATTAGCTCATCTTTTATGTCTTTAACCCTAGCATCTGAATGTGTTTCTGAATACTTGCATGATCACAGACTGTAGTGTTTATCTGTGATATCCAAGTCCCTGCATTTCAGGTAATACATTTCTATTTATAGTTTTTCCCTGCAGAAGCCTCAACAAAAGCAAAAATGACAAATTTTGGGGTGTTGCCAATTAATCAATCAACTAATATTGTGGTTAAATGTACATGCATAGTATTTATCATTTTACCATTCATAAATGTACAATTCAGTGGCATTAAATACATTAATAATGTTGTATAATTACCATCACTGTTATCTATATCCAAAACTTATTCGTCATCTTCCACTAAACCACTCTACCCGTTAGACAATAACTCTCCCTTCTCCCCTCTCCCAGTCACTCTATTCCACTTTCTGTCCCTATGAACTTAACTCTTCTGTGTACGTCATGTAAATGGAACCATCTGATACTTGTCCTTCTGTGTCTAGCTCATTTTTCTAAGAATAATGTTTTCAAGGTCCATTCATATGATCACATACTTCAAAATTTCATTCCTTTGTGTGGCTGAAAAATATTCCATTATATATATTTCCTTTTTTTAAAGTCTAATTTATCTAAGTAATCTCTACACCCAACATGGGGTTTGATCCCACAATGCTGAGATCACGACCCTACTTGAAATCAAAGGTCCAACACCCAACTGATTGAGTCACCCAGACACCCCCATCTTAGTAGTTTTAAAGTCATATATCATTGTGGTTTTGATTGGCACTAACAGGCACCATTTTTTTAAATTATATTTATTTTTTAATTCCAATATAATTAACGTACAGTGTTATATTAGTTTCATTGTATAATTTAACAATTCAACAATTATTTATTTTTTTAAAGTAGGCTTCATGCCCAGCATGGAGCCCAATGTGGGGCCCAAACTCATGACCCCAAGATCAAGACCTGACCTGAGACCAAGAGTCAGACACTTAACCAACTGAGCCACCCAGATGCCCTACAATTCAACAGTTCTGTACATTTCTCAGTGCTCGTCATGATAAGCTTACTCCCCATTACCTATTTCACTCGTTCCCTGCCCTCCCTCCCCTCTGGCAACCGTCAGTTTCTTACCTATACTTAAGAGTTGGTTTTTTGGGGCGCCTGGGTGGCTCAGTCATTGAGCATCTGCCTTCGGTTCAGGACGTGATCCCAGAGTTCTGGGATCGAGCCCCGCATCAGGCTCTTCCGCTGGGAGCCTGCTTCTTTCTCTCCCACTCCCCCTGCTTCCGTTCCCTCTCTCGCTGGCTGTCTCTCTCTCTGTTAAAATAAATAAATAAAAAATCTTTGAAAAAAAAAGAGTTGGATTTTTGGTTGTCTCTTTTTTTTCTTTGTTCATTTGTTTTGTTTCTTTTTTTTGTATATGCTTTCTTATTTATTATTATAAACACTGAACATCTTTTTCACCTTTTATTTATTTATTTTTTTTTATTAATAATGATTTTTTATTATATTATGTTAGTCACCATACAGTACATCCCCGGTTTTCGATGTAAGGCTCGATGATTCATTAGTTGTGTATAACACCCAGTGCACCATGCAATATGTGCCCTCCTTACTACCCATCACCGGTCTATCCCATTCCCCCACCTCCCTCCCCTCTGTGGCCCTCAGTTTGTTTCTCATAGTCCATAGTCTCTCATGTTTCATTCCCCCTTCTGATTACCCCCCCTTTCTTTATCCCTTTCTTCCCCTACTGATCATTCTAGTTCTTATGTTCCATAGATGAGAGAAATCATATGATAGTTGTCTTTCTCTGCTTGACTTATTTCACTAAGCATTATCTCCTCCAGTGCCGTCCATGTTGTAGCGAATGTTGAGAACTCATTCTTTCTGATTGCTGAGTAATATTCCATTGTATATGTGGACCACAACTTCTTAATCCAGTCATCTGTTGCAGGGCATCTCGGCTCCTTCCACGATTTAGCTATTGTGGACATTGCTGCTATGAACATTGGGGTGCATATGGCCCTTCTCTTCACTACGTCTGTATCTTTGGGGTAAACACCCAGTAGTGCAATGGCTGGATCATAGGGTAGCTCAATTTTTAACTTTTTAAGGGACCTCCACACGGTTTTCCAGAGTGGCTGTACCAACTTGCATTCCCACCAACAATGTAGGAGGGATCCCCTTTCTCCACATCCTCTCCAACAATTGTTGTTTCTTGCCTTGTCTGTTTTTGCCATTCTAACTGGCGTAAGGTGGTATCTCAGTGTGGTTTTGATTTGAATTTCCTTGATGGCTAATGATGTTGAACATTTTTTCATGAGTCTGTTAGCCATTTGTATGTCTTCATTGGAAAAGTGTCTGTTCATATCTTCTGCCCATTTTTTGATTTGTTTATTTGTTTGCCGTGTATTGAGTTTGAGAAGTTCTTTGTAGATCTTGGATACCAGTCCTTTATCTGTAGTGTCATTTGCAAATATATTCTCCCATTCCGTGGGCTGCCTCTTAGTTTTTCTGACTGTTTCCTTGGCTGTGCAGAAACTTTTAATCTTGATGAAGTCCCATAAATTTATTTTATCTTTTGTTTCTCTTGCCTTTGGGGATGTGTCATGAAAAAGGTTGCTTTGGCTGATGTCGTAGAGGTTGCTGCCTATGTTCTCCTCTAGAATTTTGATGGATTCCTGTCTCACATCGAGGTCTTTCATCCATTTGGAGTTTATTTTTGTGTATGGTGTGAGAGAGTGGTCAAGTTTCATTCTTTTGCATGTAGCTGTCCAATTTTCCCAGCACCATTTATTGAAGAGACTGTCTTTTTCCCACCAGATGTTTTTTCCTGCTTTATCAAATATTAGTTGCCCAAAGAGCCGAGGGTCCATTTCTGGGCTCTCTATTCTGTTCCATTGGTCTATGTGTCTGTTTTTGTGCCAGTACCATGCTGTCTTTGTGATCACAGCTTTGTAGTACAGCTCAAAATCCGGCATTGTGATGCCCCCAGCTTTGTTTTTCCTTTTCAACAGTTCCTTGGAGATTCGGGGTCTTTTCTGGTTCCATACAAATTTAAGGACTATTTGTTCCAGTTCTTTGAAAAACGTTCTCGGTATTTTGATCGGGATAGCATTGAAAGTGTAGATTGCTCTGGGTAGCATGGACATTTTAACTATGTTAATTCTTCCGATCCATGAGCATGGAATATCTTTCCATCTTTTTATGTCTTCCTCAATGTCTTTTAAGAGTGATTTATAGTTTCAAATTGGAAGGATTATTAGAAATTTTTATCAACAGCTATATGCCAATAAACTAAGCAATCTGGAAGAGATGGAATCCTTCCTGGAAACCTATAAACTACCAAGATTGAAAAAGGAAGAAATTGATTTCTTAAACAGGCCAATTAATTATGAAGAAATTGAGTCAGTGATAAACAACCTTCCAAATAACAAAACTCCAGGCCCGGACGGTTTTCCTGGGGAATTCTACCAAACATTCAAAGAAGAAATAATACCTATTCTCCTAAAGCTATTTCAAAAAATAGAAACAGAAGGAAAGCTACCAAACTCATTCTATGAGGCCAATATTACCTTGATCCCCAAACCAGGCAAAGACCCCCTCAAAAAGGAGAATTACAGACCGATTTCCCTAAGGAATATGGACGCCAAAATCCTCAACAAGATACTTGCTAATAGAATCCAACAGTTCATTAAAAGGATTATCCACCACGATCAAGTGGGATTCATACCTGGGATGCAAGCGTGGTTCAATATTTGCAAATCAATCAGCGTGATACATCATATCAACAAGAAAAGACTCAAGAACCATATGATCCTCTCAATCGATGCCGAAAAAGCATTTGACAAAATACAGCATCCTTTCCTGATTAAAATCCTTCAGAGGGTAGGGATAGAGGGTACATTCCTCAATCTCATAAAAAACATCTATGAAAAGCCTACAGCAAATATCATTCTCAATGGGGAAAAGCTGGAAGCCTTTCCCTTAAGATCAGGAACACGACAAGGATGCCCACTCTCGCCACTATTATTCAACATAGTACTAGAAGTCCTGGCAACAGCAATCAGACAACAAAAAGGGATCAAAGGTATTCAAATCGGCAAAGAAGAAGTCAAAATGTCTCTCTTCGCAGACGACATGATACTCTATATGGAAAACCCAAAAGAAGCCACTCCCAAACTATTAGAAGTTATAGAGCAATTCAGTAACGTGGCGGGATACAAAATCAATGCTCAGAAATCAGTTGCATTTCTGTACACGAATAACGAGAACGAAGAAAGAGAAATCAGGGAATCCATCCCATTTACAATAGCACCAAAAACCATACGTTACCTTGGAATTAACTTAACCAGAGACGTAAAGGACCTTTATTCTAGAAACCATTTGTTTTGTTTCTTAAGTTCCACATAGGAGTGAAATCATATGGTATTTGTCTTTCTCTGACTGGCTTATTGCACTTAGCATTATACCCTCTAGTTCTACCTATGTCATTGCAAATGGCAAGATTTCATTCCTTTTTATGACTGAGTAATTTTCTGTTGTATATAAGTACCACATCTTTATTCATCTACTCATGGACATTAGGACTGCTTCCATAGCTTGGCTACTGTAAATAGTGCCACAATAAACATAAGGGTGTGTATATCTAATTCGGAAAGATACATACACCCCTATGTTGACTGCAGCATTGTGGTACAATAGCCAAGATATGGGAGGCGCCAGTTTTAACTTAGGAAAGAAGTGTTTTATGACTGTGATTTAGGAAAATACTTCAGCGCCCTTTTTGGTTATGAAAGGCAAAGCCCAGAGCATAGCCTGGAATGGAGAACTGGAGACAAAAGAAGCTAAGCTGCTCAAATAATAAAATCATCTGAATTTCTGATTTTCACCTGGTTCCTGAAAAACACATGGCAGAGGCCTTGAGATGGGAGCATGATACAAGAGCTGGGAGAATAGCTGTGTGGGGAGGAAGTTGACCCCAGCCTTCTGACATCAGAAGGCTCATAAGATGGACCGTCAGTGCTATCTGGCATTTGGGGTTCTCTGGTTTTCTGTGATATGCTCTAATTCCAAACCCACTCCCTGCCCAAGTCCTTAGTCCATACCATAGCCTAGATAGTTTGTAAATAACAAAAATGCTCACTCACAGTTCTGGAGGCTGAAAAGTCCAAGATCAAGTCAGCATTATTAGTGAACCCAAGTTTGGCTGCACGTCACCTGAAAGATCATCATAGAAGAGATGAGTTTCGATTGGAAAGGAATTTGAGCTTTATTCAAGAGACCGGCAACCTTGGGAGAAGGTGGGCTCCTATCCAAAAGCCAACTCTGAGGTTTCCGCCTGGCCCAGGCATTTTTAAAGGGGTTTAGGGTCATTCATCAGCAAAGGGGGTGCAGTGGCCTGCAACATTTCTTCATCATGTGCAGACTCCATGCCAGCTACAAATGTTGCTTCAGTGCTCCAGGGTTGTGCAAGGGGATCTGGTTCTTGTTCCATGATGTGCAGGAGTCCTCTGTTCTTTCTGCAAAGGAGGGCATGCCAAGGGAGGTCAGTAAAGTCATTTGTGTGACCTAAAAGAAAGAAAAACATTTTGGTCAAAAAAAATTGCTAGGCTGATCAGAAAACCGAGGTGGCTTCAAACAGACTTGCTGACCTCTGTGGCCTGGGAAAGTTCTGGTTCTTCATTCCTTAAGGTGAGTGGCCTGCAAATCTCAAAGCAAGGCAATTAGTTCTTTTACAGGTCAAGAGCCTTAGGCCAGCAAGTAAGGACTGTGTTCACTTGAAGCAAGTTACCCCTTAAGCCCAGAAGGAGTGCTGTTAGGGCATCATGGTCATTTTCTGGTGAGCTCTGCCTTCCTTGTTCATAGCTGGTACCTTCTTACTTTGTCATGGTGGAAGGGACAAGGGAACTCTGTGGGATCTCTCTTTTTTAAATTTAATTTAATTTATTTTTTTAAAAGGTTCTATTTATTTGAGAGAGAGACTGAGAGAGAACACGAGCAGAGCAGAGAGAGAGGGAGAAGCAGACTCCCAGCCAAGAAGGGAGCCCAGTGTGGGGCTCAATCCTAGGATTCTGGGATCATGACCTGAGCTGAAGGCAGATGCCTAACAGGCTGGGCCACCCAGGTGCCCCTGTGGGATCTCTTTTGTAATCCCATTTATGAGGGCTCCACCTTCATAACCTAAACACCTCCAAGACCCCACCCCCTAATGCCATCACATTGGGAGTTAGGATTTTAATATATGGATTTAAGGGGCCACAAACATTCAGACCATAGCAGGGATTATGTACAATAATGCATAATAGGGGCATCTTGGACAATAAAGGAAGGGGGGTCGTGTCAGATGTTTGAGGTGATTCAGCCTAAACCTATAACCCCGGCCTCAGGAGTGTTGAGGAAATCACCAAGGGTAACAGGAAAACATATGGGAGAAGTTCCGAACAAGAAGTGAACATTCGAAGAATCACTGGAGATGTGCAAGAAGGCTCAGGACATCCTATGGTGAAGATAGAATGAATTCTACTCTTGCCTGCCCAGGATCTATTCCCCTCCTACCAGTTATAGCAGGTGACCCGGGGCGGGGGGGAGGGGGCAGAGTCACCATCCTTCCAGGTTTATAAGGTAATACACCTCATTCCTAGCACCACCAGTGAACACGTGCCCCAGATGTGACCAATCAGCATCAGCCATCACTATAGCTACAGTGATTGGTTCAGAACCTGGAGCATGTGACTCAGAGCTAGACCAATGGAAATTATACCAAAGCCCTTTTTTTTTTTTTTTTTTTTGCCTGAGTTGTTGAAGGCCATTTTGGGTCTCTGTTGGGATGATGAAGTCAACACGGAAGGAAAGAGATCTGAAAGGACCACGGTGATGGAAACAGTGGAAGTCTCGTGACACTGAGCATCTAGCCTGGGACTCCTGGGCTACATTTTGCAGTCACGTGGAACTCACGTGCAGTCATGCAGTCATGTAAGCCAATCGATTTCATTTCTTGCTTTAGCTTGTTTGTTGAGTTGGGTGGCTGTGATTTTCACCTGAAAGGGTCCTGACACATGGTGGATCCAGAGAAACCTGAGTGGAAGAAGTACTCCAGTTACCTGAGCAAATGGAATGGCTGTCTCTGTTGTTCACCTGTCCGGTCAGCTAACACAGCCATCTGCTCTCTCACCTCCTCCCTCTGACAGGGGCAATTCATGGCAGTGTGTGTTGTCATCAAACAGGGATCCCCCCCAGGGATCCTTCATGTCCTTTAGACTCTTTTTCTTGTTTGGGCTTTGAAGATTACGTTTTGAAAATGTTAAAGCTCCGGCAGAAGTGGACTGTCAGATTGATGACAAGGGACTGGCTTCCAAAAATGTTATGTATTTTAAAATACAGCTGCAAAATGTATATTTTCAGCTACATTTTGGGCAGAGAAACAATGGTCTTCTCCTGCACCATTTGTGCCTTCCGTTGTTGATGAATGTTCCGATGTTGCCTTTTTTATTTCCCTCAAACAGAATCATGTTTATGCTCTTCTGTCCTGAGACAAGGTGAAATTTAGTTCTGTTCACATTTTAAAACCATCAACTCTGGCAGCTTTTACCTTCTGCCCATCTGAGCACACCTACTTTGAGCTCTTCCAAAATTACGTATTTTGTTTGACACCAAGTCACAACTGTATTCCAGAGACTTGTGTCCCTGGCCAGGGAGTCTTTTGTGCAAATGAAGCTGCTGCTTTGTTGTTGTTGCAATAACGTCCTTTCAGAGTTGGTGTTAAGACCAGGAACTAACTCCAGCAACAAGTAAACCATTTGGAATCTGCCACCAAACACTTTTCCCCAATCTACGGGAAACAAACACAAGTTCATTTGTCTCATTCTCTAGGCTTTGGAATTTGTGTGGAAAGGGCGCACTCTTGCCCAGGGAGAGGGCAGGGTGGGGTAAAGGATCCTTGAAAAAATTACCCTGATATTTACATTAGCTGGATGCTCAGTATTTCCTTAGGGGCTGTGGCACGTAACTTGTCTTTGCCTCAAGACCCTAGTATTGACACTTCCACTGAAATGGGGACTGAAGGACACACTTAACTCTAGATCTGAAGGGGTTAAATGAGACATTTGCGATACAGCAGAATTCACAAGCAATTGCTTCATGCTTGGATTATGTGACTTGAAGCCACAGTTTTTTTTCTCTGTACATTCTACGGTCTGGAAAAGGGCCACGACCCCATCATTTTCTTTACCACATGCTTCTAACTTTCCTTTTGGAAAATCTGTTTATTTTCTTCTCTCTGTACCCTGAACTGCTCCAGGCAAAAGTAGAATGAGGTAGTTACAAGCATAGATGCTTGAGCCAAGATGCTTGGGGTCAAGTTCTCACTCTGCTTCTTTCTAGCTATGTGACTTAAACTCTGTGGGCCTCAGGTCCGTTTTCTGTAAAATGGGTGTGATAACAGATATTCTGCCTTGTAGGGTTGTTGCAAAGGCTAAATGAGATGATGCTTCTGCATGGCGAGTACTTCCCAGACCTGGAACTCACTGCTGGGCCAGCGGTATGCTTAGCCTTCATCCAAACTGTGCAGTTCATTATAGTAAGGATGTGAATTTGTATTGATGTGTGTTAGTTTCTATGTGATGACAAAGACTAAAAACACCATGTGTCTCACGTCTGCAGAGCGAGGCTTGATGCAAGTCCTCTAGGAGTCTAGTAATTTGGTAGAGTCAGTCCAAAGAGAAAGAGGCGCTGCCTGTTCGAATGGCCTGGACATCTAGCAGGAGGGCGGGTCAGGATTAGAAGTGCAGTTATGGAGACTTGCCGTTCTCTCTGCCTTACTCAGTCCTTGAGGTCAGGCACCAGAGTATATCTCTCTCCACTAGGGGACAGGAATTTGGCAGACTGTCTCAGGCTTTGAGCCCTCATTTGGCTTCTCTGAATAAGCAACAAATATGATATCCCATGCAATATTAGGAATGTCCTTTTACTAATTGTTATTCATTGTTTATGTGAAATTAAAATTAAATGAATGTCCTGCACCCCTGATGGAAGAAATTTATAGTCCAGTTAGAGAAATAAGACATTCACAAGTCACCAGAAAATGAAGTACAATAAGCTAAGCATCAGTAGTTCAAGGGTGGGTCACCAGGGTGGCTCAGTCAGTTAAGCATTTGCCTTTGGCCCAGGTCATGATCCCAGGGAGCTAGCATCGAGTCCTGCATTGGGCTCCTTGCTCAGTGGGGAGTCTGCTTCTTCCTCTTCCTCTGCCTGTTCTCTCTCTCTCAAATAAATAAAAAATAAATAAATAAATAAATAAATAAATAAATAAATAAATAAAATCATTTAAAAAAGTCAACGGTTGTGAGAATTTGGAGGTAGAAATTATTATATTTAATTGTAAATAGCCTGCTATTTTAGTACTGTACAAATATATGTGAAGTTACTAAGTGGAGAAAACAGGCTATTTTCAGTATTTTTTTTTTTTTTTTTAGATCTTACCCATTCATTTGACAGATATAGAGACAGCCAGCGAGAGAGGGAACACAAGCAGGGGGAGTGGGAAAGGAAGAAACAGGCTCCCAGCGGCAGAGCCCAACATGGGGCTCGATCCCAGAACTCCAGGATCACTCCCTGAGCTGAAGGCAGACGCCCAATGACTGAGCCACCCAGGGACCCCCTATTTTCAGTATTTTTATTGTTTTTCTTCCTCTCCTGGCCCTTCTGCATACTCCACATTATTGCTCCACCTCCACCTGACAGACATTTGAGAAAACTTTCCTGTTCCCAGGACTGTTCCAGGCACCAGGGGCAGAGTGGTGAACCAGATAGACATTGTCCTGCCTTCATGGAGTTCACAGTTTGGAGGGAAGACAGGCAATGGCAGGGAAACATCAAAGAACAGAATCACTTGATATAGTAATTACAACTATAGGAGAAGGTGGGCTGAGTGTGGAGGCTGCGTTGGGGGCTCCGGAAAGGGCACTCTGAGGAATAGACACTTGAGTGGAGGCCTCAGTGGTGTATAGCTGCCTTCCATGCACATGCCCCAGGGAAAAGCATTGCAGGCAAAGGGAACAGTAAAAATCCTGAAGCAGAAAAACAAAAATGAGGCTGAAGTGCCTGGGGCATTATTACACATGGTACATTAAATAATAGCTTATTCTCCTTTTTTCCCTAATCCTTTTATTGAAGGGTGTATGCATTTAAACTGAAATGGTTAAATGATAGGCAGCTAAAAAAAGAAAATAAAGCTAGGCATTGCAATAATCCACGAACTATTAGGTAGACTATAATGATTTTTAGGGTCCATTTTAAGCCCACTTTTCTAGGATGTATTTTCCAGAATAATTTCAGAATAATCTCAGTCACTCATAATGCATCATGTCATTTACATGTATTATCTCATTCAACCATTTACCAATGTAGAAGCAAATGCTCTTACTATCATCCCCATTTTATAGATGCAAACACTGAGACCCAGAAAGGTGATCTAATGGGCAGGAAGACTGAGATTGGAAGCCTTGTCACTATGCTGTACTACTTTTTTCTTTTTCTTTTTTTTTTTTTTTTTTTGAGATTTCATTTATTTATTTGAGAGGGAGAGAGCGCACAAGCCGGGGAAAGGGAGAAGCAGGCTACCCTCCTAGCGGGGAGGCCAACACAGGGCTCAATCCCATGACCCTGGGATCATGACCTGGCCCCGGGATCATGACCTGAGCTGAAGCCTGGCACTCAACCAACTGAGCCACCCAGGAGCCCCAGCTTCTTTCTACTTTTAAAGACAGCAGGTACCCATGGATATTAGGATGCACTCACTAATTGACCCACCATGAAAAATGAGTCAGGTCCCTGATCTTGGCTAAAGAGAAGCTTTCTCCTTCCTTCTTTCAGGCAGAGGTTTGTTGCACGCCCTACATTCCAGCATTTCCCAGGGCAGATATCTACAAAAGAACTCTGCCAGCCTAATGGCAATATTCTTTGTGGATGCCTAAACGCAGTATTATTGTTGTTGATTATTATTATTGTTGCTGCTATTTCTTATGTCATCTATAACAATTTTGAATTCTGTAACTGTGATTGTTGAATAGGTGTCTTTCTAACTAGCATGAAAGTTATATGAGAGCAGGGGAGTGAGAGGCTTCTACTATTTTTTCTTTAAATAAATGAAGACGGTTCTCTTTGGGGCATCCTGAGTTTGGATGGTTCCACCTAAAAATAAAATCAGATATTTTACCAGCAAAAATGCATTTATTTGGGATTAACAGAGATTACAATTCAGGACCTGCAAGCTATGGCAAAACCATAGCCAAGTTCAACAAGCAAAGGAGAGGGACTTATTTTATGGCAAAGAAGGAGGAAGTTGGTAGAGGTTGTTTTGAAGGAAAGTCCATTGCAGAAAAGCAAGAATTGGGAGTGATGACAGTTTCTCATTGTCTGGGTTGCAGGGGTAGTCAATTTCTTATAGGACATGCAATGTACGTCTTTTCCTGCTGGGGCCTGTAATTGATGATTCTTTCCTGTTGAGGATTCTTCTGTTGGGTCTGTAATTGACAATCCTTCCTGTAACTGACACTGAGTGCTGTGATTGTCCCTTCCAGCTTCCCCCGAGTTCGCTTTGAAAAGGCTTCTCTTTATTTTCACAGGCTATGACAATAGAGAGTTGAAAGAATGCTTTTCCATCCCTTTGCATCACATATCCATTGTGAGGTAAACAGTGTTAACCCCACTATAAATTAAGCCTTAAAAATGAGGTGTAGCATTAAGCCAAACACTTAACTAAGCTCTGTTTGCTCATTTCTTAAGCAACCCTTCACGGCACGTGTTATGTTATTGTTCTAAGCTCTGGGACAGAGCAACGAGCAAGAACGAAATCGCTGCCTTGGGGCACCTTACATTCTAGGGAGGATAGCAGGTACTCAGGAAATACCAAGTGTACATTAAATGTATAAGGTAAACAGGGATGAGTTAAGAGGGAGGGGGGATGAAAGAGGGAATAAGAGTAAGGAGAGTGTATGTATGTTGAGTGAGTGGGAGGGCACATATTGCATGGAGCACTGGGTATTATACGCAAACAATGAATCATGGAACATTATATCCAAAACTAAGGATGTACTATATGGTGACTAACATAACACAATAAAAAAATTTTAAAAAAGATTCAAAATGAAGTAAGTTTTGCTAAGAGAGCCACTCCAACTAGAGTGGAAACGAGGACACAGAAGTAATGCATCTGCACATCTCCTGTTTCAGTTTCCGAACACCACGAACTGTGGACTCCTGGCACTTGTAACTGCTCAGCTACAACCGGACCACATCCTCCAACACAGCCTTCTACTTTGGACTGAACTAGAGACAATGTAACAACTGTTAGTGGCCAGCCCTCACCACAGTTCTTTCAAAACAAGTGCCTGTGTTTTTCCTTCATAGACCTGCTCTCCCTGCTGAAAATAAGGGGCACACTGGATTTCTCACCAATCCTTGCCTCCCAGATGACCGTCCCTACTTCCCCAAATTGAGGTTTCAGGTGTTTTCCAGCATCTACTCTTGATGGACATGAATGATGTGCAAATGCAGAGCCCACTCGAGGCTATTGACACATCATCAGGTTATGGCAAATACCAGAGGAAACATGAAAATGACAAAGTACACTTCAAGTTAAATTGAGGTTCCTGAAATTGAGTTGTTTCCATTTACATCTTTTTGGAGGGGCACCTGGGTGGCTCAGTTGTTAAGCGTCTGCCTTCAGGTCAGGGCGTGATCCCGGAGTCCTGGGATCGAGCCCCACATGGGGCTCCTCCACTGGGAGTCTGCTCCTTCCTCTCCCACTCTCCTGCTTGTGTTCCCTGTCTCACTGGCTGTCTCTCTCTCTGTCAAATAAATAAAATCTAAGAGAAATAAAAATAAAAAAAATAAATCTTTGTGGAAACTTTGGTTCACAAGAATCAGCTCTGGGTGTTATAAATATAATTTATACTTTGACATTACTTCAGAAATCCATTCATTGTGATCCATCACAGCCTACAAGGTATTGTAAATACCTATACTTACGTTCACACCACCAACAACAACAAAAATCCTCTCAAAGGCATAAACTAAGAATAGTTGTTATCCGACATTTGCCAAAGTGACAGCGATTACTTGATGATATTATCCAAAAATTAACTTCTTAAAAGTATCCATTTAATGACATATTTCATAAAGTTTTACAAAACTGTGCCAGAAAAATGATCTGTTTAGGTATCAATTGGATAAAATGGCATGATTGCATTACCCCTAGAAGCAAAAGGATGGCTTCGTCATGTGTAAATTTATGCTGTTACTCATGGATTCTTTAATCCTATTATGTTATCTAAGCCATAAAATACTTTAAAGAAAATCATTTCTATCTTTCTTGCCTAGAACTGCTTATTATCTCTAGCTTTCTGCCCACGGGGTTCTGAATTTTCATTTTGCAAGGGATCACACAGAGCATGTTGCTGGTCCGGCAGATGGTTACAATTTATGTGCCCCCCTGCATGACAGCTCTAGGGAGTGGATGGACAAGGGGTGAAACCAGCAGAGAGGTTTGGGGTCCAAACACTCAGAGTGCACAGACTGACCTCAGCAGCCAGAGGGTCCTGCCCAGCTGGGACCTGCCTCATCTTGTGAGTCCATGCAGGACACCCACTGCAAGAGTAGCCTGGCCCCATGACCTGCACACACACCACGGGAGGCCCCATCCAGTGGTGGGAAGGACCCGCTGTCCACACAGAACTATCCACATTACACAACGGAAATTCGGGATGGAGGGCAGGAGAGAGGGAGGTCAATGCACTAAGGACCTTTATAATCTGAAACACAGGAGAAATCCAGTGTTTCCAAGAATGCTTTTCTATCCCCTGCAGAAAGGAAACTTGGAATCCAAATTAATGAAATTTATTGGAAAATGAGGGAGATATGTTTGCATACTTAGCTTGTGGCTCAGGCAGTCCTCCCCTGAGACATTAGTAAGTGTCACTCTTGGCTTCAACGGGCTCCTTGGAAGGAAAACAGGGACATCCTGGGGATCTTATTTATTTGAGAGAGCAAAAGAGAACAAGACAGAGTGCACAAGTGGGGTGAGGGGCAGAGGGAGATGCAGACTCCCCACTGAGTGGGGAGCTTGATGCTGGGTTTGATCCCTGGAGTCCAGGAGCCTGACTTGAGCTGAAGGCAGATGCTTAACCCACTAAGCCACCCAGGAAACCCAGGAAAGACTTTTTTAAACAGTGTTTTACTAATAAAAGTTTTATAGAATAGCAGATGTAAAAAGAAAATTTAAGTCTCCTATGTGTCCCTGCCAGGGGTATCCCTTTTTTTTTTTTTAAGTTAGTTAACATACAGTACAGTATTGGTTTCTGGAGTAGAACTTGGTCATTCATCACTTACATACAACATTTAGTGCTGATCTGTGTCCTCCTTCATACCCATAATCTATCTACCCAACCCCGACCCACTTTCCTCTATCAATGCACAGTGTGCAGAGCTGCCTTGGGCTCTGAAAGTTCTAGCATGAGCCATCGCCACGGCAACCTGATGATGATGCACACCTTCCCTTCCATTTCACCTGTCACTCTGTGAGCCCAGCCCTTGCAGTTTGGTTAACAGGTGTGAAGCTCCCCACGATGGGAAATCTGAACTGTTTTTCTACAGGTATGTTCGTGTCAATTTTCTGAATTCCTTCTCTCAAGTTGGCTGCCTCACTTTTAGAGAAATTTGTTTCTTTTTAAAATTTTTCTTTTTCATTTCCACACTCCAATTTGTCCACAGTTTCAGATGAAAATTCTACGTTTTCCATATTAGTTAATTTTGATTTTTCAATGAAACTGGCTTCCTTAAATAGCTTCTAAATTCAGAAAAGTGGACTGTTTCTGAATGACAATTTTGTCCATACTCATACAGAGAACACATGAAGGGAATACACCACACTGCTCTCAGTGGATCAGGAGGATCTTGATGCCATCCCAGCAACCCGTGATAGGGAAAGGAATTCCAGGGCAACTCTTCTCAATGTAGATGATAAAATCTGAAAGCAAGTGTGAGCAGTCTAAATCCAGAGCTTTACAGAAGGAGAAAAAAAAAAACAGGGATATTTGAAGGCCTCCTGTGCCCCAACACTAGGGGCCACGCTTCCCCTCCCCCACGTACTCACCTCAGCCCTCCACTCTGCTCCCCGCACAGCCCGCGGATCAGGCCTGTCAGGCTCCTGGGGCCTAACACTAAACCCTAGGTCAGTCGACTAGGGGACCCTCACAAGGGGCCTGGCATCACAACACCAGGGTTTGGGGACCCCCGAGCCCCAGCACCAGACTCACCCTTCCGCCCCAGCGCCACCAAGGCCTCGAGGGGCACCGACGGTCATTCAGGGCAGGAGAAACGGCAGGGCCCTCCAAGCCCCCAGCAAGTTTGAAGCCCCCCCCCCCACGCCAAAATGCTTGGTCCCACGCTCCCGCTCGCCAGTGCCCTCACCTCGGCCCACCCCACCGCTCGCTGCACAGCAGACGGCAGATCGGGCCTGCCGGCCTCCTAGGGGCTAACCCTAACCCTAGGTCGGACCACGAGGGGCACCTCCCAAGGGACCTGGCAGCTCAATGCCGGGGATTGGGGACCCCCGAGCCCCAGCACCAGACTCACCCTGCCACCCCGCTGCCACCTGGGCCGCGAGGGGCCCCACCGGTCATTCAGGGCGGGATAAAGGGCAGGGCCTTCCGAGCCCCCAGCAACTTTCGAAGGCCCCCCGTGCCAAAACGCTTGGGCCCACTCTCCTGCTCACCAGCGCCCTCAATCGGCCCGCCCCTCCGCTCACCGCACAGCTGATGGATCCAGCCTGCTGGCCTCCTGGGGGCTAACCCTAACCTTAGGTCGGCCCCATAGGGGCCCCTCCCAAGGGGCCTTGCGTCGCAACGCCAGGGATAGGGGAAACCAGAGCTCCAGCGTCGGACACATCCTGTCGCATTGCCACCAACCGGGGCCGCTAGGGGCTCCGCCGGTCATTCAGGGAGTGAGAACGTGCAGGGACCTCCGAGCCACCAGCGACTTTCGAAGCCCACCTGGGACAAAACGCTTGGGCCCACGCTCCCGCTCAACAGCGCCCTCATGTTTTCCCACCCCACCGCTCTTCGCAAAGACACTGGAACTAGCCTGTCTGCCTCTGGAGCTAACCCTAACCCTAGGTCAGCCCCCGAGAGGCTCTCCCAAGGGGCCTGGCGCCGCAACTCCAGGGATTGGGGACCCCCGAGCCCCAGCGCTGGACTCACCCTGCCGCCCTTCCACCACCCGGGCTGCTACGGGTGCCGCCGGTCATTCAGGGCCGGAGATCAGGCAGGGCCCTCCGAGCCCCCAGCGACCTTCGAAGTCCCCCGCGCTGAAACGAATTGGCCCACGATCCCGCTAGCCAACCGCCCTCACCTCGGCCCGCCCCTCCGCTCACCGCACAGCCAGCGGATCGGGGCTGCTGGCCTCCTGGGGGCTAACCCTAACCCTAGGTGGGCCCCTGAGGGGCTCCTCGCAAGGGGCCAGGCGCCGCAACGCCAGCGAATGGGGACCACCGAACTTTAGCACCCAACTCACCCTGCCGCCGCGCCGCCACCCGGGCCTCTAGGGCCACTGCCGGTCATTCAGGGTTTGAGAACGGGCAAGGCCCTCTGGGCCCCCAGCGACTTTCGAAGGCACCCCGATCCAAAACGCTTGGGCCCACGCTCCCGCTTGCCAGTGCCCTAAACTCGGCCCATCCTACCACTCACCTCACAGTTGGCGGATCAGGCTTGCGGCCTCCTGGGGGCTAACCCTAACCCTAGGTCGGCCCCCTAGGGGCCCCTCCCAAAGGGGCCTTGCGTCACAACGCTGGGGATAGGGGAAACCCGAGCTCCAGCGCGGGACCCACCCTGTCGCATTGCCACCACCCGGGCCGCTAGGGGCGCCGCCGGTCATTTTGGGCATGAGAACGGGCAGGGCACTTCGAGCCCCTGGCGACCATCGAAGGCCCCCCGCGCCAAAACGCTTGGGCCCACGCTCCCGCTAGCCAACTCCCTCACCTCGGCCTGCCCTTCCGCTTGCCGCAGAGCTGGGGGATCACGCCTGCCAGCCTCCTGAGGGCTAACCCTAACCCTAGGTCGGCCCAAGAGGAGCCCATCCTAAGGGGCCTGGCGCCGCAACGCCGGGTATTGGGGACCCTCGTGCCCCAGCGCCGGACTCACCCTGCCGCCCCGCCGCCACCCGGGCCGCTAGGGGTGCTGCCAGTCATTCAGGCGGGAGAACGGGCAGGGCCCTCCGAGCCCCTGGCGATCTTGAAGGCCCCCCGCGCCAAAACGCTTGGGCCCACGCTCCCGCTCGGCAGGGCCCTCACCTCGGCCCGCCCCTCTGCTCGCCGCAGAGCCGGCTGATCAGGCCTGCCGGCCTCGTGGGGGCTAACCCTAATCCTATGTCGGTCCCCGAGGGGCCCCTCCCAAGGGTCCTGGCATCGCAACGCCGGGGATCGTGGACCCCCGAGCCCCAGCGCCAGATCACCATGCCGCCCCGCCACCACCCGGGCCGTTAGTAGCGCCGCCGGTCATTCAGGGTGGGAGAACGGGCAGGGCCCTCTGAGGCCCCGGCGACTTACCAAGGTCCCCCGCGAGAAAACACTTGGGCCCTCACTCCTGCTCGCCAGGGCCCTCACCTCGGCCCACCCCTCCGCTCCTCGCACAGCCGACGGATCAGGACTGGGGGCCTTCTGGGGGCTAAAACTAACCCTAGGTTGGCCCCCGAGTGCCCCTTCCCAAGGGGCCTAGCGCCGCAACATTGGGGATTGGGGAACTCCGAGCCCCAGTGCCAGACTCACCCTACCACCCCGTCGCCACCCCGGGCCACTAGGGGCGACGCCGGTCATTCTGGGCGGGAGAACGTGTAGGGCCTCCAATCCCCAGCGACCTTCGAAGGCCCCCCGCACCAAAACTCTTGGTCCCACGCTCCCGCTCGCCAGCGGCCTCACGTCGGCCCGCCCCTCCACTCGCCGCACAGCCGGCGGATCGGGCCTGCCGGCCTCCTGGGGGCTAACCCTAAACCTACGTGGGCCCACGAAGAGCCCTTCCCAAAGGGCCTAGCTCCACAACCCCGGGGATTGGGGACCCCCGACCCCCGCGCCGGACTCACCCTGCCGCCCCGCCACCACCCGGGCCGCTACGGGCACCGACGGTCATTCACGGTGGGAGAACGGGTAGGGCCCTTCGAGACCCCGGCGACATTCAAAGTCCCCCCGCGCCAAAACACTTGGGCCCACGCTCCCGCTCTCCAGCGGCCTCACCTCGGCCCGCCCCTCCACTTTCCCCACAGCCGGCGGATCGGGCCTCCCGGCCTTCTGGGGGCTAACCCTAGCCTTAGGTCGGCCCCCGAGTGGTCCCTCCCAAGGGCCTGGCGCCACAATGCCAGGGATTGGGGAACCCCGAACCCAGCGCCGGACTCACCCTGCCGGCCCGCCGCCACCCAGGCCGCTAGGGGCGCCACCGGTCATCCAAGGCGGGAGATCCTGCAGGGCCCTCCGAGCCCCCGGCGACCTTCGAAGGCCCCCCGCGCCAAAACGCTTCGTTCCACCCTCCGGCTCGCCACCGCCCTCACCTCAGCCTGCCCCTCCGCTCTCACACAGCCGGCGGATCGGACCTGCCGGCCTCCTGGGGGCTAACCCTAACCCTAGTTCGGCCCAAGAGGGGCCCACCCCAAGGGGCCTGACGCCACAACGCTGGGGATTGCGGACCCCCGAGCCCCAGCCCTGGACTCACCCTGCTGCCCCACTGCCACCCGTGTCGCTAGGGGCGCCGTGGTCTTTCAGGGCTGGAGAACGGGTAGGGCACTCCGAGGCCCCGGCAACCTTCGAAGGCACCCCACACCAAAACGCTTGGGCCCACGCTCCCGCTCGCCAGCGCCCTCACCTCGGCCCGCCCCTCTGCCCCACGCACTGCCGGAGGATCAGGACTGCCGGCCTCCTGGGGGCTATCCCTAATCCTAGGTAGGCCCCTGAGGTGCCCCTCCCAAGGGGCCTGGAGCCGCAACGCCGGGGATTGGGGACCCCCGAGCCTCAGTGCCGGACTCACCCTGCCGCCCCGCCGCCTCCCGGGCTGCTAGGGACGCCGCCAGTCATTCAGGGTGGGAAAATGGGCAGGGCCCTCCGAGCCCCTGGCGACCTTGGATGGCCCCCCACACCAATACACTTGGGCCCACTCTCCCTTCACCAGAGCCCTCACCTCGGCATGCCCCTCCTCTCACCGCACAGCCGGCGGATTGGTCCTGACGGCCTCCTGGGGGCTAAACCTAACCCTAGGTAGGCCCCCGAGGGGCCCCTCCCAAGGGCGTGGCACCACAATGCCGGGGATTGGGGACCCACCAGCCCCAGCGCCAGACTCACCCTGCTGCACTGCTGCCACCTGGGCCAGTAGGGGCGCTGCCGGTCATTCAAGGCAGGAGAAGGCTAGGGTTAGGGTTAGCCCCCAGCTGTGCAGGGAGCGGAGGGGCAGGCCGAGGTCAGGGCTCTGGCGATCCGGAGCATAAGCCCAAGCGTTTTGCCGCGTGGGGCCTTCAAAGGTCGCCTGGGGCTTGGAGGGCCCTGCCCATTCTCCCGCCCTGAATGACCGGCGGCGCACTAGCGGTCCAGGTGGCAGGGGGCTGCTGTACGAGTCAGGCGCTGGGGTTCGGAGGTGCCCAATCCCTGGCGTTAGGGTGCCAGGACCCTTGGGAAGGGCGCCTTGGGGGCTGAATAGGGTTAGGGTTAGCCCCAAGGAGACCTGCAGGCCTGATGCACTGGATGTGCGGCAAGCGGAGGGGCGGGCCAAGCTGAGGGCGCTGATGAGTGGGAGCGTGGGACCAAGCGTTTTGGCGCGGGGGGCCTTCGAAGGTCGCCAGGGGCTCGGAGGGCCCTGCCCGTTCTCCCGCCCTGAATGACCAGCGGCGCCCCTTGCGGCCTGGGTGGCGGGGGGCTGCAGGGTGAGTCCGGCGCTGGAGCTCGGAGTTCCCCAATCCCCAGCATTGGGGCGCCAGGCCCCTTGTGATGGGACTCTTGGGGACCGACCTAGGGTTAGGGTTAGCAAGCAGGATGCCGGCAAGCCTGATCCGCCAGCTGTGTGGCGAGCGGAGGGCGCTGGCGAGCGGGAGACTGGGTCCAAGCGTTTTGGCGCGGGGGGCCTTCGAAGGTCGCCGGCGGCTCGGAGGGCCCTGCCCATTCTCCCGCCCTAAGTGACCTGCGGCACCCCTAGCGGCCCGGGTGGCAGGAGGGTGGCTGGATGATTCTGGCGCTGGGGCTCGGGGGTCTGCAATCCCTGGCGTTATGGCGCCAGGCCCCTTGGGAAGGGCCCATCGGGGGCCGACCTAGGCTTAGGGTTAGCCCCCAGGAGGCCATCAGGCCCGATCCGCCGGCTGTGTGGCGAGGGGAGGGGAGGTCCGAGGTGAGGGCGCTGGCGAGCGGGAACGTGGGCCAAAGCGTTTTGGCGTGGGGGTCCTTCGAAGGTCCCCAGAGGCTCAGAGGGCCCTGACTGTTCTCCCGCCCTGAGTGACCGGCGGCGCCCCTAGCGGCTGCGGTGGTGGCGGGGCGGCAGGGTGGGTCCGGCGCTGGGGCTCGGTGGTCCCAATCCCCAGGGTTGCGGCGCCAGGCCCCTTGGGACGGGTCCCTCAGGGGCCCACCTAGGGTTAGGGTTAGCCCCCAGGAGGCAGGCAGGCCCGATCTGCCAGCTGTGTGGCGAGCAGAGGGGCTGACCGAGGTGCGGGCGCTGGCGAGTGTGAGCCTGGGCCCAAGTGTTTTGGCGGGGGGGCCTTCGAAAGTCGCTGGGGGCTTGGAAGGCCCTGCATTTTCTCCCGCACTCAATGACTGGCGGCACCCCGAGCAGCCCGGGTGGATGAGGGGCGGCAGGGTTAGTCCGGTGCTGGGGCTCGGGGGTCCCCAATCCCCAGAGTTGCGGGGCCAGGCCCCTGGGAGGGGGCACTTGGGGGCCGAACTAGGGTTAGGGTTAGCCCCCAGGAGGCAGGCAGGCACAATCCGCCAGCTGTGCAGGCGAGCGGAGGGGTGTGCCGAGGTGAGGGACTGGCGAGCGGGAGCGTGGGCCCAAGCTTTTGGCACGGGGGGGCCTTCGAATGTCACCGGGGGCTCAGAGGGGCCTGCCTGTTCTCCCACCCTGAATGACCGGCGGCACCCCTAGCGGCCCGGGTGGCAGTGGGGCGGCAGGGTGAGTCCAGTGCTGTGGCTCGGGGCTCCCCAATCCCCGGAGTTTCGGCGCCAGGTCCCTTGGGAGGGGCCACTCGTGGGCCCACCTAGGGTTAGGGTTAGGCCCCAGGAGGCTGGGATGTCTGATCTGCCGGCTGTGTGGTGAGCAGAGGGGTGGGAGGAGGTGAGGGCGCTGGGGAGTGGGAGGGTGGCGCCAAGCGTTTTCGCGCGGGGTGCCTTCGAAGGTTGCCGGGGGCTCGGAGGGCCTTGCCCGTTCTCCGGCCCTGAATGACCGGCGGCACCCTTACGGCCCGGGTGGCAGCGGGGCGGCAGGGCGAGTCAGGCGCTGGGGTTCGGAGGTGGCCAATGCCCGGCGCTGGGGTGCCAGGCCCCTTGGGATGGGCCTCTCGGGGACCGACCTAGGGTTAGGGTTAGCAAGCAGGTTGCCGGCAAGCTCGATCCGCCGGCTGTGCGACCACCGGAGGGGCGGGCGGAGCGAGGGCGCTGGAAAGCGGGAGTCTGGGCCCAAGCTTTTTGGCGCGGGGGGCCTTCGAAGGTCGCCGGGGCTCGGAGGGCCCTGTTCATTCTCCCTCCCTGAATGACCAGCGGCACCCCTAGCAGCCCGGGTTGCGGTGGGGTGGCAGGGTGAGTCCGGCGCTGGGGCTCGGGGGTCCCCAATCTCTGGCGTGGCGGTGCCAGGCACTTGGGAGGGGCCCCTCTGGGGCCAACCTAGGGTTAGGGTTAGCCCCCAGGAGGCCGGCAGGCCCGATCCGCAGGCTGTGCTGTGAACGGCGAGGTGGGCCAGGGGAGGGCGCTGGCGAGCGGGAGTGTGTGCCCAAGCGTTTTGGCACACCCGGCCCTCGAAGGTCCCCGGGGGCTCGGAGGGCCCTGCCCTTTCTTCCGCTCTGAATGACTGGCGGTGCCCCTAGCGGCCAGGGTTGCGGCGGGGCGGCAGGGTGAGTCTGGCACTGTTGCTTGGGAGTCCCCATGCCCCAGCGTGGTGGCGCCAGGCCTTTGGGGAGGGGCCCTCGGGGCTGACGTAGGGTTTGGGTTAGCCGCCAGGAGGCCGGCAGGCCTGATCCACCGGCTGTGTGGCGTGCGGAGGGTCTGGCCGAGGTGAGGACGCTGGCGAGCGGGAGCGTGGGCCGAAGCGTTTTGGCGCCGGGGGCCTTCAAATGTCGCCGGGGGCTCGGAGGGCCCTGCCCGTTCTCCCGCCCTGAATGACCGGCGGCGGCCCTAGCATCCCGGGTGGCAGCGGGTCGGCAGGGTAAGTCCTGCGCTGGGGCTCGAGGGACCCCAATGCCTGGCGTGGCGGCGCCAGGCCCCTTGGGAGGGGC
Source organism: Ursus americanus (assembly GCF_024610735.1). NCBI lineage: Eukaryota > Metazoa > Chordata > Mammalia > Carnivora > Ursidae > Ursus > Ursus americanus. The sequence goes on from NC_142145.1 coordinate 58,967,715, forward strand.
CCCTCAGGGGCCGACGTAGGGTTTGGGGTTAGCTCCGAGGAGGCCGTCAGTCCTGATCCGCCAGCTGTGTGGTGTACGGAGGGGCTGGCCCAGTTGCGGCCGCTGGCGAGCGGGAGCGTGGGCCCAATCGTTTTGGCTACGGGGCCTTCGAAGTTTCGCCAGGGGCTCTGAGGGCCCTGCACATTCTCCCGCCCTGAATCACCGGGTGTGCCCCTAGCAGTACGGGTGAAGGCGGGGCGGCAGGGTCAATCCGGAGCTGGGGCCCGGGGAGCCCACAATCCCCGGAGCGGCGGCACCAAGCCCCTTGGGAGGGGCCCCTCGGGGGCCGACCTAGGGTTAGCATTAGCCCAAAGAAGGCCGGCAGGCCCAATCCGCCGGCTGCGTGGCGGGAGGAGGGGCAGGCTGAGGTGAGGGCACAGGCGAGAGGGTGCGTGGGCCCTAGCGTTTTGGCGCGGGTAGCCTTCGAATGTCACGGGGGGCTCGGATGGCCCTGCCCGTTCTCCCGCCCTGAATGACCGGCGGCGCCACTAGCGGCCAGGGTGGCGGCGGGGCGGCACGGTGATTCCCGAGCTGGGGCTCAGGGGTCCCCCATCCCCGGCGTGGCATTGCCAGGCCCCTTGGGAGGGGTCCCTCAGGGGCCGACCTAGGGTTATGTTTAGCCCAAAGGAGGCCGGCAGGCCCGATCCGCTGGCAGTGCGTTCTAACAAAGTAGCGGGCCGAGGTGAGGGCGCTGGCGAGTGGGAGCGTGGGCCCAAGAGTTTTGTTGCGGGGGAGCTTTGAAGGTCCCCGGGGGCTCGGACGGCCCTGCCCCTTCTAACGCCCTGAATGACCGGCGGCGCCCCTAGCGGCCCGGGTGGCGGCGAGGCAGCAGGGAGAGTCCGGCGATGGTGCTTGGTGGACCCCAATCCCCGGCATGGCCGCGCCAGGCCCCTTGGGAAGGGCCCCTCGGGGGCCGACCTAGCGTTAGGGTTAGGCCCCAGGACGCCCGCAGGCCCAATCCGCCGGCTGTGCACGAGCGGAGGGCGGGCCAGGGGAGAGCGCTGGCGAGCGGGAGCATGGGCCGAAGTGTTTTGGCGCGGGGGTCTTCGAAGGTCGCCAAGGGCTCGGAGGGCCCAGTCTCTTCTCCCGCCCTGAATGACCGGCGGCGCCCCTAGTGGCCCGGGTGGTGGCGGGGCGGCAGGGTGCGTCCGGCGGTGGGGCTCTGGGGCACCCAATCCCCGGCGTGGCCGCGCCAGGCACCTTGGGAGGGGCCCCTCGGGGGCCGACCTAGGTTTAGGGTTAGCCCCCAGGAGGCCGGCAGGCATGATCTGCTGGCTGTGAGGCGAGCGGAGGGGCAGGCCGAGGTGAGGGCACTGGGATTGGGAGCGTGGGCCCAAGCGTTTTGGCAAGGCCGGCCTTCGATCGCCACCAGGGGTTCGGACGGCCCTGCCTGTTCTCCCGTCCTGAATGAGCGGCGGGGCCCCTAGCAGGCCGTGTCACAGCGGGGGTGGCAGGGTGCGTCCGGCGGTGGGGCTCTGGGTTCCCCAATCCCCCGCGAGGCGGTGCCAGGCACTTGGGACTGGTCCCTAGGGGCCGACCTAGGATTAGGGTTAGCCTAAAGGAGGCCGGCAGGCCCGATCCGCCGGCTGTGCAGCGAGCGGAGTGGCGGGCCGAGGTGAGGGCGCTGGCAAGCGGGAGTGTGGGCCCAAGCGTTTTGTCGCGGGGAGGCTTCGATGGTCGCCCAGGGTGCATCTGGTGGTGGGGCTCGGGGGTCCCCAGTCCCAGGCGTGGTGGCACCAGGCCCCTTGGGAGGGCCCCCCCTGGGGCTGACCTATGGTTAGGGTTAGCCTCCAGGAGGGCGGCAGGCCCGATCCGCCAGATGTGCAGCGAGAGGAGGGGCTGGCTGAGATGAGGGCGGTGGCGAGCGGGAGCATGAGCCCAAGCGTTCTGGCGCGACAGGCCTTCAAAGGTCGCCGGGGGCTCGGAGGGCTCTGCCTGTTCTCCCGCCCTGAATGACAGGCAGTGCCCATAATGGCCCATGTGGCAGCGGGACAGCAGGGTGAGTCTGGCACTGGGGCTCGGGGGACCCCAATCCTCGTTGAGGCGCCAGGCCCCTTGGGAGGGACCCCTTGGGGGCCAACTTAGGGTTAGAACCCAGGAGGCCAGCAAGCCCAATCCACCGGCTGTGCAGCAAGTGGAGGGGCAGACCGAGGTGAGGGCGCTGGCGAGCGGGAGCGTGGGCCCAAGTGTTTTGGCGCGGTGGGCCTTCGATGGTCGCCGGGGGCTCAGAGGGCCCTGCCAGTTCCCCCCGCTCTGAATGACCGGCAGCGCCCCTAGCGGCCAGGGTGGCCGCGGGCCATCATGGTGAGTCTGGAGCTGGGGCTCGGGGTTCCCCGTGCCCTGACGTGGCGGTGCCAGGCCCTTTGCGAGGGGCCCCATGGTGGCTGACGTAGGGTTTGGGTTAGCCCCCAGGAGGCCGGGCCACCTGATCTGCCAGCTGTGTGGTGTGCGGAGTGGCTGGCCAAGGTGAGGGAGCTGGTGAGCGGGAGCGTGGGCCCAAGCATTTTGGCGAGGGGGCCTTCAAAGGTCACCGGGGGCTCGGAGGGATCTGCCCGTTCTCCCGTCCTGAATGACCGGCGGCGCCCCTAGCGGCCCAGGTGGCGGCGGGGCGGCAGGGTGAGTCCGGCGCTGGGGCTTGGGCGTCCCCAGTCCCTATCGTGGCGACGCCAGGCCCCTTGGGAGGGTCCTCTCAGGGACCGACTTGGGTTAGGGTTAGCCCCCAGGAGGCCGGCAGGCCAGATATGCCGGCTGTGCGGCGAGCGGAGCGGTGGGCCGAGGTGAGTGCGCTGGCGAGTGGGAGCATGGGTCCAAGCGTTTTGGCGAGTGGGCCTTAGAGAGTCGCCGAGGGCTCGGAAGGCCCTGCCCGTTCTCCCGCCCTGAGTGACCGGGGGACCCCTAGCGGTCCGGGTGGCGGCAGGGAGGCAGTGTGTGTCCGGCGCTGGGGCTCGGGGGTCCAGAATCGCTGGCCTTGCGGGGCCAGTCCCCTTGGGAGGGCCCTTCGGGGCCCGGCCTAGGCTTAGGGTTAGCCCCCAGGAGGCCGGCAGGCCCGATCTGCCGGGTGTTCAGCGAGCGGAGGGGCAGGCCAAGGTGAGGGCGCTGGTCTGCGGGAGCGTGAGTCCAAGTGTTTAGGCGCGGGGGGCCTTCGAAGGTTGCTGGGGGCTTGGAAGGCCCTGCCCGTTCTCCCGCCCTGAATGACTGGCGGCTCCCCTAGCGACCCGGTTGGTGGCGGAGCGGAAGGCTGAGTCCAGTGCTGGGGCTAGGGTGTCCCCAATCCCCAGCGTTGCAGCACCAGGCCCCTTGGGTCATGCCCCTCGGGGTCGACCTAGGGTTAGTGTTAGGCCCAGGTGGCCGGCAGGCCCTATCTGCCAGCTGTGCGGTGAGCCTAGAGGCTGGCTGAGGTGAGTGCGCTGGCCAGCGGGAGTGTGGGCCCAAACGTTTTGGCCAGGGGGGCCTTTGATGTTCGCTGAGGGCTCGGGGGTCCCTGCCCATTCTCCTGCCCTGAATGACCGGCGGCTCCCCTAGCGATCCAGGTGGCAGCGGGACGGCAGGGTGAGTCTGGCGTTGGGGCTAGGGGGTCCCCAATCCGCGTCATTGTGGCGACAGGCCCCTTAGGGACGTGCCCCTCGGGGTCGACCTAGGGTTAGTGTTAGGCCCCAGGCGGCCGGCAGTCTCTATCTGCCAGCTGTGTGTCAAGCGAAGGGGGTGGCCGAGGGGAGGGCGATTGGGAGCGGGAGCGTGGGCAAAAGCGTTTTGGCGCGGGGGGCCTTCGAAAGTCGCCAGGGGCTCCGGTGTCCCTGCTCGTTTTCCCCGCCTTGAATGACCGGCGGCACCCCTAGCGGCCCGGGTGGTGGTGGGGCAGCAGGGTGAGTCCAGCGCTAGGGCTCGTGGGTCCCCAACCCCCGGCATTGTGGCGTCAGGCCCCTTGGGAGGGGCCACTCGGGGGCTGACCTAGGGTTAGGGTTAGTCCCCAGGAGGCCGGCAGGCCCAATCTGCCGGCTGTGCGGCAAGTGGAGGGGCGGGCCGAGGGGAGGGCGCTGGAGAGCAGGAGCGTGGGCCCAAGTGTTTTGGCGCAGGGGGCCTTCGAGGCTCGCCTGGGGCTCGGAGGGCCCTGCATGTTCTCCCGCCCTGAATGACCGGGGGCGCCAATAACGGCCCGGGTGGCGGTGGGGCGGAGGGTGAGTCCAGCGATGGGGCTCGGGGGTCCCCAATTCCCGGGGTTGCGGTGGCAGGCCCCTTGGGATGGGCCCTCGGGTATGGGTTAGCCCCCAGGAGGCCGTCAGCCCCAATCCCCTGGCTGTGTGGCACGCATTGGGGCGGGCCGAGGGGAGGGAGCTGGCGAGCGGGACCGTGGGCCAACAGGTTTTGGCGCGGGGGCCTTTGAAGGTCTTCAGGGGCTCAGAGGGCCCTGCCCCTTCTCCCGCCTGAATGACCGGCGGCGCCCCTAGCGGCCCGGGTGGCGGGGTGCTGCAGGGTGAGTCCGGCCCAGGGGCTAGGACATCCAGGATCCCCAGCGAGGAGGCTCAAGGCCCCTTGGGAGGGGCCCCTCGGGAACAGACCTAGGGTTAGGCTTAGTCCCCAGGAGGCCGGCAGGTCCGATCTGCCTGCTGTCTTTCGAGCGGAGGGGCTGGTTGAGGTGAGGGCGCTGACTAGTGGGAACGTGGGCCCAAGCGCTTTTGGGCGGGGGGCCATCGAATGTCGGCGGGGGTTCTGAGGGCTCTGCGTGTTCTCCTGCCCTGAATGAGCGGCAGCGCCCCTAGTGGCCCAGGTGGTGGAGGGGCAGCAGTGTTAGTCAGGCCCAGGGGCTTGGGCGTCCCCAATCCCCAGCGTTGCAGCCCCAGACCCCTTGTCAGGGGCCTCTGGGGACTGACCTAGGGTTAGGGTTAGCAAGCAGGATGCCGGCAGGCCCGAAATGCCGGCTGTGCGGCGAGTGGAGGGGCGGGCGCAGTGAGGGCGCTGGCGAGCTGGAGCCTGGGCCCAAACATTTTGGCGCGGGGGCCTTCGAAGGTCCCTGGGGGCTCAGAGGGCCCTGCCCGTTCTCCCGCCCTGAATGACCGGCGGGCTCCCTAGCGGCCCACGTGGCGGGGGGCTGCAGGGTGAGTCCGGCGTTGGTTTTCTGATCCCCAATCCCCGGCGTTGGGGTGCCAGGCCCCTTGGGAGGGGCCCCTCAGGAGCCCACATAGAGTTAGGGTTAGCCCCCAGGAGGCCGGCAAGCCCGATCTGCTGGATGTGCGGCGAGCAGAGGGGCAGGCCGAGCTGAGGGCGCTGAGGAGTGGGAGCATGGGCCCAAGCATTTTGACGCGGGGCGCCTTCGAAAGTCGCCATGGGCTCGGAGTGCCCTGCATGTTCTCCCGCCCTGAATGACCAGCGGCGCCCCTAGCGGCCCGGGTGGCGGGGGGCTGCAGGGTGAGTCCAGCGCTGGGGCTCCGGGGTCCCAATCCCCCCGGCGTTGCGGTGCCAGGCCCCTTGGGAGGGGCCCTTCGGGGGCCGACCTAGGGTTAGGATTAGCCCCCAGGAGGCCGGCAGGCAGGATCCGCCGGCAGTGTGGCGAGCGGGGGGGGGGCGGGGGCGGGCCAAGGGGAGGGCGCTAGAGAGCGGGAGCGTGGGCCCAAGTGTTTTGGTGCAGGGGGCTTCGAAGCTCGCTGGGGGCTTGGAGGGCCCTACCCCTTCTCCCGCCTGAATGACCGGCGGCGCCTCTAGTGGCCCGGGTGGTGGGGGGTTGCAGGGTGAGTCCGGCCCTGGGGCTAGGAAGTCCAGGATCCCTGGCGTGGCGGCGCCAGGCCCCTTGGGAGGGGCCTTTCAGGGACCGAACTAGGGTTAGGGTTAGCCCCCAGGAGGCTGGCAGGTCGGATCTGCCTGCTGTGTTTCGAGCGGAGGGGCGGGCTGAGGTGAGGGCACTGACTAGTGGGAACGTGGGCCCATGCGCTTTGGGGCGGGGGGCCATCGAAGGTCGGCGGGGGCTCAGAGGGCCCTGCCCATTCTCCCGCCCTGAATGAGCTGCAGCGCCCCTAGTGGCCCAGGTGGTTGAGGGGCAGCAGTTAGTCCAGCGCTGGGGCTCGGGGGTCCCCAATCCCCATCGTTGCAGCCCCATGCCCCTTTTCAGGGGCCTCTCGGGGACCGACATATGGTTAGGGTAGCAAGCAGGATGCCGGCAGGCCCAAAATGCCGGCTGTGCGGTGAGCAGAGTGGCTGGCGCAGTGAGGGCGCTGGCAAGCGGGAGCCTAGGCCCAAACGTTTTGGCGCGGGGGGCCTTCGAAGGTCGCCGGGGGCTCAGAGGGCCTTGCCCGTTCTCCCGCCCTGATTGACCTCTGGCACCACTCGCGGCCCAGGTGGTGGCAGGGCAGGAAGGTGAGTCCGGCGCTGGGGCTCCAGGGGCCGCAATCCCCGGAGTCTGGCGCCAGGCCCCTTGGGAGTTTCCCATTGGGGGCCGACCTAGGGTTAGGATTAGCCACCAGAAGGCTGGCTTGCCTGATCCACCGGTGGTGCGGTGAGCTGGGGTGTGGGCCGAGGTGAAGGCGCTGGGAGCGTGGGCCCAAGCGTTTTGCGCAGGGGGCCTTAGAAGTTCACTGGGGCTCGGAGGGCCCTGCCCATTCTCCCGCCATGAATGACCGGCGGACCCCTAGCGGTCCAGGTGGCGAGGGGCTGCAGGGTGAGTCCGGCCCTGGGGCTAGGACGTCCACGATCCCCAGCGTGGCAGCGCAAGGCCCCTTGGGAGGCCCAGGTGGCGGGGTGCTGCAGGGCGGTTCCAGCGCTGGGTCTCGGGTTACCAATCCCCAGCCTTGGGGCGCCAGGCCTCTTGGGACCGGCCCCTCAGGAGCCCACCTAGAGTTAGGGTTAGCCCCCAGGAGGCCGGCAAGCCTGATCTGCTGGATGTGCGGCGTTCGGAGGGGCATGCGGAGCTGAGGGCGCTGAGGAGTGGGAGCGTGGGCCCAAGCGTTGTGGCGCACGGGGCCTTCGAAAGTCGCCAGGGGCTCGGAGTGCCCTGAACGTTCTCCCGCCCTGAATGACTGGTGGCGCCAATAACAGCTCGGGTGGCGGTGGGGCAGAGGGTGAGTCCGGCACTGGGGCTCGGGGGTCCCCAATCCCTGGCGTTGCGGTGCCAGGCCCCTTGGGAGGGGCGCCTCGGGGACCGACCTAGGGTTAGGATTGCCCCAGGAGGCAGGCAGGCAGGATCCACCAGTGGTGTGACGAGCGGGTGGGGGGGGCGAGGGAAGGGCGCTGGAGAGCGGGAGCGTGGGCCCAAGTGTTTTGGCACAGGGGGCCTTCAAAGCTCACTGGGGGTTAGGAGGGCCCTATCCCTTTATCCGCCCTGAATGACCGGCGGCGCCCCTAGTGGCCCGGGTGGCGGGGGGTTGCAGGGTGAGTCCCGCTCTGGGGCTAGGACGTCCAGGATCCCAGGCGTGGCGGCGCAAGTCCACTTGGGAGGGGCCCTTCAGGGACCGACCTAGGGTTAGGGTTAGCACCCAGGAGTCCAGCTGGTCTGATCCTCCTGCTGTGTTTCGAGCAGAGGGGCGGGTTGAGGTTAGGGCGCTGACTAGTGGGAACGAGGGCCCAAGGGCTTTTGGGCGGGGGGCCATCGAATGTTGGCGGGGGTTCTGAGGGCCCTGCTCCTTCTCCCGCCCTGAATGAGCGGCAGCGCCCCTAGTGGCCCAGGTGGTGGAGGGGCAGCAGTGTTAGTCCGGCTCTGGGGCTCGGGGGTCCCCAATCCCCAGCGTTGCAGCCCCAGGCCCCTTGTCAAGGGCCTCTCGGGGACTGACCTAGGGTTAGGGTTAGCAAGCAGGATGCTGGCAGGCCCGAATGCCAGCTGTGCGGCAAGTGGAGGGGCGGGTAGAGCGAGGGCACTGTCGAGCAGGATCCTGGGCCCAAACATTTTGGCGAGGGGAGGCTTCGAAGGTCGCCGGGGGCTCAGAGGGCCCTGCCCATTCTTCCGCCCTGAATGACCGGCGGGCCCCCTAGCGGCCTTGGTGGCGGGGGACTGCAGGGTGAGTCCCTCGCTGTGTCTTGGGTCCCCAATTCCTGGCGTTGGGGCGCCAGGCCTTTTGGGAGGGGCCCCTCAGGAGCCCACCTAGTGTTAGGGTAACCCCCCAGGAGGCCGGCACGCCCGACCTGCTGGAGGTGCGGCGAGCGGAGGGGCGGGCCAGGCTGAGGGCACTGAGGAGTGGGAGCGTGGGCCCAAGCGTTTTGGCACGGGGGGGCCTTCGAAAGTCACCAGGGGCTGGGAGTGCCATGCACGTTCTCCCGCCCTGAAAGACTAGCGGTGCCAATAACGTCCTGGGTGGCGGTGGGGCGGAGGGTGAGTCCATCGCTGGGGCTCGGGGGTCCCAATCCCTGGCATTGCGGTGCCAGGCCCCTTGGGAGGGGCCCCTCGGGGGCCGACCTAGGGTTAGGATTAGCCCCCAGGAGGCCAGCAGGAAGGATCCTTGTTGGTGTGGCCAGCGGGGGAGGGGCGGAACAAGGGGAGGGCGCTTGAGAGCGGGAGCCTGGGCCCAAGTGTTTTGGCAAGGGGGGCCTTCGAAGGTCCCCGGGAGCTCAGAGGGCCCTGCCCATTCTCCAGCCCTGATTGACCTCCTGGACCAGTCGCGGCCTGGGTGGCTGCAGGGCAGGAAGGTGAGTCCTACGCTGGGGCTCAATGGTCTGCAATTCCCGGCGTCCAATGCCAGGCCCCTTGGGAGTTGCCATCGGGGGGCCTACCTAGGGTTAGGGTTCCAACGAAAACAGTTTTCCTAAGGGGCAGACCCTATCAAAAGTGGTTGTGGCAAGGTAAAGAAAATGCCATACACTTCTCTTGAAGAAATCCCAGTGCCCAGCAATGTTCTAAGCCCTCACATCATCACTGGGCTTTTGGCAGCAGGGGTGAAAACAGAGGAGCCCAGAACTGAGACCCATTTGACAAAAACCGGCTTCCAACGAAAAAATCTTTCTTCACGTGCAACCATGCTCACAGGTGCCTGTGGCAAGGTCAGGTAAATCCCATACACTGATCAGTAAGAGACCACAGGGCCCGGGCACAATCTGAGCCCTTCCCTCATCCCGGCGTTTTGCTAGCATGAGTTCAACTCGAACGAACACAGCACGGAGACACTTGGGGCAAAATGGCTACCGACGAAAAATATGTACTTGCTGTGGAAAACCTATCCAAAGTGGTGGTAGCAAGGTAAACAAAATGCCACACACTTATGTGTATGAAACAACATTACCCAGGCATGGTCTGAGCCCTAAAAACATCGTCACTGTGCTTTTGGCAGAATGGGGGAAACACGAGGCCCATAGCCCGGAGACCTATTTGTCAAAAGGTCGGCTTCTAATGGAGACAGTTTGCCTAAGGGGCAGACCCTATCACAAGTGGTTGTGGCAAGGTAAAGAAAATGCCATCCACTTCTCTGGAAGAAACCACAGTGCCCAGCCATGTTCTAAGCCCACCCATCCTCACTGGGCTTCTGGCAGCAGGAGTGAAAAAGGGGAGCACAGCACCGAGACCCGTTTGAAAAAAACCGGCTTCCCACGAAAGAGTCTTTCTGCATGTGCACACATGCTCCCAAGTGATTGTGGCAAGGTGAGGTAAATGCCATACACTGACCTAGAAGAGACCACAGGACCCAGACACAGTCTGAACCCTTCCCTCACCCGGCGGTTTTGCTAGCAGGTGTTCAACCGGAACGAACACACCCCGGACACCCCTGGGGCAAAAACGGCTTCCGACGAACAATATGTGCTTGCTCTGGAAAACCTACCCAAAGTGGGGGTACCCAGGTAAACAAATACCACACACCTCTGTGTAAGAAACAACATTGCCCAGGCATGGTCTAAGCCCCTAACCTCGTCACTGTGCTTTTGGTAGCTGGAGGGATCCCCCGAGGCCGACGGCCCTGAGACCCGTTTGGCAAAAAGCCGGGTTCCAACGGAAACAGTTTTCCTGAGGTGCGGACCCTATCACAAGTGGTTGTGGCAAGGTAAAACAAATGCCCTCCACTTCTCTGGAAGAAACCACAGTGCCCAGCCATGTTCTAAGCCCTCCCATCCTCCTTGGGCTTCTGGCAGCAGGAGTGAAAAGAGAGGAGCAGAGCACTGGGACCCGTTTGACAAAAACCGGCTTCCCACGGGAAAGTCTTTCTCCACGTGCAGACATGCTCCCAGGTGCCTGTGGCAAGGTGAAGGAAATGCCATACACTGACCTGGAAGAGACCACAGGGCCAAGGCACCGTCTGAGCCCTTCCCTCCTCCCGGCGGTTTTGCTAGCAGGAGTTCAGACCGAACGAAACCAGCCCGGAGACCCCCTGGGGCAAAAAATGCTTCTGAGGAGCAATATGCTCTTGCTTTGGAAAACCTATCCCAAGTGGGGGTAGCCAGGTCAACAAAATGCCACACACCCAGGTGTAAGAGACGACATTGCCCAGGCATGGTCTAAGCTCCTCACCTCATCACTGTGCTTTTGGGAACCTGAGGGACACCCAAGGCCCACGGCCCTGAGACCCGTTGGCCAAAAGCCGGCTTCCAACCGAAACAGTTTTCTTGAAGCGTGGACCCTATCACAAGTGGTTGTGGCAAGAAAGAAAATGCCATCCACTTCTCTGGAAGAAACCACAGTGCCCAGCCATGTTCTAATCCCTCCCATTGTCACTGGGCTTCTGGCAGCAGGAGTGAAAAGAGAGGAGCACAGCACCGAGACCCGTTTGACAAAAACCGGCTTCCCACGAAAGAGTCTTTCTGCATGTGCACACATGCTCCCAAGTGATTGTGGCAAGGTGAGGTAAATGCCATACACTGACCTTAAAGAGACCACAGGACCCAGACACAGTCTGAACCCTTTCCTCAACCGGCGGTTTTGCTAGCATGAGTTCAACCCGAACGAACACACCCCGGACACCCCTGGGGCAAAAACGGCTTCCTACGAACAATATGTGCTTCCTGTGGAAAACCTATCCAAAGTGGGGGTAGCCAGGTAAACAAATACCACACACCTCTGTGTAAGAAACAACATTGCCCAGGCATGGTCTAAGCCCCTAACCTCGTCACTGTGCTTTTGGTAGCTGGAGGGACCCCACGAGGCCCACGGCCCTGAGACCCGTTTGGCAAAAAGCCGGCTTCCAACGGAAACAGTTTTCCAGAGGTGCGGACCCAATCACAAGTGGTTGTGGCAAGGTAAAGCAAATGCCATCCACTTCTCTGGAAGAACCCACAGTGCCCAGCCATGTTCTAAGCCCTCCCATCCTCCCTGGGCTTCTGACACCAGGAGTGAAAGGAGAGGAGCAGAGAACTGGGACCCGTTTGACAAAAACCGGCTTCCCACGGGAAAGTCTTTCTCCACGTGCAGAATTGCTCACAGGTGCCTGTGGCAAGGTGAAGGAAATGCCATACACTGACCTGGCAGAGACCACAGGGCCCAGGCACCGTCTGAGCCCTTCCCTCATCCCGGCGGTTTTGCTAGCAGGAGTTCAACCCCAACGAACACAGCCCGGAGACCCCTGGGGCAAAAACGGCTTCCGACGAACAGTAGGCGCTTGCTGTGGAAAACCTATCCCAAGTGGGGGTAGCCAGGTAAACAAAATGCCACACACGCAGGTGTAAGAAACAACATTGCCCAGGCATGGTCTAAGCCCCTCACCTCGTCCCTGTGCTTTGGGGAGCCGGAGGGACACCCGAGGCCCACGGCCCTGAGACCCCTTTGCAAAAAGCCGGCTTCCCACGGAAACAGTTTTCCTGAGGTGCAGACCCTATCACAAGTGGTTGTGGCAAGGTAAAGCAAATGCCCTCCACTTCTCTGGAAGAAACCACAGTGCCCAGCCATGTTCTAAGCCCTCCCATCCTCCCTGGGCTTCTGGCAGCAGGAGTGAAAAGAGAGGAGCAGAGCACTGGGACCCGTTTGACAAAAACCGGCTTCCCACGGGAAAGTCTTTCTCCACGTGCAGACATGCTCCCAGGTGCCTGTGGCAAGGTGAAGGAAATGCCATACACTGACCTGGCAGAGACCACAGGGCCCAGGCACCGTCTGAGCCCTTCCCTCATCCCGGCGGTTTTGCTAGCAGGAGTTCAACCCCAACGAACACAGCCCGGAGACCCCTGGGGCAAAAACGGCTTCCGATGAACAGTAGGCGCTTGCTGTGGAAAACCTATCCGAAGTGGGGGTAGCCAGGTAAACAAAATGCCACACACGCAGGTGTAAGAAACAACATTGCCCAGGCATGGTCTAAGCCCCTCACCTCGTCCCTGTGCTTTCGGGAGCCAGAAGGACACCCGAAGGCCATGGCCCTAAGACCCCTTTGCAAAAAGCCGGCTTCCCACGGAAACAGTTTTCCTGAGGTGCAGACCTTATCACAAGTGGTTGTGGCAAGGTAAAGCAAATACCCTCCACTTCTCTGGAAGAAACCACAGTGCCCAGCCATGTTCTAAGCCCTCCCATCCTCCTTGGGCTTCTGGCAGCAGGAGTGAAAGGAGAGGAGCAGAGCACTGGGACCCGTTTGACAAAAACCGGCTTCCCACGGGAAAGTTTTTCTCCACGTGCAGACATGCTCCCAGATGCCTGTGGCAAGGTGAAGGAAATACCATACACTGACCTGGAAGAGGCCACAGGGCCCAGGCACCGTCTGAGCCCTTCCCTCATCCCGGCGGTTTTGCTAGCAGGAGTTCAACCCCAACGAACACAGCCCGGAGACCCCTGGGGCAGAAACGGCTTCCGACGAACAGTAGGCGCTTGCTGTGGAAAACCTATCCCAAGTGGGGGTAGCCAGGTAAACAAAATGCCACACACCCAGGTGTAAGAAACAACATTGCCAAGGCATGGTCTAAGCCCCACACCTCGTCCCTGTGCTTTGGGGAGCCGGAGGGACACCCGAGGCCCACGGCCCTGAGACCCCTTTGCAAAAAGCAGGCTCCCCACGGAAACAGTTTTCCTGAGGTGCAGACCCTATCACAAGTGGTTGTGGCAAGGTAAAGCAAATGCCCTCCACTTCTCTGTAAGAAACCACAGTGCCCAGCCATGTTCTAAGCCCTCCCATCCTCCCTGGGTTTCTGGCAGCCGGAGTGAAAGGAGAGGAGCAGAGCACTGGGACCCGTTTGACAAAAACCGGCTTCCCACGGGAAAGTCTTTCTCCACGTGCAGACATGCTCCCAGGTGCCTGTGGCAAGGGGAAGGAAATGCCATACACTGACCTGGAAGAGACCACAGGGCCCAGGCACCGTCTGAGCCCTTCCCTCATCCCGGCGGTTTTGCTAGCAGGAGTTCAACCCCAACGAACACAGCCCGGAGACCCCTGGGGCAAAAACGGCTTCCGACGAACAGTAGGCGCTTGCTGTGGAAAACCTATCCCAAGTGGGGGTAGCCAGGTAAACAAAATGCCACACACCCAGGTGTAAGAAACAACATTGCCCAGGCATGGTCTAAGCCCCTCACCTCGTCCCTGTGCTTTGGGGAGCCGGAGGGACACCCGAGGCCCACGGCCCTGAGACCCCTTTGCAAAAAGCCGGCTTCCCACGGATACAGTTTTCCTGAGGTGCAGACCCTATCACAAGTGGTTGTGGCAAGGTAAAGCAAATACCCTCCACTTCTCTGGAAGAAACCACAGTGCCCAGCCATGTTCTAAGCCCTCCCATCCTCCCTGGGCTTCTGGCAGCAGGAGTGAAAAGAGAGGAGCAGAGCACTGGGACCCGTTTGACAAAAACCGCCTTGCCACGGGAAAGTCTTTCTCCACGTGCAGACATGCTCCCAGGTGCTTGTGGCAAGATGAAGGAAATGCCATACACTGACCTGGAAGAGACCAGAGGGACCAGGCACCATCTGAGCCCTTCCCTCATCCAGGCGGTTTTGCTAGCAGGAGTTCAACCTGAACGAACACAGCCCGGAGACCCCTGGGGCAAAAACGGCTTCCGACGAACAGTAGGCGCTTGCTGTGGAAAACCTGTCCCATGTTGGGGTAGCCAGGAAAACAAAATGCCACACACCCAGGTGTAAGAGACAACATTGCCCAGGCATGGTCTAAGCCCCTCACCTCGTCCCTGTGCTTTGGGGAGCCAGAGGGACACCCGAGGCCCACGGCCCTGAGACCCCTTTGCAAAAAGCCGGCTTCCCACGGAAACAGTTTTCCTGAGGAGCAGACCCTATCACAAGTGGTTGTGGCAAGGTAAAGCAAATGCCCTCCACTTCTCTGGGAGAAACCACAGTGCCCAGCCATGTTCTAAGCCCTCCCATCCTCCCTGGGCTTCTGGCAGCAGGAGTAAAAAGAGAGGAGCAGAGCACTGGGACCCGTTTGACAAAAACCGGCTTCCCACGGGAAAGTCTTTCTCCACGTGCAGACATGCTCCCAGGTGCCTGTGGCAAGGTGAAGGAAATGCCATACACTGACCTGGCAGAGACCACAGGGCCCAGGCACCGTCTGAGCCCTTCCCTCATCCCGGCGGTTTTGCTAGCAGGAGTTCAACCCCAACGAACACAGCCCGGAGACCCCTGGGGCAGAAACGGCTTCCGACGAACAGTAGGCGCTTGCTGTGGAAAACCTATCCCAAGTGGGGGTAGCCAGGTAAACAAAATGCCACACACCCAGGTGTAAGAGACAACATTGCCCAGGCATGGTCTAAGCCCCTCACCTCGTCCCTGTGCTTTGGGGAGCCGGAGGGACACCCGAGGCCCACGGCCCTGAGACCCCTTTGCAAAAAGCCGGCTTCCCTCGGAAACAGTTTTCCTGAGATCCAGACCCTATCACAAGTGGTTGTGGCAAGGTAATGCAAATGCCCTCCACTTCTCTGGAAGAAACCACAGTGCCCAGCCATGTTCTAAGCCCTCCCATCCTCCCCGGGCTTCTGGCAGCAGGAGTGAAAAGAGAGGAGCAGAGCACTGGGACCCGTTTGACAAAAACCGGCTTCCCACGGGAAAGTCTTTCTCCACGTGCAGACATGCTCCCAGGTGCCTGTGGCAAGGTGAAGGAAATGCCATACACTGACCTGGAAGAGACCACAAGGCCCAGGCACCGTCTGAGCCCTTCCCTCATCCCGGCGGTTTTGCTAGCAGGAGTTCAACCCCAACGAACACAGCCCGGAGACCCCTCTGGCAGAAACGGCTTCCGACGAACAGTAGGCGCTTGCTGTGGAAAACCTATCCCAAGTGGGGGTAGCCAGGTAAACAAAATGCCACACACCCAGGTGTAAGAAACAACATTGCCCAGGCATGGTCTAAGCCCCTCACCTCGTCCCTGTGCTTTGGGGAGCCGGAGGGACACCCGAGGCCCACGGCCCTGAGACCCCTTTGCAAAAAGCCGGCTTCCCACGGAAACAGTTTTCCTGAGGAGCACACCCTATCACAAGTGGTTGTGGCAAGGTAAAGCAAATGCCCTCCACTTCTCTGGAAGAAACCACAGTGCCCAGCCATGTTCTAAGCCCTCCCATCCTCCCTGGGCTTCTGGCAGCCGGAGTGAAAGGATAGGAGCAGAGCACTGGGACCCGTTTGACAAAAACCGGCTTCCCATGGGAAAGTCTTTCTCCACGTGCAGACATGCTCCCAGGTGCCTGTGGCAAGGTGAAGGAAATGCCATACACTGACCTGGAAGAGACCACAGGGCCCAGGCACCGTCTGAGCCCTTCCCTCATCCCGGCAGTTTTGCTAGCAGGAGTTCAACCCCAACGAACACAGCCCGGAGACCCCTGGGGCAAAAACGGCTTCCGAGGAACAGTAGGCGCTTGCTCTGGAAAACCTATCCCAAGTGGGGGTAGCCAGGTAAACAAAATGCCACACAACCAGGTGTAAGAAACAACATTCCCCAGGCATGGTCTAAGCCCCTCACCTCGTCCCTGTGCTTTGGGGAGCCGGAGGGACATCCGATGCCCACGGCCTTGAGACCCCTTTGCAAAAAGCCGGCTTCCCACGGAAACAGTTTTCCTGAGGTGCAGACCCTATCACAAGTGGTTGTGGCAAGGTAAAGCAAATGCCCTCCACTTCTCTGGAAGAAACCACAGTGCCCAGCCATGTTCTAAGCCCTCCCATCCTCCCTGGGCTTCTGGCAGCAGGAGTGAAAAGAGAGGAGCAGAGCACTGGGACCCGTTTGACAAAAACCGGCTTCCCACGGGAAAGTCATTCTCCTCGTGCACACATGCTCCCAGGTGCCTGTGGCAAGGGGAAGGAAATGCCATCCATTGACCTGGAAGAGACCACAGGGCCCAGGCACCGTCTGAGGCCTTCCCTCATCCCGGCGGTTTTGCTAACAGGAGTTCAAACCCAACGAACACAGCCCGGAGACCCCTGGGGCAAAAACGGCTACCAAGGAACAATAGGCGCTTGCTGTGGAAAACCTATCCCAAGTGGGGGTAGCCAGGTAAACAAAATGCCACACACCCAGGTGTAAGAGACGACATTGCGCAGGCATGGTCTAAGCCCCTCACCTCGTCCCTGTGCTTTGGGGAGCCGGAGGGACACCCGAGGCCCACGGCCCTGAGACCCCTTTGCAAAAAGCCGGCTTCCCACGGAAACAGTTTTCCTGAGGAGCAGACCCTATCACAAGTGGTTGTGGCAAGGTAAAGCAAATGCCCTCCACTTCTCTGGAAGAAACCACAGTGCCCAGCCATGTTCTAAGCCCTCCCATCCTCCATGGCTTCTGGCAGCCGGAGTGAAAGGAGAGGAGCAGAGCACTGGGACCCGTTTGAGAAAAACCGGCTTCCCACGGGAAAGTCTTTCTCCACGTGCAGACATGCTCCCAGGTGCATGTGGCAAGGTGAAGGAAATGCCATACACTGACCTGGAAGAAACCAGAGGGCCCAGGCACCGTCTGAGCCCTTCCCTCATCCCGACGGCTTTGCTAGCAGGAGTTCAACCCCAAGGAACACAGCCCGGTGACCCCTGGGGCAAAAACGGCTTCCGACGAACAATAGGCGCTTGCTGTGGAAAACCTATCCCAAGTGGGGGTAGCCAGGTAAACAAAATGCCACACACCCAGGTGTAAGAAACAACATTGCCCAGGCATGGTCTAAGCCCCTCACCTCGTCCCTGTGCTTTGGGGAGCCGGAGGGACACCCGAGGCCCACGGCCCTGAGACCCCTTTGCAAAAAGCCGGCTTCCCACGGAAACAGTTTTCCTGAGGAGCACACCCTATCACAAGTGGTTGTGGCAAGGTAAAGCAAATGCCCTCCACTTCTCTGGAAGAAACCACAGTGCCCAGCCATGTTCTAAGCCCTCCCATCCTCCCTGGGCTTCTGGCAGCCGGAGTGAAAGGATAGGAGCAGAGCACTGGGACCCGTTTGACAAAAACCGGCTTCCCATGGGAAAGTCTTTCTCCACGTGCAGACATGCTCCCAGGTGCCTGTGGCAAGGTGAAGGAAATGCCATACACTGACCTGGAAGAGACCACAGGGCCCAGGCACCGTCTGAGCCCTTCCCTCATCCCGGCAGTTTTGCTAGCAGGAGTTCAACCCCAACGAACACAGCCCGGAGACCCCTGGGGCAAAAACGGCTTCCGAGGAACAGTAGGCGCTTGCTCTGGAAAACCTATCCCAAGTGGGGGTAGCCAGGTAAACAAAATGCCAGACAACCAGGTGTAAGAAACAACATTCCCCAGGCATGGTCTAAGCCCCTCACCTCGTCCCTGTGCTTTGGGGAGCCGGAGGGACACCCGAGGCCCACGGCCCTGAGACCCCTTTGCAAAAAGCCGGCTTCCCACGGAAACAGTTTTCCTGAGGAGCAGACCCTATCACAAGTGGTTGTGGCAAGGTAAAGCAAATGCCCTCCACTTCTCTGGAAGAAACCACAGTGCCCAGCCATGTTCTAAGCCCTCCCATCCTCCCTGGGCTTCTGGCAGCCGGAGTGAAAGGAGAGGAGCAGAGCACTGGGACCCGTTTGACAAAAACCGGCTTCCCACGGGAAAGTCTTTCTCCACGTGCAGACATGCTCCCAGGTGCATGTGGCAAGGTGAAGGAAATGCCATACACTGACCTGGAAGAAACCAGAGGGCCCAGGCACCGTCTGAGCCCTTCCCTCATCCCGGCGGCTTTGCTAGCAGGAGTTCAACCCCAACGAACACAGCCCGGTGACCCCTGGGGCAAAAACGGCTTCCGACGAACAATAGGCGCTTGCTCTGGAAAACCTATCCCAAGTGGGGGTAGCCAGGTAAACAAAATGCCACACACCCAGGTGTAAGAAACAACATTCCCCAAGCATGGTCTAAGCCCCTCACCTCGACCCTGTGCTTTGGGGAGCCGGAGGGACACCCGAGGCCCACGGCCCTGAGACCCCTTTGCAAAAAGCCGACTTCCCATGGAAACAGTTTTCCTGAGGTGCAGACCCTATCACAAGTGGTTGTGGCAAGGTAAAGTAAATGCCCTCCACTTCTCTGGAAGAAAACACAGTGCCCACCCATGTTCTAAGCCCTCCCATGCTCCCTGGGCTTCTGGCACCAGAAGTGAAAAGAGAGGAGCAGAGCACTGGGACCCGTTTGACAAAAACCGGCTTCCCACGGGAAAGTCTTTCTCCACGTGCAGACATGCTCCCAGGTGCCTGTGGCAAGGTGAAGGAAATGCCAAACACTGACCTGGCAGAGACCACAGGGCCCAGGCACCGTCTGAGCCCTTCGCTCATCCCGGCGGTTTTGCTAGCAGGAGTTCAACCCCAACGAACACAGCCCGGAGACCCCTGGGGCAAAAACGGCTTCCGACGAACAATAGGCGCTTGCTGTGGAAAACCTATCCCACGTGGGGGTAGCCAGGTCAACAAAATGCCAGACACCCAGGTGTAAGAGACAACATTGCCCAGGCATGGTCTAAGCCCCTCACCTCGTCCCTGTGCTTTGGGGAGCCGGAGGGACACCCCAGGCCCACGGCCCTGAGACCCCTTTGCAAAAAGCCGGCTTCCCACGGAAACAGTTGTCCTGAGGTGCAGACCCTATCACAAGTGGTTGTGGCAAGGTAAAGCAAATGCCCTCCACTTCTCTGGAAGAAACCACAGTGCCCAGCCATGTTCTAAGCCCTCCCATCCTCCCTGGGCTTCTGGCAGTCGGAGTGAAAAGAGAGGAGCAGAGCAGTGGGACCCGTTTGACAAAAACCGGCTTCCCACGGGAAAGTCTTTCTCCACGTGCAGACATGCTCCCAGGTGCCTGTGGCAAGGGGAAGGAAATGCCATCCATTGACCTGGAAGAGACCACAGGGCCCAGGCACCGTCTGAGGCCTTCCCTCATCCCGGCGGTTTTGCTAACAGGAGTTCAAACCCAACGAACACAGCCCGGAGACCCCTGGGGCAAAAAGGGCTACCAAGGAACAATAGGCGCTTGCTGTGGAAAACCTATCCCAAGTGGGGGTAGCCAGGTAAACAAAATGCCACACACCCAGGTGTAAGAGACAACATTGCGCAGGCATGGTCTAAGCCCCTCAACTCGTCCCTGTGCTTTGGGGAGCCGGAGGGACACCCGCGGCCCACGGCCCTGAGACCCCTTTGCAAAAAGCCGGCTTCCCACGGAAACAGTTTTCCTGAGGAGCAGACCCTATCACAAGTGGTTGTGGCAAGGTAAAGCAAATGCCCTCCACTTCTCTGGAAGAAACCACAGTGCCCAGCCATGTTCTAAGCCCTCCCATCCTCCCTGGGCTTCTGGCAGCCGGAGTGAAAGGAGAGGAGCAGAGCACTGGGACCCGTTTGACAAAAACCGGCTTCCCACGGGAAAGTCTTTCTCCACGTGCAGACATGCTCCCAGGTGCCTGTGGCAAGGTGAAGGAAATGCCATACACTGACCTGGAAGAGACCAGAGGGCCCAGGCACCGTCTGAGCCCTTCCCTCATCCCGGCGGCTTTGCTAGCAGGAGTTCAACCCCAACGAACACAGCCCGGTGACCCCTGGGGCAAAAACGGCTTCCGACGAACAATAGGCGCTTGCTGTGGAAAACCTATCCCAAGTGGGGGTAGCCAGGTAAACAAAATGCCACACACCCAGGTGTAAGAAACAACATTCCCCAGGCATGGTCTAAGCCCCTTACCTCGACCCTGTGCTTTGGGGAGCCGGAGGGACACCCGAGGCCCACGGCCCTGAGACCCCTTTGCAAAAAGCCGACTTCCCATGGAAACAGTTTTCCTGAGGTGCGGACCCTATCACAAGTGGTTGTGGCAAGGTAAAGTAAATGCCCTCCACTTCTCTGGAAGAAAACACAGTGCCCACCCATGTTCTAAGCCCTCCCATGCTCCCTGGGCTTCTGGCACCAGAAGTGAAAAGAGAGGAGCAGAGCACTGGGACCCGTTTGACAAAAACCGGCTTCCCACGGGAAAGTCTTTCTCCACGTGCAGACATGCTCCCAGGTGCCTGTGGCAAGGTGAAGGAAATGCCATACACTGACCTGGCAGAGACCACAGGGCCCAGGCACCGTCTGAGCCCTTCGCTCATCCCGGCGGTTTTGCTAGCAGGAGTTCAACCCCAACGAACACAGCCCGGAGACCCCTGGGGCAAAAACGGCTTCCGACGAACAATAGGCGCTTGCTGTGGAAAACCTATCCCACGTGGGGGTAGCCAGGTCAACAAAATGCCACACACCCAGGTGTAAGAGACAACATTGCCCAGGCATGGTCTAAGCCCCTCACCTCGTCCCTGTGCTTTGGGGAGCCGGAGGGACACCCGAGGCGCACGGCCCTGAGACCCCTTTGCAAAAAGCCGGCTTCCCACGGAAACAGTTGTCCTGAGGTGCAGACCCTATCACAAGTGGTTGTGGCAAGGTAAAGCAAATGCCCTCCACTTCTCTGGAAGAAACCACAGTGCCCAGCCATGTTCTAAGCCCTCCCATCCTCCCTGGGCTTCTGGCAGTCGGAGTGAAAAGAGAGGAGCAGAGCAGTGGGACCCGTTTGACAAAAACCGGCTTCCCACGGGAAAGTCTTTCTCCACGTGCAGACATGCTCCCAGGTGCCTGTGGCAAGGTGAAGGAAATGCCATACACTGACCTGGCAGAGACCACAGGGCCCAGGCACCGTCTGAGCCCTTCCCTCATCCCGGCGGTTTTGCTAGCAGGAGTTCAACCCCAACGAACACAGCCCGGAGACCCCTGGGGCAAAAACGGCTTCCGACGAACAGTAGGCGCTTGCTGTGGAAAACCTATCCCAAGTGGGGGTAGCCAGGTAAACAAAATGCCACACACCCAGGTGTAAGAAACAACATTGCCCAGGCATGGTCTAAGCCCCTCACCTCGTCCCTGTGCTTTGGGGAGCAGGAGGGAAACCCGATGCCCACGGCCCTGAGACCCCTTTGCAAAAAGCCGGCTTTCCACGGAAACAGTTTTCCTGAGGTGCAGACCCTATCACAAGTGGTTGTGGCAAGGTAAAGCAAATGCCCTCCACTTCTCTGGAAGAAACCACAGTGCCCAGCCATGTTCTAAGCCCTCCCATCCTCCCTGGGCTTCTGGCAGCCGGAGTGAAAAGAGAGGAGCAGAGCACTGGGACCCGTTTGACAAAAACCGGCTTCCCACGGGAAAGTCTTTCTCCACGTGCAGACGTGCTCCCAGGTGCCTGTGGCAAGGTGAAGGAAATGCCATACACTGACCTGGAAGAGACCACAGGGCCCAGGCACCGTCTGAGCCCTTCCCTCATCCCGGCGGTTTTGCTAGCAGGAGTTCAACCCCAACGAACACAGCCCGGAGACCCCTGGGGCAAAACGGCTTCCCAGGAACAGTAGGCGCTTGCTGTGGAAAACCTATCCCAAGTGAGGATAGCGAGGTAAGCAAAATGCCACACACCCAGGAGTAAAAAACAACATTGCCAAGGCATGGTCTAAGCCCCACACCTCGTACCTGTGCTTTGGGGAGCCGGAGGGACATCCGAGGCCCACGGCCCTGAGACCCCTTTGCAAAAAGCAGGCTCCCCACGGAAACAGTTTTCCTGAGGAGCAAACCCTATCACAAGTGGTTGTGGCAAGGTAAAGCAAATGCCCTCCACTTCTCTGGAAGAAACCACACTGCCCAGCCATGTTCTAAGCCCTCCCATCCTCCCTGTGTTTCTGGCAGCCGGAGTGAAAGGAGAGGAGCAGAGCACTGGGACCCGTTTGACAAAAACCGGCTTCCCACGGGAAAGTCTTTCTCCACGTGCAGACATGCTCCCAGGTGACTGTGGCAAGGTGAAGGAAATGCCATACACTGACCTGGAAGAGACCAGAGGGCCCAGGCACCGTCTGAGCCCTTCCATCATCCCGGCGGCTTTGCTAGCAGGAGTTCAACCCCAACGAACACAGCCCGGAGACCCCTGGGGCAAAAACGGCTTCCGATGGACAGTAGGCGCTTGCTGTGGAAAACCTATCCCAAGTGGGGGTAGCCAGGTAAACAAAATGCCACACACCCAGGTGTAAGAAACAACATTGCCCAGACATGGTCTAAGCCCCTCACCTCGTCCCTGTGCTTTGGGGAGCCGGAGGGACACCCGAGGCCCACGGCCCTGAGACCCCTTTGCAAAAAGCCGGCTTCCCACGGAAACAGTTTTCCGAAGGTTCAGACCCTATCACAAGTGGTTGTGGCAAGGTAAAGCAAATGCCCTCCACTTCTCTGGAAAAAACGACAGTGCCCAGCCATGTTCTAAGCCCTCCCATCCTCCTTGGGCTTCTGGCAGCCGGAGTGAAAAGAGAGGAGCAGAGCACTGGGACCCGTTTGACAAAAACCGGCTTCCCACGGGAAAGTCTTTCTCCACGTGCAGACATGCTCCCAGGTGCCTGTGGCAAGGGGAAGGAAATGCCATACACTGACCTGGAAGAGACCACAGGGCCCAGGCACCGTCTGAGCCCTTCCCTCATCCCGGCGGTTTTGCTAGCAGGAGTTCAACCCCAACGAACACAGCCCGGAGACCCCTGGGGCAAAAACGGCTTCCGACGAACAGTAAGCGCTTGCTGTGGAAAACCTATCCCACGTGGGGGTAGCCAGGTAAACAAAATGCCACACACCCAGTTGTAAGAGACAACATTGCCCAGGCATGGTCTAAGCCCCTCACTTCGTCGGTGTGCTTTGGGGAGCCGGAGGGACATCCGATGCCCACGGCCCTGAGACCCCTTTGCAAAAAGCCGGCTTCCCACGGAAACAGTTTTCCTGAGGAGCAGACCCTATCACAAGTGGTTGTGGCAAGGTAAAGGAAATGCCCTCCACTTCTCTGGAAGAAACCACAGTGCCCAGCCATGTTCTAAGCCCTCCCATCCTCCCTGGGCTTCTGGCAGCCGGAGTGAAAGGAGAGGAGCAGAGCACTGGGACCCGTTTGACAAAAACCGGCTTCCCACGCGAAAGTCTTTCTCCACGTGCAGACATGCTCCCAGGTGACTGTGGCAAGGTGAATGAAATGCCACACACTGACCTGGAAGAGACCAGAGGGCCCAGGCACCATCTGAGCCCTTCCCTCATCCCGGCGGTTTTGCTAGCAGGAGTTCAACCCCAACGAACACAGCCCGGAGACCCCTGGGGCAAAAACGGCTTCCGACGAACAGTAGGCGCTTGCTGTGGAAAACCTATCCCAAGTGGGGGTAGCCACGTAAACAAAATGCCACACACCGAGGTGTAAGAAACAACATTCCCCAGGCATGGTCGAAGCCCCTCACCTCGTCCCTGTGCTTTGGGGAGCCGGAGGGACATCCGATGCCCACGGCCTTGAGACCCCTTTGCAAAAAGCCGGCTTTCCTCGGAAACAGTTTTCCTGAGGTGCAGACCCTATCACAAGTGGTTGTGGCAAGGTAAAGCAAATGCCCTCCACTTCTCTGGAAGAAACCACAGTGCCCAGCCATGTTCTAAGCCCTCCCATCCTCCCTGGGCTTCTGGCAGCAGGAGTGAAAAGAGAGGAGCAGAGCACTGGGACCCGTTTGACAAAAACCGGCTTCCCACGGGAAAGTCATTCTCCTCGTGCACACATGCTCCCAGGTGCCTGTGGCAAGGGGAAGGAAATGCCACCGATTGACCTGGAAGAGACCACAGGGCCCAGGCACCGTCTGAGGCCTTCCCTCATCCCGGCGGTTTTGCTAACAGGAGTTCAACCCCAACGAACACAGCCCGGAGACCCTGGGGCAAAAACGGCTTCCGATTGACAGTAGGCGCTTGCTGTGGAAAACCTATCCCAAGTGGGGGCAGCAAGGTAAAAAAAATGCCACACACCCAGGTGTAAGAGACAACATTGCCCAGGCATGGTATCAGCCCCTCACCTCGTCCCTGTGCTTTGGGGAGCCGGAGGGACACCCGAGGCCCACGGCCCTGAGACCCCTTTGCAAAAAGCCGGCTTCCCACGGAAACAGTTTTCCTGAGGTGCAGACCCTATCACAAGTGGTTGTGGCAAGGTAAAGCAAATGCCCTCCACTTCTCTGGAAGAAACCACAGTGCCCAGCCATGTTCTAAGCCCTCCCATCCTCCCTGGGCTTCTGGCAGCAGGAGTGAAAAGAGAGGAGCAGAGCACTGGGACCCGTTTGACAAAAACCGGCTTCCCACGGGAAAGTCTTTCTCCACGTGCGTACATGCTCCCAGGTGCCTGTGGCAAGGTGAAGGAAATGCCATACACTGACCTGGAAGAGACCACAAGGCCCAGGCACCGTCTGAGCCCTTCCCTCATCCCGGCGGTTTTGCTAGCAGGAGTTCAACCCCAACGAACACAGCCCGGAGACCCCTGTGGCAAAAACGGCTTCCGACGAACAGTAGGCACTTGCTGTGGAAAACCTATCCCAAGTGCGGGTAGCCAGGTCAACAAAATGCCACACACCCAGGTGTAAGAGACAACATTGCCCAGGCATGGTCTAAGCCCCTCACCTCGTCCCTGTGCTTTGGGGAGCCGGAGGGACACCCGAGGCCCACGGCCCTGAGACCCCTTTGCAAAAAGCCGGCTTCCCACGGAAACAGTTTTCCTGAGGTGCAGACCCTATCACAAGTGGTTGTGGCAAGGTAAAGCAAATGCCATCCACTTCTCTGGAATAAACCACAGTGCCCAGCCATGTTCTAAGCCCTCCCATCCTCCCTGGTCTTCTGGCACCAGAAGTGAAAAGAGAGGAGCAGAGCACTGCTACCCGTTTGACAAAAACCGGCTTCCCACGGGAAAGTCTTTCTCCACGTGCAGACATGCTCCCAGGTGCCTGTGGCAAAGTGAAGGAAATGCCATACACTGACCTGGCAGAGACCACAGGGCCCAGGCACCGTTTGAGCCCTTCCCTCATCCCGGCGGTTTTGCTAGCAGGAGTTCAACCCCAACGAACACAGCTCGGAGACCCCTGGGGCAAAAACGGCTTCCGACGAACAATAGGCGCTTGCTGTGGAAAACCTATGCCACGTGGGGGTAGCCAGGTCAACAAAATGCCACACACCCAGGTGTAAGAGACAACATTGCCCAGGCATGGTCTAAGCCCCTCACCTCGTCCCTGTGCTTTGGGGAGCCGGAGGGACACCCGAGGCCCACGGCCCTGAGACCCCTTTGCAAAAAGCCGACTTCCCACGGAAACAGTTTTCCTGAGGTGCAGACCCTATCACAAGTGGTTGTGGCAAGGTAAAGCAAATGCCATCCACTTCTCTGGAAGAAACCACAGTGCCCAGCCATGTTCTAAGCCCTCCCATCCTCCCTGGTCTTCTGGCAGCCGGACTGAAAAGAGAGGAGCAGAGCAGTGGGACCCGTTTGACAAAAACCGGCTTCCCACGCGAAAGTCTTTCTCCACGTGCAGACATGCACCCAGGTGCCTGTGGCAAGGTGAAGGAAATGCCATACACTGACCTGGAAGAGACCAGAGGGCCCAGGCACCGTCTGAGCCCTTCCCTCATCCCAGCGGCTTTGCTAGCAGGAGTTCAACCCCAACGAACACAGCCCGGAGACCCCTGGGGCAAAAACGGCTTCCGATTGACAGTAGGCGCTTGCTGTGGAAAACCTATCCCAAGTGGGGGTAGCCAGGTCAACAAAATGCCACACACCCAGGTGTAAGAGACAACATTGCCCAGGCATGGTCTAAGCCCCTCACCTCGTCCCTGTGCTTTGGGTGAGCCGGAGGGACACCCGAGGCCCACGGCCCTGAGACCCCTTTGCAAAATGCCGGCTTCCCACGGAAACAGTTTTCCTGAGGAGCAGACCCTATCACAAGTGGTTGTGGCAAGGTAAAGCAAATGCCCTCCACTTCTCTGGAAGAAACCACAGTACCCAGCCATGTTCTAAGCCCTCCCATCCTCCCTGGGCTTCTGGCAGCCGGAGTGAAAGGAGAGGAGCAGAACACTGGGACCCGTTTGACAAAAACCGGCTTCCCACGCGAAAGTCATTCTCCACGTGCAGACGTGCTCCCAGGTGCCTGTGGCAAGGTGAAGGAAATGCCATACACTGACCTGGCAGAGACCACAGGGCCCAGGCACCGTCTGAGCCCTTCGCTCATCCCGGCGGTATTCTTAGCAGGAGTTCAACCCCAAGGAACACAGCCCGGAGACCCCTGGGGCAAAAACGGCTTCCGAGGAACAGTAGGCACTTGCTGTGAAAAACCTATCCCAAGTGAGGATAGCCAGGTAAACAAAATGCCACACACCCAGGTGTAAGAGACAACATTGCCAAGGCATGGTCTAAGCCCCTCACCTCGTCCCTGTGCTTTGGGGAGCCGGAGGGACACCCGAGGCCCACGGCCCTGAGACCCCTTTGCAAAAAGCAGGCTTCCCACGGAAACAGTTTTCCTGAGGAGCAGACCCTATCACAAGTGGTTGTGGCAAGGTAAAGCAAATGCCCTCCACTTCTCTGGAAGAAACCACAGTGCCCAGCCATGTTCTAAGCCCTCCCATCCTCCCTGGGCTTCTGGCAGCCGGAGTGAAAAGAGAGGAGCATAGCACTGGGACCCGTTTGACAAAAACCGGCTTCCCATGGGAAAGTCTTTCTCCACGTGCGTACATGCTCCCAGGTGCCTGTGGCAAGGTGAAGGAAATGCCATACACTGACCTGGAAGAGACCACAGGGCCCAGGCACTGTCTGAGCCCTTCCCTCATCCCGGCGGTTTTGCTAGCAGGAGTTCAACCCCAACGAACACAGCCCGGAGACCCCTGGGGCAAAAACGTCTTCCGAGGAACAGTAGGCGCTTGCTGTGGAAAACCTATCCCAAGTGGGGGTAGCCAGGTAAACAAAATGCCACACACCCAGGTGTAAGAAACAACATTGCCCAGGCATGGTCGAAGCCCCTCACCTCGTCCCTGTGCTTTGGGGAGCCGGAGGGACATCCGATGCCCACGGCCTTGAGACCCCTTTGCAAAAAGCCGGCTTCCCACGGTAACAGTTTTCCTGAGGTGCAGACCCTATCACAAGTGGTTGTGGCAAGGTAAAGCAAATGCCCTCCACTTCTCTGGAAGAAACCACAGTGCCCAGCCATGTTCTAAGCCGTCCCATCCTCCCCGGGCTTCTGGCAGCCGGATTGAAAAGAGCGGAGCAGAGCACTGGGACCCGTTTGACAAAAACCGCCTTCCCACGGGAAAGTCTTTCTCCACGTGCAGACATGCTCCCAGGTGCCTGTGGCAAGGTGAAGGAAATGCCATACACTGACCTGGAAGAGACCACAGGGCCCAGGCACCGTCTGAGCCCTTCCCTCATCCCGGCGGCTTTGCTAGCAGGAGTTCAACCCCAACGAACACAGCCCGGAGACCCCTGGGGCAAAAACGGCTTCCGACGAACAGTAGGCACTTGCTGTGGAAAACCTATCCCAAGTGCGGGTAGCCAGGTCAACAAAATGCCACACACCCAGGTGTAAGAAACAACATTGCCCAGGCATGGTCTAAGCCCCTCACCTCGTCCCTGTGCTTTGGGGAGCCGGAGGGACACCCGAGGCCCACGGCCCTGAGACCCCTTTGCAAAAAGCCGGCTTCCCACGGAAACAGTTTTCCTGAGGTGCAGACCCTATCACAAGTGGTTGTGGCAAGGTAAAGCAAATGCCCACCACTTCTCTGGAAGAAACGACAGTGCCCAGCCATGTTCTAAGCCCTCCCATCCTCCCTGGGCTTCTTGCAGCAGGAGTGAAAAGAGAGGAGCAGAGCACTGGGACCCGTTTGACAAAAACCGGCTTCCCACGGGAAAGTCTTTCTCCACGTGCAGACATGCTCCCAGGTGCCTGTGGCAAGGGGAAGGAAATGCCATACACTGACCTGGAAGAGACCACAGGGCCCAGGCACCATCTGAGCCCTTCCCTCATCCCGGCGGTTTTGCTAGCAGGAGTTCAATCCCAACGAACACAGCCCAGAGACCCCTGGGACAAAAACGGCTTCCGAGGAACAGTAGGCGCTTGCTGTGGAAAACCTATCCCAAGTGGGGGTAGCCAGGTAAACAAAATGCCACACACCCAGGTGTAAGAGACAACATTGCCCAGGCATGGTCTAAGCCCCTCACCTCGTCCCTGTGCTTTGGGGAGCCGGAGGGACATCCGATGCCCACGGCCTTGAGACCCCTTTGCAAAAAGCCGGCTTCCCACGGAAACAGATTTCCTGAGGTGCAGACCCTATCACAAGTGGTTGTGGCAAGGTAAAGCAAATGCCCTCCACTTCTCTGGAAGAAACCACAGTGCCCAGCCATGTTCTAAGCCCTCCCATCCTCCCTGGGCTTCTGGCAGCAGGAGTGAAAAGAGAGGAGCAGAGCACTGGGACCCGTTTGACAAAAACCGGCTTCCCACGGGAAAGTCTTTCTCCACGTGCAGACATGCTCCCAGGTGACTGTGGCAAGGTGAAGGAAATGCCATACACTGACCTGGAAGAGACCACAGGGCCCAGGCACCGTCTGAGCCCTTCCCTCATCCCGGCGGTTTTGCTAGCAGGAGCTCAACCCCAACGAACACAGCCCGGAGACCCCTGGGGAAAAACGGCTTCCAAGGAACAAAAGGTGCTTAGTGGAAAACCTATCCCAAGTGGGGGTAGCCAGGTAAACAAAATGCCACACACCCAGGTGTAAGAAACAACATTGCCCAGGCATGGTCTAAGCCCCTCACCTCGTCCCTGTGCTTTTGGGTTCGGTTTGGGGTTCGGTTCAGGGTTAGGGTTAGGGTAAGGGTTAGGGTTCGAGTTAAGGTTAGGGTTAGGTTTAGGGTTCGGGTTCGGGTTCGTTTTAGGGTTCGGGTTAGGGTTAGAGGGTTCGGGTTCGGGTTCGTGTCAGGGTTAGGGTTAGGGTTAGGGTTAGGGTTCGGGTTCGGGTTCGGGTTCGGGTTAGAAGGTTAGGGTTCGGGTTCTGGTTAGGGTTCGGGTTCGGGTTCAGGTTAGGGTTCGAGTTCGGTTTCGGGTTAGGGTTCGGGTTAGGGTTAGGGTTCGGGTTCGGGTTCGGGTTCGGGTTAGGGTTAGGGTTCGGGTAAGGGTTCGGGTTCGGGTTAGGGTTAGGGTTCGGGTTAGGTTTCGGGTTCGGGTTGGGGTTCGGGTTAGGGTTAGGGTTCGGGTTCGGGTTAGGGGTTCGGTTTAGGGTTCGGTTTCTGGTTAGGGTTAGGGTTCGGGTTAGGGGTTAGGGTTAGGGTTAGGGTTAGGGTTAGGGTTCGGGTTCGGGTTCGGGTTAGGGTTCGGGTTCGGGTTCGGGTTCGGGTTAGGGTTAGGGTTAGGGTTCGGGTTCGGATTAGGGTTCGGGTTCGGGTTAGGGTTCGGGTTCGGGTTCGGTTTCAGGTTAGGGTTCGGGTTCGGGTTAGGGTTCGGGTTCGGGTTCGTGTTAGGGTTCAGGTTCGAGTTAGGGTTAGGGTTAGGGTTCGGGTTAGGGTTTGGTTTAGGGTTAGTGTTCGGGTAGGGTTAGGGATAGGGTTAACGTTAGTGTTCGGGTTAGTGTTAGGGTTAGGGTTTGGGTTAGGGTTAGGGTTCGGATAGGGTTAGGGTTAGAGTTAGGGTTCAGATTCGGGTTAGGGTTAGGTTTAGTGTTAGGGTTACGGTCAGTGTTTGGGTTAGGTTTCGTGTTAGGTTTCGGGTGAGGGTTAGGGTTAGGGTTAGGATTCGGTTTAGGGTTAGGGTTTGGTTAGGGTTAGGGTTAGGGTTAGGGTTAGGGTTAGGCTTCGGCTTCGGGTTAGGATTAGGTTTCGGGTTAGGGTTACTGTTAGGGTTAGGGTTCGGGTTAGGGTTCGGGTTCGGGTTCGGGTTAGGGTGAGGGTTAGGGTTATGGTTAGGGTTAAGGTTAGAGTTAGGGTTCAGGTTAGGGTAAGGTTTCAGGTTCAGATTCATGTCAGGGTTAGGGTTCGGGTTCCGGTCAGGGTTCGGGTTAGAGTTAGGGTCAGGGTCAGGGTCAGGGTTTAGGGTTTAGTGTCAGGGTCAGGGTCAGGGTTAGGGTTGTGGTCAGGGTCAGGTATTAGGGTTTAGGATTTGGGTTAGGGTCAGGGTCATGGTCAGGATCAGGGTCAGGGTCAGGGTTAGGGTTCGGATTCGGGTTCGGTTTACGGTTCGGGTCGGATTCCGTTTCGGCTTAGGGATGGCGTTAGGTTTAGGGTTCGGGTTAGGTTTCGGCTTAGGGTTAGGGTTCGGGTAAGGGTTCAGGTTCGGTTTCGGGTTAGGGTACGGGTTACAGTTAGGGTTCGGGTTAGGTTTAGGGTTAGGGTCGGGTTAGGTTTAGGGTTAGGGTTAGGGTTAGGGTTAGGGTCGGGTTAGGTTTAGGGTTAGGGTTAGGTTTAGGGTTAGGGTTACGGTTAGGGTTCGAGTTAGGGTTAGGTTTCAGGTTAGGGTTACTGTTAGGGTTAGGTTTCAGGTTAGGGTTATGGTTAGGGTTAGAGTTCGGGTTAGGGTTCGGGTTCATGTTAGGGTTAGGGTTCGTTTTAGGGTTAGAGTTAGGTTTCGGGTTAGGGTTAGGATTAGGGTTAGGGTTAGGGTTAGGGTTAGGGTTTCGTTTACGGTTAGGGTTAGGGTTAGGGTTTGGGTTAAGCTGAGGGTTAGGGTTAGGGCTAGGGTTTCATTTAAGTTTAGGGTTCGGGTTCAAGTTAGGGTTAGGGTTAGGGTTAGGGTTCGTGTTAGGATTCAGGATATGGTTTGGGGTAAGGGTTAGGGTTAGGGTTCGGGTTCGCGTTCTGGTTCGGGTTCTGGTTTGGGTTAGAATTCAGGTTATTGTTCGAGTTAGGGTTAGGGTTCGGGTTCGGGTTCTGGTTAGGGTTCGCGTTAGGGTTAGGGTAAACGTTAGGGTTAGGGTTCGTTTTAGGGCTAGGGTTCGGGTTAGGGTTAGGGTTCGGGTAGGGTTAGGTTTAGGGTTAAGGTTAGGGTTAGGCTGAGGTTTAGGGTTAGGGTTACGGTTCGGGTTACGCTGAGGGTTCAGGTTAGGGTTAGGGTTAGGGTTAGGGTTTGGTTTAAGGTTAGGGTTCGGCTTCAAGTTCACTTCAGGGTTAGTGTTCAGGTTAGGGTTATGATTAGGTTTAGGGTTAGGGTTCGGGTTAGGTTTCAGGATAGGTTTCGGGTTGAAGTTCACGTCAGGATTAGTGTTCGGGTTCGGGTGAGGGTTCGGGTTAGGGTGAGGGTCAGGGCAGGGTCAGGGTTAGGAGTTTGGTTTCGGGTTCAGGTTCGGGGTTCGAGTTCGGGTTCAGGTTCGCGTCAGGGTTAGGTTTCGGGTTAGGGTTAGGGTTCGGGTTAGGGTTACTGTTAGGGTTAGGTTTCGGGTTAGGGTTAGGGTTCGGGTTAGGGTTACTGTTAGGGTTAGGTTTTGGGTTAGGATTCAGGTTAGGGTACCGGTTAGTGTTAGGGTTCGGGTTAGGGTTAGGTTTAGGGTTATATTTCGGGTAGGGTTAGGGTTAGGGTAGGGTTCCGGTTAGGATTCAGGTTCGGGTTAGGCCTAGGGTTCGCGTTAGGGTTAGGGTTAGGGTTCGGGTTAGCGCTAGGGTTGTGGTTAGGGTTCGGTTTAGGGTTAGGGTTTGGGTTAAGCTGAGGGATAGGGTTATGGTTAGGGTTTGGGTTCAAGTTCGGTTTAGGGTTAGGATTAGGGTTTGTGTTCAGGTTAGGGTTAGGTTAGCGTTAGGGTTGGGGTTAGGCTGAGGTTTAGGGTTAGGGTTATGGTTAGGGTTAGGGTTAGGTTTCGGGTTGGGCTGAGGGTTCAGGTTAGGGTTAGGGTTAGGGTTTGGTTTAAATTTAGGGTTCGGGTTCAAGTTGACGTCAGGGTTAGTGTTCGGATTAGGGTTATGATTAAGGTTAGGGTTAGGGTTAGGGTTAGGGTTCGGGTTAGGGTTCGGGTTAGGGTTAGGGTTAGGGTTTGGTTTAGGGTTAGGGTTCGGATAGGGTTAGGGTTAGAGTTAGGGTTCAGATTCGGGTTAGAGTTAGGTTTAGTGTTAGGGTTAGGGTCACGGTTTGGGTTAGGGTTCGTGTTAGGGTTCGGGTGAGGGTTAGGGCTAGCGTTATGGTTCGGGTTAGGGTTAGGGTTAGGGTTAGGGTTAGGATTAGGGTTACGTTTCGGGTTAGGTTTAGGGTTCAGGTTAGGGTTAGAGTTCGGGTTCGGGTTAGGGATCCGGTTCGGTCCGGGTTAGGTTAGGCTTAGGGTTAGGTTTAGTGTTCGGACTCCGGTTAGTGTTAGGGTTAGGGTTAGGCTTAGGGTTCTGGTTAGGGTTAGGTTTCGGGTTAGGGTTCGTGTTAGGGTACGGGTTAGGGTTAGGGTTCGGGTTAGGGTTTGGGTTAGGGTTATATTTCGGGTATGGTTAGGGTTAGGGTTAGGGTTAGGGTTAGGGTTCAGGTTAGGGTTAGAGTTCGGGTTCGGTTTAGGGATCCGGTTCAGTCCGGGTTAGGTTAGGCTTAGGGTTAGGGTTATTGTTCGGACTTGGGTTAGGGTTAGGGTTATGGTTCAGGTTATCGTTAAGGTTCGGGTTAGGGTTCGGTTTAGGGTTCGGTTTGGGTTAGGGTTAGGGTTAGGGTTCGGGTTCGGGTTAGGGTTCGGGTTAGGGTTAGATTTTGGGTTCGGGTTCGGGTTTGGGTTCGTGTTAGGGTTAGGGTTCGGGTTAGGGTTAGGGTTCCGATTAGGTGTAGGGTTTGGGTTCTGGTTAGGGTTCAGGTAGGGTTAGGTTTATGGTTAAGGTTAGGGTTAGGCTGAGGTTTAGGGTTAGGGTTATGGTTTGGGTTAGTGTTAGGGTTCGGGTTAAGCTGAGGGTTAGGATTAGGGTTAGGGTTTGGTTTAAGGTTAGGGTTCGGGTTCAAGTTCACGTCAGGGTTAGTGTTTGGGTTAGGGTTAGGGTTAGGGTTAGAATTTGGATTCGGGTTACGCTGAGGGTTAGGGTTAGGGTTAGGGTTAGGGTCAGGCTGAGGTTTAGGGTTAGGGTTAGGGTTAGGGTTAGGGTTAGGGTTCGGGTTAGGCTGAGGTTTAGGGTTAGAGTTAGGGTTTGCTTTAAGGTTAGGGTTTGGGTTCAAGTTCACGTCAGGGTTAGGGTTCGGGTTAGGCTGAGGGTTAGGGTTAGGGTTAGGGTTTGGTTTAAGGTTAGGGTTCGGGTTCAAGTTAACGTCAGGGTTAGTGTTCGGGTTAGGGTTAGGGTAAGGGTTAGGGTTAGGGTTAGAATTCGGATTCGGGTTAGGCTGAGGGTTAGGGTTAGGTTTAGGGTTAGGGTTCCTTTTAGGGTTCGGGTTAGGGTTAGCGTTCAGGTTAGTGCTAGGGTTAAGGTTAGGGTTAGGGTTAGGGTTAGGTTTAGGATTAGGGTTTCGTTTCGGGTTAGGGTTAGGGTTCAGGTTAGGGTTAGAGTTCGGGTTCGGGTTAGGGATCCGGTTTGGTCCGGGTTAGGTTCGGCTTAGGGTTAGGGTTAGTGTTCGGACTCGGGTTAGGGTTAGGGTTAGGCTTCGGGTTAGCGTTAGGGTTCAGGTTAGGGTTCGGTTTAGGGTTCGGGTTGTGTTAGGGTTAGGGTTAGGGTTCGGGTTCGGGTTAGGGTTCGGGTTAGGGTTAGATTTTGGGTTCAGGTTCGGGTTTGGGTTTATGTTAGGGTTAGGGTTCAGGTTAGGGTTAGGGTTAGGGTTAGGGTTCGGATTAGGGGTAGGGTTTGGGTTCTGGTTAGGGTTCGGGTAGGGTTAGGTTTAGGGTTAAGGTTAGGGTTAGGCTGAGGTTTAAGGTTAGGGTTATGGTTTGGGTTAGTGTTAGGGTTCGGGTTAAGCTGAGGGTTAGGGTTAGGTTAGGGTTTGGTTTAAGGTTAGGGTTCGGGTTCAAGTTCACGTCAGGGTTAGTGTTTGGGTTCGGGTCAGAGTTCGGGTTAGGGTGAGGGTCAGGGTCAGTGTCAGGGTATAGGGTTTAGGGTCAGTGTCAGGGTCAGGGTGAGGGTCAGGGTTCGGGTTCGGGTTAGGGTTCGGGTTAGGATTCGGTTTCAGGTTATGGTTAGGGTTTGCGTTAGGATTAGGGTTAGGGTTAGGGTTACTGTTTGGTTTAGGTTTAGGGTTAGGGTTAGGGTTAGGGTTCGGGTTAGGGTTAGGTTTCGGGTTAGGGTTCGTGGTAGGGTACGGGTTAGGTTTAGGGTTCGGGTTAGGGTTTGGGTTAGGGTTATATTTCGGGTATGGTTAGGGTTAGGGTTAGAGTTCCGGTTAGCATTCGGGTTCGGGTTCGGGTTAGGGTTAGGGTTAGGGTTAGGGTTTGTGTTCGGGTTAGGGTTTGGTTTAGGGTTAGGGTTAGGGTTAGGCTGCGGTTTAGGGTCAGGGTTAGGGTTCGGGTTAGGCTGAGGGTTCACGTTAGGCTTAGGGTTAGGGATTGGTTTAAGGTTAGGGTTCGGGTTCAAGTTCACGTCAGGGTTAGTGTTCGGATTAGGGTTATGATTAGGGTTAGGGTTAGGGTTAGGTTTAGGGTTAGGCAGAGGTTTAGGGTTAGGGTTACGGTTCGGGTACGCTGAGGGTTCAGGTTAGGGTTAGGGTTAGGGTTTGGTTTAAAGTCAGGGTTCAGCTTCAAGTTCACTTCAGGGTTAGTGTTCGGGTTAGGGTTATGATTAGGGTTATGGTTAGGGTTCGGTTTAGGGTTCGGGTTAGGTTTCGGGTTGAAGTTCACGTCAGGGTTAGTGTTCGGGTTCGGGTCAGGGTTCGGGTTAAGGTGAGGGTCAGGGTCAGTGTCAGAGTTTAGGGTTTAGGGTCAGGGTCAGGGTCAGGTTTAAGGTTAGGTTCAGGGTCAGGTTTAAGGGTTTAGGGTGAGGGTTAGGGTCAGGGTCATGGTCAGGGTCAGGGTCAGGGTTAGGTTTCGGGTTAGGGTTCAGGTTGGGTTCGGGTTCGGGTTTGGTTTAGAGTTAGGGTTAGGGTTTGCTTTAGGGTGAGTGTTCGGGTAGGGTTAGGGTTAGGGTTAGGGTTAGGGTTAGGGTTAGGTTAGGGTTAGGGTTAGGTTTCAGGTTCGGGTCAGGTTTCGGGTTAAGGTTAGGGTCAGGGTCAGGTCAGTGTTTAGGGTTTAGGGTCAGGGTCAGCGTCAGGTTTAGGGTTGGGGTCAGGGTCAGGTATTAGTGTTTAGGGTTAAGGTTAGGGTCAGGGTCAATGTCAGGATCAGGGTCAGGGTCAGGGTTAGGGTTCGGGTTTGGTTTACAGTTCGGGTCTGGTTCCGGTTCGGCTTAGGGATGGGGTTAGGGTTAGGGTTCGGGTTAGCGTTCGGCTTAGGGTTAGGGTTAGGGTTAGGGTTCGTGTTAGGGTTCAGGTGAGGGTTAGTGCTAGGGTTAGGGTTCGGGTTAGGGTTAGGGTTAGGGTTTGGTTTAGGGTTAGTGTTCGGGTAGGGTTAGGGTTCGGGTTAGGATTAGGTTTAGTGTTAGGGTTCGGGTCAGGGTTAGGGTTAGGGTTCGGGTTAGGATTCGGGTGAGGGTTAGGGTTAGGGTTCGGGTTCGGGTTAGGCTGAGGATTAGAGTTAGGGTTAGGGTTCAGGTTAGGGTTAGGGTTAGGTTTTGGGTTAGGGTTACAGTTAGGGTTCGGGTTAGGTTTAGGGTTCGGGTTAGGGTTTGGGTTAGGGTCGGGTTAGGTTTAGGGTTAGGGTTACGGTTAGGGTTACGGTTAGGGTTCGGGTTAGGGTTAGGTTTCAGGTTAGGGCTAGGGTTCTGCTTAGGGTTAGGGTTCAGGTTAGGGTTAGGATCAGGGTCAGGGTCAGGGTTTAGGGATTAGGGTCAGGGTCAGGTTCACGGTCAGCGTTAGGTTTAGGGTCAGGGTCAGGGTTAGGGTTAGGGTCAGGGTCAGGTTTTAGGGTTTAGGGTTAGGGTTAGGGTCAGGGTTAGGATTAGGGTTAGGGTTAGTGTTCGGGTTAGGGCTAGGGTTCTGGTTAGGGTTCGGTTTAGGGTTAGGGTTAGGGTTAAGCTGAGGGTTAGGGTTAGGGTTAGGGTTAGGGTTAGGGTTCGGTTTAGGGTTAGGGTTAGGGTTAAGCTGAGGGTTAGGGTTAGGGTTAGGGTTAGGGTTAGGGTTAGGGTTAGGCTGAGGTTTAGGGTTAGGGTTACGGTTCGGGTTAGGCTGAGGGTTCAGGTTAGGGTTAGGGTTAGTGATTGGTTTAAGGTTAGGGTTCGGGTTCAAGTTCACGTCAGGGTTAGTGTTCGGATAGGATTATGATTAGGGTTAGGGTTAGGGTTCAGGTTAGGGTTCGGGTTAGGTTTCGGGTTGAAGTTTGCGTCAGGGTTAGTGTTCGGGTTCGGGTGAGGGTTCGGGTTAGGGTGAGGGTCAGGGTCAGTGTTAGGGTTAGGGGTTTGGTTTCTGGTTCAGGTTCGGGGTTCTGGTTCGGGTTCAGTTTCGCGTCAGGGTTAGGTTTCGGGTTAGGGTTAGGGTTCGGGTTTGTGTTAGGGTTAGGGTTAGGTTTCGGGTTTGGGTTATGATTAGGTTTAGGGTTCGGGTTAGGGCTAGGGTTCAAGTTAGGGTTAGGGTTCGGGTTAGGATTAGGGTTAGGGTTAGGGTCAGGGTTCGGGTTCCGTTTAGGGTTAGGGTTAGGGTTTGTGTTCGGGTTAGGGTTAGTTTAGGGTTAGGTTTAGGTTTAGGCTGAGGTTTAGGGTTACGTTTACAGTTAGTGTTCGGGTTAGGGTTCGGGTTAGGTTTCGGATTGAAGTTCACGTCAGGGTTAGTGTTCGGGTTCGGTTCAGGGTTCGGGTTAAGGTGAGGGTCAGGGTCAGTGTCAGGGTTTAGGGTTTAGGGTCAGGGTCAGGGTCAGGTTTAAGGTTAGGTTCAGGGTCAGGTTTAAGGGTTTAGGGTGAGGGTTAGGGTCAGGGTCATGGTCAGGGTCAGGGTCAGGGTTAGGTTTCGGGTTAGGGTTCGGGTCGGGTTCGGGTTCGGTTTAGGGTTAGGGTTAGGGTTTGCTTTAGGGTTAGGGTTCGGGTAGGGTTAGGGTTAGGGTTAGGTTTAGGTTAGGGTTAGGGTTAGGTTTCGGGTTCGGGTCAGGGCTCGGGTTAGGGTTAGGGTCAGGTTCAGGTCAGTCTTTAGGGTTTAGGGTCAGGGTCAGCGTCAGGTTTAGGGTTGGGGTCAGGGTCAGGTATTAGTGTTTAGGGTTAAGGTTAGGGTCAGAGTCAATGTCAGGATCAGGGTCAGGGTCAGGGTTAGGGTTCGGGTTCGGTTTACGGTTCGGGTCGGGTTCCGGTTCGGCTTAGGGATGGGGTTAGGGTTAGGGTTCGGGTTAGCATTCGGCTTAGGGTTAGGGTTCGAGTAAGGGTTCGGGTTAGGGTTAGGTTTAGGGTTCGGTTTCGGGTTATGGTTACGGTTAGGGTTAGGATTAGGGTTCGGGTTAGTGTTCGGGTTAGTCTTAGGGTTAGGGTTTGGGTTAGGGTTAGGGTTCGGATAGGGTTAGGGTTAGAGTTAGGGTTCAGATTCGGGTTAGGGTTAGGTTTAGTGTTAGGGTTAGGGTCAGTGTTTGGGTTAGGTTTCGTGTTAGGTTTCGGGTGAGGGTTAGGGTTAGGGTTAGGATTCGGGTTAGGGTTAGGGTTTGGTTAGGGTTAGGGTTAGGGTTAGGGTTAGGGTTAGGCTTCGGCTTCGGTTTAGGATTAGGTTTCGGGTTAGGGTTACTGTTAGGGTTAGGGTTCGGGTTAGGGTTCGGGTTCGGGTTCGGGTTAGGGTGAGGGTTAGGGTTATGGTTAGGGTTAAGGTTAGAGTTAGGGTTCAGGTTAGGGTAAGGTTTCAGGTTCAGATTCATGTCAGGGTTAGGGTTCGGGTTCCGGTCAGGGTTCGGGTTAGAGTTAGGGTCAGGGTCAGGGTCAGGGTTTAGGGTTTAGTGTCAGGGTCAGGGTCAGGGTTAGGGTTGTGGTCAGGGTCAGGTATTAGGGTTTAGGATTTGGGTTAGGGTCAGGGTCATGGTCAGGATCAGGGTCAGGGTCAGGGTTAGGGTTCGGATTCGGGTTCGGTTTACGGTTCGGGTCGGATTCCGTTTCGGCTTAGGGGTGGCTTTAGGTTTAGGGTTCGGGTTAGGTTTCGGCTTAGGGTTAGGGTTCGGGTAAGGGTTCAGGTTCGGTTTCGGGTTAGGGTACGGGTTACAGTTAGGGTTCGGGTTAGGTTTAGGGTTAGGGTCGGGTTAGGTTTAGGGTTAGGGTTAGGGTTAGGGTTAGGCTCGGGTTAGGTTTAGGGTTAGGGTTAGGTTTAGGGTTAGGGTTACGGTTAGGGTTCGAGTTAGGGTTAGGTTTCAGGTTAGGGTTACTGTTAGGGTTAGGTTTCAGGTTAGGGTTATGGTTAGGGTTAGAGTTCGGGTTAGGGTTCGGGTTCATGTTAGGGTTAGAGTTAGGTTTCGGGTTAGGGTTAGGATTAGGGTTAGGGTTAGGGTTAGGGTTTCGTTTACGGTTAGGTTTAGGGTTAGGGTTTGGGTTAAGCTGAGGGTTAGGGTAGGGCTAGGGTTTCATTTAAGGTTAGGGTTCGGGTTCAAGTTAGGGTTAGGGTTAGGGTTAGGGTTCGTGTTAGGATTCAGGATATGGTTTGGGGTAAGGGTTAGGGTTAGGGTTCGGGTTCGCGTTCTGGTTCGGGTTCTGGTTTGGGTTAGAATTCAGGTTATTGTTCGAGTTAGGGTTAGGGTTCGGGTTCGGGTTCTGGTTAGGGTTCGCGTTAGGGTTAGGGTAAACGTTAGGGTTAGGGTTCGTTTTAGGGCTAGGGTTCGGGTTAGGGTTAGGGTTCGGGTAGGGTTAGGTTTAGGGTTAGGGTTAGGGTTAGGCTGAGGTTTAGGGTTAGGGTTACGGTTCGGGTTACGCTGAGGGTTCAGGTTAGGGTTAGGGTTAGGGTTTGGTTTAAGGTTAGGGTTCGGCTTCAAGTTCACTTCAGGGTTAGTGTTCAGGTTAGGGTTATGATTAGGGTTAGGGTTAGGGTTCGGGTTAGGGTTCGGGTTAGGTTTCGGGTTGAAGTTCACGTCAGGGTTAGTGTTCGGGTTCGGGTGAGGGTTCGGGTTAGGGTGAGGGTCAGGGCAGGGTCAGGGTTAGGGGTTTGGTTTCGGGTTCAGGTTCGGGGTTCGAGTTCGGGTTCAGGTTCGCGTCAGGGTTAGGTTTCGGGTTAGGGTTAGGGTTCGGGTTAGGGTTACTGTTAGGGTTAGGTTTCGGGTTAGGGTTAGGGTTCGGGTTAGGGTTACTGTTAGGGTTAGGTTTTGGGTTAGGATTCAGGTTAGGGTACCGGTTAGTGTTAGGGTTCGGGTTAGGGTTAGGTTTAGGGTTATATTTCGGGTAGGGTTAGGGTTAGGGTAGGGTTCCGGTTAGGATTCAGGTTCGGGTTAGGCCTAGGGTTCGCGTTAGGGTTAGGGTTAGGGTTCGGGTTAAGCTGAGGGATAGGGTTATGGTTAGGGTTTGGGTTCAAGTTCGGTTTAGGGTTAGGATTAGGGTTTGTGTTCAGGTTAGGGTTAGGTTAGGGTTAGGGTCGGGGTTAGGCTGAGGTTTAGGGTTAGGGTTATGGTTAGGGTTAGGGTTAGGTTTCGGGTTGGGCTGAGGGTTCAGGTTAGGGTTAGGGTTAGGGTTTGGTTTAAATTTAGGGTTCGGGTTCAAGTTGACGTCAGGGTTAGTGTTCGGATTAGGGTTATGATTAAGGTTAGGGTTAGGGTTAGGGTTAGGGTTCGGGTTAGGGTTCGGGTTAGGGTTAGGGTTAGGGTTTGGTTTAGGGTTAGGGTTCGGATAGGGTTAGGGTTAGAGTTAGGGTTCAGATTCGGGTTAGAGTTAGGTTTAGTGTTAGGGTTAGGGTCACGGTTTGGGTTAGGGTTCGTGTTAGGGTTCGGGTGAGGGTTAGGGCTAGCATTAGGGTTCGGGTTAGGGTTAGGGTTACGGTTAGGGTTAGGGTTAGGGTTACGTTTCGGTTTAGGGTTAGGGTTCAGGTTAGGGTTAGAGTTCGGGTTCGGGTTAGGGATCCGTTTCGGTCCGGGTTAGGTTAGGCTTAGGGTTAGGTTTAGTGTTCGGACTCGGGTTAGTGTTAGGGTTAGGGTTAGGGTTAGGGTTCGGGTTAGGGTTAGGTTTCGGGTTATTGTTCGTGTTAGGGTACGGGTTAGCGTTAGGGTTCGGGTTAGGGTTTGGGTTAGGGTTATATTTCGGGTATGGTTAGGGTTAGGGTTAGGGTTAGGGTTCTGGTTAGGGTTAGGGTTAGGTTTAGGGTTAGGGTTAGGATTAGGGTTATGTTTCGGGTTAGGGTTAGGGTTCAGGTTAGGGTTAGAGTTCGGGTTCGGGTTAGGGATCCGGTTCGGTCCGGGTTAGGTTAGGCTTAGGGTTAGGGTTAGTGTTCGGACTTGGGTTAGGGTTAGGGTTAGGGTTCAGGTTAGCGTTAAGGTTCAGGTTAGGGTTCGGTTTAGGGTTCGGTTTGGGTTAGGGTTAGGGTTAGGGTTCGGGTTAGGGTTAGATTTTGGGTTCGGGTTAGGGTTAGATTTTGGGTTCGGGTTCGGGTTTGGGTTCGTGTTAGGGTTAGGGTTCGGGTTAGGGTTAGGGTTCCGATTAGGTGTAGGGTTTGGGTTCTGGTTAGGGTTCAGGTAGGGTTAGGTTTATGGTTAAGGTTAGGGTTAGGCTGAGGTTTAGGGTTAGGGTTATGGTTTGGGTTAGTGTTAGGGTTCGGGTTAAGCTGAGGGTTAGGGTTAGGGTTAGGGTTTGGTTTAAGGTTAGGGTTCGGGTTCAAGTTCACGTCAGGGTTAATGTTTGGGTTAGGGTTAGGGTTAGGGTTAGAATTTGGATTCGGGTTAGGCTGAGGGTTAGGGTTAGGGTTAGGGTTAGGGTTAGGCTGAAGTTTAGGGTTAGGGTTAGGGTTAGGGTTAGGGTTCGGGTTAGGCTGAGGTTTAGGGTTAGGGTTAGGGTTTGCTTTAAGTTTAGGGTTTGGGTTCAAGTTCACGTCAGGGTTAGGGTTCGGGTTAGGCTGAGGTTTAGGGTTAGGTTTAGGGTTTGGTTTAAGGTTAGGGTTCGGGTTCAAGTTAACGTCAGGGTTAGTGTTCGGGTTAGGGTTAGGGTAAGGGTTAGGGTTAGGGTTAGAATTCGGATTCGGGTTAGGCTGAGGGTTAGGGTTAGGTTTAGGGTTAGGGTTCCTTTTAGGGCTCGGGTTAGGGTTAGCGTTCAGGTTAGTGCTAGGGTTAAGGTTAGGGTTAGGGATAGGTTTAGGATTAGGGTTTCGTTTCGGGTTAGGGTTAGGGTTCAGGTTAGGGTTAGAGTTCGGGTTCGGGTTAGGGATCCGGTTTGGTCCGGGTTAGGTTAGGCTTAGGGTTAGGGTTAGTGTTCGGACTCGGGTTAGGGTTAGGGTTAGGCTTCGGGTTAGCGTTAGGGTTCAGGTTAGGGTTCGGTTTAGGGTTCGGGTTGTGTTAGGGTTAGGGTTAGGGTTCGGGTTCGGGTTAGGGTTCGGGTTAGGGTTAGATTTTGGGTTCAGGTTCGGGTTTGGGTTCGTGTTAGGGTTAGGGTTCAGGTTAGGGTTAGGGTTAGGGTTAGGGTTCGGATTAGGGGTAGGGTTTGGGTTCTGGTTAGGGTTCGGGTAGGGTTAGGTTTAGGGTTAAGGTTAGGGTTAGGCTGAGGTTTAAGGTTAGGGTTATCGTTTGGGTTAGTGTTAGGGTTCGGGTTAAGCTGAGGGTTAGGGTTAGGGTTAGGGTTTGGTTTAAGGTTAGGGTTCGGGTTCAAGTTCACGTCAGGGTTAGTGTTTGGGTTCGGGTCAGAGTTAGGGTTAGGGTGAGGGTCAGGGTCATTGTCAGGGTATAGGGTTTAGGGTCAGTGTCAGGGTCAGGGTG
This sequence comes from Ursus americanus, assembly GCF_024610735.1. Taxonomy (NCBI): domain Eukaryota; kingdom Metazoa; phylum Chordata; class Mammalia; order Carnivora; family Ursidae; genus Ursus; species Ursus americanus. The sequence continues at coordinate 59,009,634 of NC_142145.1, forward strand.
AGGGTCAGGGTTCGGGTTCGGGTTAGGGTTCGGGTTAGGATTCGGTTTCAGGTTATGGTTAGGGTTTGCGTTAGGATTAGGGTTAGGGTTAGGGTTACTGTTTGGTTTAGGTTTAGGGTTAGGGTTAGGGTTAGGGTTCGGGTTAGGGTTAGGTTTCGGGTTAGGGTTCGTGGTAGGGTACGGGTTAGGTTTAGGGTTCAGGTTAGGGTTTGGGTTAGGGTTATATCGGGTATGGTTAGGGTTAGGGTTAGAGTTCCGGTTAGGATTCGGGTTCGGGTTAGGGTTCGGTTTAGGGCTAGGGTTCGGGTTAGGGTTATGGTTAGGGTTAGGGGTTCGGGTTTGGGTTCAGGTTAGGGATTCGTGTTCGTGTTCGGGTTAGGTTTGGGGTTCAGATTCATGTCAGGGTTAGGGTTCGAGTTCAGGTCAGGGTTCGGGTTAGGGTTAGGGTCAGGTTCAGGTCAGTGTTTAGGGTTTAGGGTCAGGGTCAGCGTCAGGTTTAGGGTTGGGGTCAGGGTCAGGTATTAGTGTTTAGGGTTAAGGTTAGGGTCAGGGTCAATGTCAGGATCAGGGTCAGGGTCAGGGTTAGGGTTCGGGTTCGGTTTACGGTTCGGGTCGGGTTCCGGTTCGGCTTAGGGATGGGGTTAGGGTTAGGGTTCGGGTTAGCGTTCGGCTTAGGGTTAGGGTTCGAGTAAGGGTTCGGGTTCGGGTTAGGGTATGGGTTAGTGTTAGGGTTCGGGTTAGGGTTAGGGTTAGGGTCGGGTTAGGTTTAGGGTTAGGATTAGGGTTAGGGTTACGGTTAGGGTTCGGTTTAGGGTTAGGTTTCAGGTTAGGGCTAGGGTTCTGCTTAGGGTTAGGGTTCGGGTTAGGGTTAGGATCAGGGTCAGGGTCAGGGTTAGGGTTAGGGTTGGGTTGAGGGTTAGGGTTAGGGTTCGGGTTAGGCTGAGGGTTCAGTTAGGGTTAGGGTTAGGGTTTCATTTAAGGTTAGGGTTCGGGTTCAAGTTCACTTCAGGGTTAGTGTTCGGGTTAGGGTTAGGGTTAGGGTTCACGTTAGGGTTAGGATTAGGGTTAGGGTTAGGTTTAGTTTTCCTGTTAGGGTTAGGATTAGGGTTAGGGTTAGCCTTCGGGTTCGGGTTCATGTTAGGGTTAGGGTTCGGTTTAGGGTTAGAGTTAGGTTTCGGGTAGGGTTAGGATTAGGGTTAGGGTTAGGGTTCGGGTTCGTGTTAGGGTTAGGGTTAGGTTTCGGGTTTGGGTTAGGATTAGGTTTAGGGTTCGGGTTAGGGCTAGGGTTCAAGTTAGGGTTAGGGTTCGGGTTCCGGTCAGGGTTCAGGTTAGAGTTAGGGTCAGGGTCAGGGTCAGGGTTTAGGGTTTAGTGTCAGGGTCAGGGTCAGGGTTAGGGTTGTGGTCAGGGTCAGGTATTAGGGTTTAGGATTTGGGTTAGGGTCAGGGTCATGGTCAGGATCAGGGTCAGGGTCAGGGTTAGGGTTCGGATTCGGGTTCGGTTTACGGTTCGGGTCGGATTCCGTTTCGGCTTAGGGATGGCGTTAGGTTTAGGGTTCGGGTTAGGTTTCGGCTTAGGGTTAGGGTTCGGGTAAGGGTTCAGGTTCGGTTTCGGGTTAGGGTACGGGTTACAGTTAGGGTTCGGGTTAGGTTTAGGGTTAGGGTCGGGTTAGGTTTAGGGTTAGGGTTAGGGTTAGGGTTAGGGTCGGGTTAGGTTTAGGGTTAGGGTTAGGTTTAGGGTTAGGGTTACGGTTAGGGTTCGAGTTAGGGTTAGGTTTCAGGTTAGGGTTACTGTTAGGGTTAGGTTTCAGGTTAGGGTTATGGTTAGGGTTAGAGTTCGGGTTAGGGTTCGGGTTCATGTTAGGGTTAGGGTTCGTTTTAGGGTTAGAGTTAGGTTTCGGGTTAGGGTTAGGATTAGGGTTAGGGTTAGGGTTAGGGTTAGGGTTTCGTTTACGGTTAGGGTTAGGGTTAGGGTTTGGGTTAAGCTGAGCGTTAGGTTTAGGGCTAGGGTTTCATTTAAGGTTAGGGTTCGGGTTCAAGTTAGGGTTAGGGTTAGGGTTAGGGTTCGTGTTAGGATTCAGGATATGGTTTGGGGTAAGGGTTAGGGTTAGGGTTCGGGTTCGCGTTCTGGTTCGGGTTCTGGTTTGGGTTAGAATTCAGGTTATTGTTCGAGTTAGGGTTAGGGTTCGTGTTCGGGTTCTGGTTAGGGTTCGCGTTAGGGTTAGGGTAAACGTTAGGGTTAGGGTTCGTTTTAGGGCCAGGGTTCGGGTTAGGGTTAGGGTTCGGGTAGGGTTAGGTTTAGGGTTAGGGTTAGGGTTAGGCTGAGGTTTAGGGTTAGGGTTACGGTTCGGGTTACGCTGAGGGTTCAGGTTAGGGTTAGGGTTAGGGTTTGGTTTAAGGTTAGGGTTCGGCTTCAAGTTCACTTCAGGGTTAGTGTTCAGGTTAGGGTTATGATTAGGGTTAGGGTTAGGGTTCGGGTTAGGGTTCGGGTTAGGTTTCGGGTTGAAGTTCACGTCAGGGTTAGTGTTCGGGTTCGGGTGAGGGTTCGGGTTAGGGTGAGGGTCAGGGCAGGGTCAGGGTTAGGGGTTTGGTTTCGGGTTCAGGTTCGGGGTTCGAGTTCGGGTTCAGGTTCGCGTCAGGGTTAGGTTTCGGGTTAGGGTTAGGGTTCGGGTTAGGGTTACTGTTAGGGTTAGGTTTCGGGTTAGGGTTAGGGTTCGGGTTAGGGTTACTGTTAGGGTTAGGTTTTGGGTTAGGATTCAGGTTAGGGTACCGGTTAGTGTTAGGGTTCGGGTTAGGGTTAGGTTTAGGGTTATATTTCGGGTAGGGTTAGGGTTAGGGTAGGGTTCCGGTTAGGATTCAGGTTCGGGTTAGGCCTAGGGTTCGCGTTAGGGTTAGGGTTAGGGTTCGGGTTAGCGCTAGGGTTGTGGTTAGGGTTCGGTTTAGGGTTAGGGTTTGGGTTAAGCTGAGGGATAGGGTTATGGTTAGGGTTTGGGTTCAAGTTCGGTTTAGGGTTAGGATTAGGGTTTGTGTTCGGGTTAGGGTTAGGTTAGGGTTAGGGTTGGGGTTAGGCTGAGGTTTAGGGTTAGGGTTATGGTTAGGGTTAGGGTTAGGTTTCGGGTTAGGGTTAGGGTTAGGGTTAGGATTAGGGTTACGTTTCGGGTTAGGTTTAGGGTTCAGGTTAGGGTTAGAGTTCGGGTTCGGGTTAGGGATCCGGTTCGGGCCGGGTTAGGTTAGGCTTAGGGTTAGGTTTAGTGTTCGGACTCCGGTTAGTGTTAGGGTTAGGGTTAGGGTTAGGGTTTGCTTTAAGGTTAGGGTTTTGGTTCAAGTTCACGTCAGGGTTAGGGTTCGGTTTAGGCTGAGGGTTAGGGTTAGGGTTAGGGTTTGGTTTAAGGTTAGGGTTCGGGTTCAAGTTAGGGTTAGGGTTAGATTTTGGGTTCAGGTTCGGGTTTGGGTTCGTGTTAGGGTTAGGGTTCAGGTTAGGGTTAGGGTTAGGGTTAGGGTTCGGATTAGGGGTAGGGTTTGGGTTCTGGTTAGGGTTCGGGTAGGGTTAGGTTTAGGGTTAAGGTTAGGGTTAGGCTGAGGTTTAAGGTTAGGGTTATCGTTTGGGTTAGTGTTAGGGTTCGGGTTTAGCTGAGGGTTAGGGTTAGGGTTAGGGTTTGGTTTAAGGTTAGGTTTCGGGTTCAAGTTCACGTCAGGGTTAGTGTTTGGGTTCGGGTCAGAGTTCGGGTTAGGGTGAGGGTCAGGGTCAGTGTCAGGGTATAGGGTTTAGGGTCAGTGTCAGGGTCAGGGTGAGGGTCAGGGTTCGGGTTCGGGTTAGGGTTCGGGTTAGGATTCGGTTTCAGGTTATGGTTAGGGTTTGCGTTAGGATTAGGGTTAGGGTTAGGGTTACTGTTTGGTTTAGGTTTAGGGTTAGGGTTAGGGTTAGGGTTCGGGTTAGGGTTAGGTTTCGGGTTAGGGTTCGTGGTAGGGTACGGGTTAGGTTTAGGGTTCGGGTTAGGGTTTGGGTTAGGGTTATATTTCGGGTATGGTTAGGGTTAGGGTTAGAGTTCCGGTTAGCATTCGGGTTCGGGTTCGGGTTCGGGTTAGGGTTAGGGTTAGGGTTAGGGTTTGTGTTCGGGTTAGGGTTTGGTTTAGGGTTAGGGTTAGGGTTAGGCTGCGGTTTAGGGTCAGGGTTAGGGTTCGGGTTAGGCTGAGGGTTCACGTTAGGCTTAGGGTTAGGGATTGGTTTAAGGTCAGGGTTCAGCTTCAAGTTCACTTCAGGGTTAGTGTTCGGGTTAGGGTTAGGGTTAGGGTTAGGGTTAGGGTTAGGTTAGGATTAGGGTTAGGTTTCGGGTTCGGGTCAGGGTTCGGGTTAGGGTTAGGGTCAGGGTCAGGTCATGTTTAGGGTTTAGGTTCAGGGTCAGGTTTAAAGGTTTAGGGTGAGGGTGAGGGTCAGGGTCATGGTCAGGGTCAGGGTCAGGGTTAGGTTTCGGGTTAGGGTTCGGGTCGGGTTCGGGTTCGGTTTAGGGTTAGGGTTAGGTTTAGGGTTTGGTTTAGGGTTAGTTTTCAGGTAGGGTTAGGGTTAGGGTTAGGGTTAGGGTTAGGGTAGGGTTAGGGTTAGGGTTAGGTTTCGGATTCGGGTCAGGGTTCGGGTTAGGGTTAGGGTCAGGGTCAGGTCAGTGTTTAGGGTTTAGGGTCAGGATCAGCGTCAGGTTTAGGGTTGGGGTCAGGGTAAGTTATTAGTGTTTAGGGTTAAGGTTAGGGTCAGGGTCAATGTCAGGATCAGGGTTAGGGTCAGGGTTAGGGTTCGGGTTAGTGTTAGGATCAGGGTCAGGGTCAGGATTTAGGGATTAGGGTCAGGGTCAGGGTCAGCGTTAGGTTTAGGGTCAGGGTCATGGTTAGGGTTAGGGTCAGGGTTAGGTTTTAGGGTTTAGGGTTAGGGTTAGGGTCAGGGTTAGGATTAGGGTTAGGGTTAGTGTTCGGGTTAGGGCTAGAGTTCTGGTTAGGGTTCGTTTTAGGGTTAGGGTTAGGGTTAAGCTGAGGGTTAGGGTTAGGGTTAGGGTTAGAGTTCGGGTTCGGTTTAGGGTTAGGATTAGGATTTGTGTTCGGGTTAGGGTTTAGTTTAGGGTTAGGGTTAGGGTTAGGCTGAGGTTTAGGGTTAGGGTTAGGGTTCGGGTTAGGCTGAGGGTTCAGGTTAGGCTTAGGGTTAGGGAGTGGTTTAAGGTTAGGGTTCGGGTTCAAGTTCACGTCAGGGTTAGTGTTCGGATTAGGGTTATGATTAGGGTTAGGGTTAGGGTTAGGGTTAGGGTTAGGGTTAGGGTTAGGCTGAGGTTTAGGGTTAGGGTTACGGTTCGGGTTACGCTGAGGGTTAGGGTTAGGGTTAGCGTTAGGGTTAGGGTTAGGGTTCGGGTTAGGGTTCGGGTTAAGTTTCAGGTTGAAGTTCACGTCAGGGTTAGTGTTCGGGTTCGGGTCAGCGTTCGGGTTAAGGTGAGGGTCAGGGTCAGTGTCAGGGTTTAGGGTTTAGGGTCAGTGTCAGGGTCAGGTTTAAGGTTAGGTTCAGGGTCAGGTTTAAGGGTTTAGGGTGAGGGTTAGGGTCAGGGTCATGGTCAGGGTCAGGGTCAGGGTTAGGTTTCGGGTTAGGGTTCGGGTCGGGTTCGGGTTCGGGTTCGGTTTAGGGTTAGTGTTAGGGTTTGGTTTAGGGTTAGGGTTCGGGTAGGGTTAGGGTTAGGGTTAGGGTTAGGGTTAGGTTAGGGTTAGGGTTAGGTTAGGGTTAGGGTTAGGGTTAGGGTTAGGGTCAGGGTTTGGGTTAGCGTTAGCGTTCGGGTAGGGTTAGGGTTAGAGTTAGGGTTCAGATTCGCTTAGGGTTAGGTTTAGTGTTAGGGTTCGGGTGAGGGTTAGGGTTAGGGTTCGGGTTCGGGTTAGGCTGAGGATTAGGGATAGGGTTAGGGTTAGGGTTAGGGTCAGGCTTAGGGTTAGGGTCAGGGTTAGGGTTCGTGTTAGGGTTCAGGTGAGGGTTAGTGCTAGGGTTAGGGTTCGGGTTAGGGTTAGGGTTAGGGTTTGGTTTAGGGTTAGTGTTCGGGTAGGGTTAGGGTTCGGGTTAGGATTAGGTTTAGTGTTAGGGTTCGGGTCAGGGTTAGGGTTAGGGTTCGGGTTAGGATTCGGGTGAGGGTTAGGGTTAGGGTTCGGGTTCGGGTTAGGCTGAGGATTAGGGTTAGGGTTAGGGTTCAGGTTAGGGTTAGGGTTAGGTTTTGGGTTAGGGTTACGGTTAGGGTTCGGGTTAGGGTTAGGGTTCGGGTTAGGGTTAGGGTTAGGGTTACGGTTAGGGTTAGGGTTAGGGTTAGGGTTAGGGTTAGGTTTAGGGTCGGGTTAGGTTTAGGGTTAGGGTTATGGTTAGGGTTACGGTTAGGGTTCGGGTTGGGGTTAGGGTTCGGGTTAGGGTTAGGGTTAGGGTTAGGTTTTGGGTTAGGGTTACGGTTAGGGTTCGGGTTCGGGTTAGGGTTCGGGTTAGGGTTAGGGTTCTGCTTAGGGTTAGGGTTCAGGTTAGGGTTAGGATCAGGGTCAGGGTCAGGGTTTAGGGATTAGGGTCAGGGTCAGGGTCACGGTCAGCGTTAGGTTTAGGGTCAGGGTCAGGGTTAGGGTTAGGGTCAGGGTCAGGTTTTAGGGTTTAGGGTTAGGGTTAGGGTCAGGGTTAGGATTAGGGTTAGGGTTAGTGTTCAGGTTAGGGCTAGGGTTCTGGTTAGGGTTCGGTTTAGGGTTAGGGTTAGGGTTAAGCTGAGGGTTAGGGTTAGGGTTAGGGTTAGGGTTCGGGTTCGGTTTAGGGTTAGGATTAGGGTTTGTGTTCGGGTTAGGGTTTGGTTTAGGGTTAGGGTTAGGCTGAGGTTTAGTGTTAGGGTTAGTGTTCGGGTTAGGCTGAGGGTTCAGTTAGGGTTAGGGTTAGGGATTGGTTTATGGTTAGGGTTCGGGTTCGGGTTCGGGTTAGGGTTAGGGTTAGGGTTAGGGTGAGGCTGAGGTTTAGTGTTAGGGTTAGGGTTCGGGTTAGGCTGAGGGTTCAGGTTAGGGTTAGGGTTAGTGATTGGTTTAAGGTTAGGGTTCGGGTTCAAGTTCACGTCAGGGTTAGTGTTCGGATAGGATTATGATTAGGGTTAGGGTTAGGGTTCAGGTTAGGGTTCGGGTTAGGTTTCGGGTTGAAGTTTGCGTCAGGGTTAGTGTTCGGGTTCGGGTGAGGGTTCGGGTTAGGGTGAGGGTCAGGGTCAGGGTTAGGGTTAGGGGTTTGGTTTCTGGTTCAGGTTCGGGGTTCTGGTTCGGGTTTAGGATGACGTCAGGGTTAGGTTTCGGGTTAGGGTTAGGGTTCGGGTTCGTGTTAGGGTTAGGGTTAGGTTTCGGGTTTGGGTTATGATTAGGTTTAGGGTTCGGGTTAGGGCTAGGGTTCAAGTTAGGGTTAGGGTTCGGGTTAGGATTAGGGTTAGGGTTAGGGTCAGGGTTCGGGTTCCGTTTAGGGTTAGGGTTAGGGTTTGTGTTCGGGTTAGGGTTAGTTTAGGGTTAGGTTTAGGGTTAGGCTGAGGTTTAGGGTTACGTTTACAGTTAGGGTTAGGGTTAGGGTTCGGGTTAGGCTGAGGGTTAGGGTTAGGGTTAGGGTTAGGGTTAGGGTTTGTGTTCGGGTTAGGGTTTGGTTTAGGATTAGGGTTAGGGTTAGGCTGCGGTTTAGGGTCAGGGTTAGGGTTCGGGTTAGGCTGAGGGTTCACGTTAGGCTTAGGGTTAGGGATTGGTTTAATGTCAGGGTTAGGGTTAGGGTTAGGGTTAGGGTTAGGGTTAGGGTTTGGTTTAGGGTTAGGGTTCGGGTAGGGTTAGGGTTAGGGTTAGGGTTAGGTTAGGGTTAGGGTTAGGTTTCGGGTTCGGGTCGGGGCTCGGGTTAGGGTTAGGGTCAGGTTCACGTCAGTGTTTAGGGTTTAGGTTCAGGGTCAGCATCAGGTTTAGGGTTGGGGTCAGGGTCAGGTATTAGTGTTTAGGGTTAAGGTTAGGGTCAGGGTCAATGTCAGGATCAGGGTCAGGGTCAGGGTTAGGGTTCGGGTTCGGTTTACGGTTCGGGTCGGGTTCCGGTTCGGCTTAGGGATGGGGTTAGGGTTAGGGTTCGGGTTAGTGTTCGGCTTAGGGTTAGGGTTCGAGTAAGGGTTCGGGTTCGGGTTAGGGTACGGGTTACAGTTAGGGTTAGGGTTAGGGTTAGTGTCGGGTTAGGTTTAGGGTTAGGATTAGGGTTAGGGTTACGGTTAGGGTTCGGTTTAGGGTTAGGTTTCAGGTTAGGGCTAGGGTTCTGCTTAGGGTTAGGGTTCGGGTTAGGGTTAGGATCAGGGTCAGGGTCAGGGTTAGGGTTCGGGTTAGGCTGAGGGTCCAGTTAGGGTTAGGGTTAGGGTTTCATTTAATGTTAGGGTTCGGGTTCAAGTTCACTTCAGGGTTAGTGTTCGGGTTAGGGTTAGGGTTAGGGTTAGGGTTCGGGTTTGGGTTAGGTTTCAGCTTAGGGCTAGGGTTCTGGTTAGGGTTAGGGTTCGGGTGAGGGTTAGGATCAGTGTCAGGGTCAGGGTTTAGGGATTAGGGTCAGGGTCAGGGTCAGCGTTAGGTTTAGGGTCAGGGTCATGGTTAGGGTTAGAGTCAGGGTCAGGTTTTAGGGTTTAGGGTTAGTGTTAGGGTCAGGGTTAGGATTAGGGTTAGGGTTAGGGTTAGGGTTCGGGTTCGGTTTAGGCTTAGGGTTAGGGTTTGTGTTCGGGTTAGGGTTAGGTTAGGGTTAGGGTTAGGGTTAGGCTGAGGTTTAGGGTTAGGGTTATGGTTAGGGTTAGGGTTAGGGTTCGGGTTAGGCTGAGGGTTAGGGTTAGCGTTATGTTTAGTGTTAGGTTTAGGATTCGGGTTAGGCTGAGGGTGAGGGTTAGGGTTAGGGTTTGGTTTAAGGTTAGGGTTCGGGTTCAAGTTCACGTCAGGTTTAGGGTTCGGGTCAGGCTGAGGGTTAGGGTTAGGGTTAGGGTTTGGTTTAAAGTTAGGGTTCGGGTTCAAGTTCATGTCAGGGTTAGTGTTCGGGTTAGGGTTAGGGTAAGGGTTAGGGTTAGGGTTAGAATTCGGTTCGGGTTAGGCTGAGGGTTAGGGTTAGGTTTAGGGTTAGGATTCCTTTTAGGGTTCGGGTTAGGGTTAGCGTTCGGGTTACGCTAGGGTTCGGGTTAAGGTTAAGGTTAGGGTTAGATTTCGGGTAGGGTTAGGGTTAGGGTTAGGGTTTGTGTTAGGGTTAGGGTTAGGGTTAGGGTTAGGGTTAGGGTTCAGATTCGGGTTAGGGTTAGGTTTAGTGTTAGGGTTAGGGTTAGGGTTAGGGTTAGGGTTAGGGTTAGTGTTAGGGTTAGGGTTTGGGTTAGGGTTAGGGTTAGGGTTAGGTTAGGGTTAGGTTTAGGGGTAGGTTTCGTGTTAGAGTTAGAGTTACGGTTAGGGTTAGCGTTAGCGTTAGGTTTGGGTTAGCGTTCGGGTAATGTTTCGGGTTAGGGTTAGGTTTAGGGTTCGGTTTCGGGTTATGGTTACGGTTAGGGTTAGGATTAGGGTTCGGGTTAGTGTTCGGGTTAGTGTTAGGGTTAGGGTTTGGGTTAGGGTTAGGGTTCGGATAGGGTTAGGGTTAGAGTTAGGGTTCAGATTCGGGTTAGGGTTAGGTTTAGTGTTAGGGTTAGGGTCAGTGTTTGGGTTAGGTTTCGTGTTAGGTTTCGGGTGAGGGTTACGGTTAGTGTTAGGATTCGGGTTAGGGTTAGGGTTTGGTTAGGGTTAGCGTTAGGGTTAGGGTTAGGCTTCGGCTTCGGGTTAGGATTAGGTTTCGGGTTAGGGTTACTGTTAGGGTTAGGGTTCGGGTTAGGGTTCGGGTTCGGGTTCGGGTTAGGGTGAGGGTTAGGGTTATGGTTAGGGTTAAGGTTAGAGTTAGGGTTAGGGTTAGGGTTAGGGTTCGGGTAAGGGTTCGGGTTAGGGATTCGGGTTCGGGTTCGGGTTAGGTTTCAGGTTCAGATTCATGTCAGGGTTAGGGTTCGGGTTCCGGACAGGGTTCGGGTTAGAGTTAGGGTCAAGGTCAGGGTCAGGGTTTAGGGTTTAGTGTCAGGGTCAGGGTCAGGGTTAGTGTTGTGGTCAGGGTCAGGTATTAGGGTTTAGGATTTGGGTTAGGGTCAGGGTCATGGTCAGGATCAGGGTCAGGGTCAGGGTTAGGGTTCGGATTTGGGTTCGGTTTACGGTTCGGGTCGGATTCCGTTTCGGCTTAGGGATGGCGTTAGGTTTAGGGTTCGGGTTAGGTTTCGGCTTAGGGTTAGGGTTCGGGTAAGGGTTCAGGTTCGGTCTCGGGTTAGGGTACGGGTTACAGTTAGGGTTCGGGTTAGGTTTAGGGTTAGGGTCGGGTTAGGTTTAGGGTTAGGGTTAGGGTTAGGGTTAGGGTCGGGTTAGGTTTAGGTTAGGGTTAGGTTTAGGGTTAGGGTTACGGTTAGGGTTCGAGTTAGGGTTAGGTTTCAGGTTAGGGTTACTGTTAGGGTTAGGTTTCAGGTTAGGGTTATGATTAGGGTTAGAGTTCGGGTTAGGGTTCGGGTTCATGTTAGGGTTAAGGTTCGTTTTAGGGTTAGAGTTAGGTTTCGGGTTAGGGTTAGGATTAGGGTTAGGGTTAGGGTTAGGGTTAGGGTTTCGTTTACGGTTAGGGTTAGGGTTAGGGTTTGGGTTAAGCTGAGGGTTAGGGTTAGGGCTAGGGTTTCATTTAAGGTTAGGGTTCGGATTCAAGTTAGGGTTAGGGTTAGGGTTAGGGTTCGTGTTAGGATTCAGGATATGGTTTGGGGTAAGGTTTAGGGTTAGGGTTCGGGTTCGCGTTCTGGTTCGGGTTCTGGTTTGGGTTAGAATTCAGGTTATTGTTCGAGTTAGGGTTAGGGTTCGGGTTCGGGTTCTGGTTAGGGTTCGCGTTAGGGTTAGGGTAAACGTTAGGGTTAGGGTTCGTTTTAGGGCTAGGGTTCGGGTTCAGGTTAGGGTTCGGGTAGGGTTAGGTTTAGGGTTAGGGTTAGGGTTAGGCTGAGGTTTAGGGTTAGGGTTACGGTTCGGGTTACGCTGAGGGTTCAGGTTAGGGTTAGGGTTAGGGTTTGGTTTAAGGTTAGGGTTCGGCTTCAAGTTCACTTCAGGGTTAGTGTTCAGGTTAGGGTTATGATTAGGGTTAGGGTTAGGGTTCGGGTTAGGGTTAGTGTTAGGGTTAGGGATAGGGTTAGGCTGAGGTTTAGGGTTAGGGTTATGGTTAGGGTTAGGGTTAGGTTTCGGGTTAGGCTGTGGGTTCAGGTTAGGTTTAGGGTTAGGGTTTGGTTTAAATTTAGGGTTCGGGTTCAAGTTGCCGTCAGGGTTAGTGTTCGGATTAGGGTTATGATTAAGGTTAGGGTTAGGGTTCGGGTTAGGGTTCGGGTTAGGGTTAGGGTTAGGGTTAGGGTTAGGGTTTGGTTTATGGTTAGGGTTCGGATAGGGTTAGGGTTAGAGTTAGGGTTCAGATTCGGGTTAGAGTTAGGTTTAGTGTTAGGGTTAGGGTCACGGTTTGGGTTAGGGTTCGTGTTAGGGTTCGGGTGAGGGTTAGGGCTAGCGTTAGGGTTCGGGTTAGGGTTAGGGTTAGGGTTAGGGTTAGGATTAGGGTTACGTTTCGGGTTAGGGTTAGGGTTCAGGTTAGGGTTAGAGTTCGGGTTCGGGTTAGGGATCCGGTTCGGTCCGGGTTAGGTTAGGCTTAGGGTTAGGTTTAGTGTTCGGACTCGGGTTAGGGTTCGGGTTAGGGTTTGGGTTAGGGTTATATTTCGGGTATGGTTAGGGTTAGGGTTAGGGTTAGGGTTAGGGTTCTGGTTAGGGTTAGGGTTAGGTTTAGGGTTAGGGTTAGGATTAGGGTTATGTTTCGGGTTAGGGTTAGGGTTCAGGTTAGGGTTAGAGTTCGGGTTCGGGTTAGGGATCCGGTTCGGTCTGGGTTAGGTTAGGCTTAGGGTTAGGCTTAGTGTTTGGACTTGGGTTAGGGTTAGGGTTAGGGTTCAGGTTAGCGTTAAGGTTCGGGTAAGGGTTCGGTTTAGGGTTCGGTTTGGGTTAGGGTTAGGGTTCGGTTTCGGGTTAGGGTTCGGGTTAGGGTTAGATTTTGGGTTCGGGTTCGGGTTTGGGTTCGTGTTAGGGTTAGGGTTCGGGTTAGGGTTCCGATTAGGGGTAGGGTTTGGGTTCTGGTTAGGGTTCAGGTAGGGTTAGGTTTATTGTTAAGGTTAGGGTTAGGCTGAGGTTTAGGGTTAGGGTTATGGTTTGGGTTAGTGTTAGGGTTCGGGTTAAGCTGAGGGTTAGGGTTAGGGTTAGGGTTTGGTTTAAGGTTAGGGTTCGGGTTCAAGTTCACATCAGGGTTAGTGTTTGGGTTAGGGTTAGGGTTAGGGTTAGAATTTGGATTCGGGTTAGGCTGAGGGTTAGGGCTAGGGTTAGGGTTAGGGTTAGGCTGAGGTTTAGGGTTATGGTTAGGGTCAGGGTTAGAGTTCGGGTTAGGCTGAGGTTTAGGGTTAGGGTTAGGGTTTGGGTTAGGGTTAGGGTTAGGGTTCGGGTTAGGCTGAGGTTTAGGGTTAGGGTTAGGGTTTGCTTTAAGGTTAGGGTTTGGGTTCAAGCTCACGTCAGGGTTAGGGTTCGGGTTAGGCTGAGGGTTAGGGTTAGGGTTAGGGTTTGGTTTAAGGTTAGGGTTCGGGTTCAAGTTAACGTCAGGGTTAGTGTTTGGGTTAGGGTTAGGGTAAGGGTTAGGGTTAGGGTTAGAATTCGGATTCGGGTTAGGCTGAGGGTTAGGGTTAGGTTTAGGGTTAGGGTTCCTTTTAGGGTTCGGGTTAGGGTTAGCGTTCAGGTTTGTGCTAGGGTTAAGGTTAGGGTTAGGGTTAGGGTTAGGTTTAGGATTAGGGTTTCGTTTCGGGTTAGGGTTAGGGTTCAGGTTAGGGTTAGAGTTCGGGTTCGGGTTAGGGATCCGGTTCGGTCCGGGTTAGGTTCGGCTTAGGGTTAGGGTTAGTGTTCGGACTCAGTTTAGGGTTAGGGTTAGGCTTCGGGTTAGCGTTAGGGTTCAGGTTAGGGTTCGGTTTAGGGTTCGGGTTGTGTTAGGGTTAGGGTTAGGGTTCGGGTTCGGGTTAGGGTTCGGGTTAGGGTTAGATTTTGGGTTCAGGTTCGGGTTTGGGTTCGTGTTAGGGTTAGGGTTCAGGTTAGGGTTAGGGTTAGGTTTAGGGTTCGGATTAGGGGTAGGGTTTGGGTTCTGGTTAGGGTTCGGGTAGGGTTAGGTTTAGGGTTAAGGTTAGGGTTAGGCTGAAGTTTAAGGTTAGGGTTATGGTTTGGGTTAGTGTTAGGGTTCGGGTTAAGCTGAGGGTTAGGGTTAGGGTTAGGGTTTGGTTAGGGTTAGGGTTAGGGTTAGGGTTAGGGTTCGGGTTAGCGTTAGGTTTCGGGTTAGGGTTCGTTGTAGGGTACGAGTTAGGTTTAGGGTTCGGGTTAGGGTTTGGGTTAGGGTTATATTTCGGGTATGGTTAGGGTTAGGGTTAGAGTTCCGGTTAGCATTCGGGTTCGGGTTAGGGTTCGGTTTAGGGCTAGGGTTCGGGTTAGGGTTAGGGTTAGGGTTAGGGGTTCGGGTTTGGGTTCAGGTTAGGGATTCTGGTTCGTGTTCGGGTTAGGTTTCGGGTTCAGATTCATGTCAGGGTTAGGGTTCGGGTTCAGGTCAGGGTTCGCGTTAGATTTAGGGTCAGGGTCAGGGTCAGGGTTTAGGGTTTAGGGTCAGGGTCAGGGTCAGGGTTAGGGTTCGGGTCAGGGTCAGGTATTAGGGTTTAGGGTTAGGATTAGGGTCAGGGTCATGGTCAGGATCAGGGTCAGGGTCAGAGTCAGGATTAGGGTTCGTGTTCAATGATGGTTCGGGTCGGGTTCCGGTTCGGGATAGCGATGGGGTTAAGGTAGTGTTCGGGTTAGGTTTCGGCTTAGGGTTAGGTTTCGGGTAAGGGTTCGGGTTCGGGTTCGGGTTATGGTACAGGTTATGGTTAGGGTTCGGGTTATGGTTAGGGTTAAGGTTAGAGTTAGGGTTAGGGTTAGGGTTAGGGTTCGGGTAAGGGTTCGGGTTAGGGATTCGGGTTCGGGTTCGGGTTAGGTTTCAGGTTCAGATTCATGTCAGGTTTAGGGTTCGAGTTCAGGTCAGGGTTCGGGTTAGAGTTAGGGTCAGGGTCAGGGTCAGGGTTTAGGGTTTAGGGTCAGGGTCAGGGTCAGGGTTAGGGTTGTGGTCAGGGTCAGGTATTAGGGTTTAGGATTTGGGTTAGGGTCAGGTTCATGGTCAGGATCAGGGTCAGGGTCAGGGTCAGGGTTAGGGTTCGGATTCGGGTTCGGTTTACGGTTCG